>NC_142063.1:123426353-123744131 GCF_059756535.1 Pantherophis guttatus | reverse complement strand
AGTGAAATAATTGAAAATGCACCTGCAAGGAAAAAGAAACCACTTCCTATGGCTTGTTTCCATATGACAGCTTTTCCCCACAACACAAGGCACAGAGTCTGCCAAGCTGAATTTACATTCCAGTTTGAAGAGTCTTTACTCAGAAGTATGATCACTGCACCAGCATTTTTATCCTACCGCTGCTTTTATGCATGCAACTCGAGATTTTCTGCTTCAAAAGAATATCCCTTTGAAATAAAACAGACTTATTTTGGATAGTCATTTATAGGCTTGCACTGTCAGTTTCCCTTCTCAAAAAGCTGTCACTTTTCAGAGTACAACTCTGCTTGTGCAATCCCATCCAGTGAAATTATGGGCTCAGTTTCCCATTACATTAAAGGTGTGGCTTGCAACTACATTTTTTTTCCTTATAATTTTCTGCCATTAATGAAGATACATTCCCCACCCCCTTGTTTCTTAGCAACCCATGTGAGGAAAGCAATTATTGGGGAGACTAGAAACAGACCCAGTTTTTATTATTATTTTATTTATTTATTTATCAGATTTTTAAATAGATGCAATCATGCAATTCTCAGCAATTTGGAAGGATAAAATGTATTTTAACTAATTTAGAAAAAGTCCTCTAGAAGAAGTATTAGGACTACAGGTTGCCAAAAAAAATAAATACTTAGGAATTTGGATTACATCAAGATGTTCGACTCTGAAAGATGATAATTATATTCCCCTAATTAGAAAAATAAAACAAGACCTAGATAACTGGAAAAAAATAAGATTATCACTTTTGGGCAAGATAGCCACAATTAAGATGAACATCCTCCCCAGAATATTATTTCTATTCCAAAATATACCAATAAATTTAGATAAAAAATTCTTTCTAGAATTAGACAAAATCATTAGAGAATTTATATGGGAGGGGAAAAAACCGAGATTTTCCATTAAAATTTTAAGAGGTAAAAGAGATATAGGTGGATTTGGACTCCCGGATTGGGAAACATACTATAGGTCAGCCAAGCTAGTTTGGATAAGAGATTGGATCACCCTGGAAAATGCGAGAATTCTTACTCTAGAAGGCCATGACTTGCAAAAAGGCTGGCACGCCCACATCTGGGAAATGGAGAGGAAAAAGAAGACACATTTCCATAGACATAAAATTAGAGATTCCTTGATACAAACATGGACCCAGATCAGACAAAAACATTACAAGAAAATCCCAAATTGGCTCTCAACGATGGAGGCCCTGACTCACCCAAATAGGTGGGAGAGGGAGAAAATGGCCAGATATAAAGATATTCTAGATGAAGGAGGGAGGCTTAAACCAAATGATACCTTACGAGAGCAAGGAATAACCTTAGATTGGTGGACCTACTCACAAGTAAAATCCAGATATCAGAGGGACAAAGAACAATATGGTATAGAACCGAGACCAAATGGATTGGACAAAGTTCTGATGGGAACAAATAAAAAGATTCTGGCAAAATTATACAATTATCTGCTAAGCGATGAGAAGTTTGAAGAGGTTACAAAGAATCAAATAATTGCATGGGAGAAAAATATAGGGTGCAATATAAATTTCGGGGAATGGGAGAAGGCATGGAATAGAAATCTTAAATTGACTAGAGCGGTGGCATATAAGGAAAATCATTACAAAATGCTTCATAGGTGGTACCTAGCCCCGGCCAGACTAGCGAAGATATATCCCAATATACATCCCAATTG
Organism: Pantherophis guttatus; assembly: GCF_059756535.1. Lineage (NCBI taxonomy): Eukaryota > Metazoa > Chordata > Lepidosauria > Squamata > Colubridae > Pantherophis > Pantherophis guttatus. Next base: position 123,742,415 of record NC_142063.1, on the reverse strand, counting down.
TTGGAAATGCGGCCATGGCCAAGGCACCTTCTTTCACATGTGGTGGACATGCCCGGAAGCGAAAGGATATTGGAGTAAGATCAGGAGATGGTTACACGAAATAATTGGGGAAGATATTGAACTAACACCAGAGATTTTCCTCCTGGGAATAATAAAGAAGCCATATAGAAAGGAAATGACACATTTAATGATCCATATAATTACAGCCGCTAGATTGGCATATGCACAGTTTTGGAAAGAGAAAATTCAACCACCAGAAGAGCTTACAATTAAGAAAATACTCGAGTGCGCAGAGATGACTAAATTAACTTATGAATTAAATGATGAAAAGTCAGTATACTATATGGTGTGGGAAAGGTGGTACAAGTGGTTGCATGATAAAATGGAAGAAAGATCAAAGGTGTGTTAAATATTGGTTAAAAGTGAGTCAAAATATCAACAAGTATTATTTATGTAAATAGTTAAAACACTGCATATCCGATACAAATTGAAAAATGTTTATTATATTTATGTGTTTTATGTTATTGTTTGAATGATTGTTTTGTTTGTTTGTTTGTTTGTTTGTTTTTGTCATTTTTTTTCCTTTTTGTTCTGTAAAAAATCTCAATAAAGTCTATTAAAAAAAAAAAAAAAGTCCTCTAGAATAACTCCATTTTAACTTGTGTCCCAAAACATAGAGAATCATCTCATGCTTAATCTTAGGTGGGAAGCAGGTCCCCAAGGAGACCATAACAATAACAACAACAAAATTGTGTACCCCCTGTAGTCTCCAAAGTGTCAACCATTTTCATTCAAGTTGCTTGTTGCAGAAAATGTCATTTCTTCAATTGAGAACCTCAGTGTCAAGCCATGCAGAGATTTATAAGTTAAAGATGCCACTTTAAAGGCACAGGACCGGCAAACAGAGAGAAATCATTCAGTAGCAATGATGTCAAGAGCTCAGTCATCTTTTCTTTCCAGCAGTTAATCATGCAATCAATGAAGTTGCCTAACAGATTGTCTAGAACAGGGCTGTCAAACTCGTGGCATCACGGTGGCATCATGTGATGTATCGGGACATTTTCTCCCTTTGCTAAACCAGGTGTGGGGGTGGCTAGTGCACGATGCATCTGGCCCACGGGCTGCCAGTTTGACAACCCTGGTCTAGATGTTCTTCACGGGCCTACCAGAATCCTACTGGATCCATAAAGCACCTGATGCTTTTTAATAGTCCCATTTGTCTTGCAGAGGTCATGGTGGCAACCAATCCCATCTGGGCCAGGAATTGTTCAGACCAAGGCAAAGAACTGGGTCCTTCATATCCAGATCATTCAATGCCAAACACAAGGTCTAACATATGACTGGCTAAAGTTAACTAAAAATTAAAGTTACAAAAGACAACAAAATCCAAATCTGATTAGCAATGTAGTGCAAATATTATTAGTGTTATTATTCATGAATCACCAAAGGCCTTATGCAATAGCCAAGTTTTTAACCAGCTTCTGGGAGGCCATGAGATTGGGAGATACCTTTGTTTCAGGGATCAAGCTGTTTTCAAGTACAGGTGGTTGAAAAATGAAAAACACTAATATATATGGAATAAAACACATCCATAGAATAATGTAAATCTGGAGAAAAAAAGCTGGCTAACTAATTGCTGCTCCTGGTTTTTGATGATGACAGTTTCTATCAACTTCTGCAAAACAGGAGGGTGCTCAAGGGCAATCAAAAGTGACCTATACATTTTTGCCAAATGAGGTTATTTGCAGAAGAGGGGAAAAAAAGCCCAGATGCTTGTTCTGTTTTTCTCTGTACTAAAAAGAAACGAAGCAAAAATCCCACTTCCCAAATGCTAGAATTTACATAGCAGTTCTGGCATGTCTCTGAAAATGCAAACATTGATGGTCTTGTGGGATCCTATCATTGCTACAAAGGTTTCTCCCTCTGTTTACTAACATTTCTTGCAATGTCATTGGTGAAAATTCTCTGCCTCAAACTTCTTGTTCATGGATATATAATAGTCCTGATCAAAGAACAAGCCCATTAAAGTACAAACATCTTGTTTGCCTTTTTTGAGAAGATATTCCACTGTAGTATTAGCCCGGGATGAAAGAATATAGTATCTGAATAGTAAAGATTCTAGTGAAGAGAAGGACCAGGGAATCCATGATAGCAATGTTCCAATATTTGAGGGACTGCCAGAGAGAGGAAGGGGTCAAGCTATTGTCCAAGGCACCCAAACGCCAGACAAGGAATAATGGATGGAAACTGATGGAGAGATTCAGCCTAGAAATAAGGAGAAATTTTCTGACAATGAGAACAATGGAACAGCTTCAGTGGTTGGATTCAAAAATTTTTACTATTGGTTCTGTGGGTGTGGCTTGGTGGGCTTGGCAGGGGAAGGATACTGTAAAATCTCCATTCTCTCCCCACTCCAGGGGAAGGTTACTGCAAAATCCCCATTTCCTCCCAACTGGGACTCAGGAGGCAGAGAATAGATGGGGGCGGGGCCAGTCAGAGGTTGTATATAACAGTTCTCCAAACTACTCAAAATTTCCACTACTGGTTCTCCAGAACTGGTCAGAACCTGCTGAATACCACCTCTGAACAGCTTGCCTTCAGACGTTGTGGGAGCTTCATCACTGGAGGCTTTTAAGAAGAGATTGGACTGCCATTTGTCAGAAATGGTGTAGGGTCTCCTGCTTGGGTGGGGGTTTGGACTAGATGACCTACAAGGCCCCTTTCAACTCTGTTAATCTGTTATTTCAGATATTTTCACAACAGATAGGAGGAATTTATTTTAATGTCCCTTTCTTAAGGCGATGGTGTTTTTTTAATGCCCAATTCATGTTCTCAAACAATTATGTCAGCTACGGGCATGCAGTGGGGGGAACTAAATCAAAGGGATATAGATCATTACTTCAAGGTAATGAATGGAGAACATAGGTGTAAAGCTGAAGATGTTGTCAATTACACGTCCTTCTCTTTTTGATGCCACTAATTGCTTTATGTATAAATCAATGAATATTTGTAACCCTTTGTCCTAATTTATTGAGCACTTATTAGGAGAACACAGGTTAGTCCTGTCCAAAAGATATCTTGTTAACTTCATTATAATATTACAAATGTACTTACTGTTTTATAGTCATGCTTTCATAGACTCCTAGAGTTAAAATGGGCCACCGGGACTGTGAAGTCCAACACCGTGTTTAATTCGGTTTAAATCAACCTTTTGGTTTCTGCTTGAAGACATACACTCACTAATTCTTTGGTAATAAGTAGTTCCACTATCAAGTTTCTCTTTTAAGGGATCTGAATCTATATCACAACCAAGACCACATTTGACTCTCTGGAAAGACTCTAAGGGCCATGGAGTATTGACAAAAAAAAAAAAAAAGCACAGAGCCAGAATAAAAAGAAAATTGTGGCTTCATTTCATTTACATAGAAATACAATTAAAACTGAGTCAACTAAACAGACTAAATAAGTTTACTCTCCTTGTATATTTAATAATGTTCTCTTTCTGTCACATGAAACATAATTCATTAGAAACTTCTAGGGGAACTCTAGAGATCTCATTTAAAATGTTGAAAAGCTATATGGAGATCAGGCTTGAAATTTTGCAGCTACTGTGCGAGACTAACATACAGTACATCTTGCATATATTTCCGGATATACACTGGAGTAATAAAAGGCTTTTCTTTTGATATTTTGGATAATCCTGATTGCCACCTTATGGCTGACTAATTCATAGGCATAGTAGGCATATATTTGTTTGTTTGTTTGTTTTCTTTTTTTGTGTTATTATATTAGTGTTATACGTATAAACTGCTATATATAGCAGTTTATACTGTTTCACATTTTGTGAGTATACAGGAAGAATCCCCCGGTGATTAAACATAGAATAGAATAGAATAGAATAGAATAGAATAGAATAGAATAGAATAGAATAGAATAGAATAGAATAGAATAGAATAGAATAACAGAGTTGGAAGGGACCTTGGAGGTCTTCTAGTCCAACCCCCTGCCTAGGCAGGAAACCCTACACCACTTCAGACAAATGGTTATCTAATCTCTTCTTTTAAAACTTCCAGTGTTGGAACATTTGCAACTTCTGGAGGCAAGTCATTCCACTGATTAATTGTTCTAACTGTCAGGAAATTTCTCCTTAGTTCTAAGTTGCTTCTCAGAACAATCATACTCTAGCAGCCAATTAATTTTCCTGTAGCTCATGAGAAACTTCCTTTTTGGAAGGAATGGATCCTAGGCAATGAAAAATGGCAACAACTTACTGATTACTGCATGACAACCTAAGGAAAAAGGGTGTTGAAATTCCAGAGTGTCTGATCAAATGGCATGATACACCAACGCCTAAGAACTATACAGGGAGTCCTTGACTTACAACCATAATTGAGACAAGAATTTATGTTGCTAAGCAAGGCAGTTGTTAAGTGAGATGTGCCTGATTTTACAACCTACCTTGCCACAGTTCTTAAATTGCAGTTCTTCAGTGAACCATGCAGTCATTGAGCAAATCTGGCTTCTCCCATTGACTTGCTGGGAAGTCCACAAATGTTGATCACATAACCCAAGGACACTGCAATGGTTGTAAATATATGCCAGTTGGCAAGCACTCAGATTTGATCACATGACCATGGGGATCCTACAATGTTCATAAGTGTGAGGACTGGTTGTAAGTCAGTTTTTGTCAGGGTTCCAAGTAACATCCCTAACCAAGTAAGACTCCAAGGCAGGCAGTTCCTCAAAGATCCATTTTATTAGAGATGTCATATTGGCACATCTGGGAAAATCCGAATCTGAAAGCTCCCGGGTTTTCCCAATCCAAAAGAAAGTCAAACTCCCTTCCCCTGCACCCACATGTTCATCACATGGTCCAATCAATCCACTGTCCCAACTGGAGATTGAGACAGTGGATTGTCTCAGTCACGCCTCCCAGTCACGCCACTCCAGGTGCAGGCTGAACGTCCTTGACTCACAGAGAAAAGAATGTTGTTATGGCTAAATAACTCTACTAACTCCATGCAACCTCCTCCCACTTTCCCACAGCACTAAGTGTGGCAGCCCTGAAGATCCAAAGAAAGGATGGCCTCTAGGGCTGACACTTTTTTCACTGTTGTTGTAACTCTGCTCAGTGGTTAAATCAATTACTATTAAGTTCAATTACTGTTGGTCCTTCAGCAGCATCTGAGTGGACAGCAGAAGTTAACATCTCTTAATTTCCTTTTCTTCTCTGCTTGTCCCACAGTGGTACAGCACAACTGCACAGGACTCCAAGATTAGCATTAATCCTGTATGGAACAAAGCTCCTGCATCATTCAATTTACAGAAGGAGAATGCACTTTTCAAAAATTTATGAAAGAAGAAGAGAATTTGGGTAAAATTGTAATGGGTGGCACCATGTTCCATCCAATCTTGCTGAAAAGGGAAGCTGATTTACAGCAGTCAGAAGGAACACAGAAGTTTTATTAAAAGGTGGAAGCTTTTGTGAACTGTGGCTCACTTCATTAGACGCATCAGATGCACATTTCACAAAAGCTTCTGCCTTTAATAAAATATGCTAGCTTCTGCTTTCTGATAGACAGCTCTCCTCCTGCTACTTATTTATAGGAAAGTGAGATCTAATCCAGTGGTGAAATCTGAACCAGTTTGCTACCAGTTTGGCTGGCCGCGCATGCGCACTGCGTACCAGGTGCACACTGTGCGCACACATGCACAGTGTGCAACAGACACATGCTGTGTGTATGTGCATGCATGGTGCACATCAAATGCATGCTGTGTGTGCGTGCGTGCATGGTACACACCAAATGTGAACCATGCTGCATGTGCATGAACAATACACACCAAACACACAAAAAAGGAGGCTTTGGAATGTAAGTATAACCACAGGGGCGGGGGGGAACAGCTGTGCTCTGTGATTTAGATTAGGATTTCCTGCTTTCTAGTGATTTTAAATCACGTGGCACAGCTGATCGTTGGAAATAGTTTTGATCACTACTGGTTCATCCGAACCGGTGCGAACCAGTAGGATTTCACCAGTGATCTGATCTCTTTAGCCTGGGACGTCAAGAATCTTCTACTGTAGTTTACCATGTTGGCTTGGACTGGACAAAGATGAGCTAGACAAGGGGTGTCAAACTCGCAGCGTCAGGTTGTCATCATGTGATGTATCATGACTTTTTCCCCCTTTACTAAAACGGGGGTGGTGTGGCCAGCGCATGATGCATTTGGCCCGCAGGCCACGAGGCTGACACCTTGAGCTAGACTAAGCTTCAATTGATGCAGATGAAATGGATCTATGAGTTAATGGCTGCTGATCAGGCTTCGAGAATATTTCATTTGGGTAATTAACTATTGGAAACTATAACTATAGTTTCCTGTAACTATAATTTTTACTGCCAATTTAATAAACTTCAGGTAGTTATCACACTTGCAGGTAGTCCTTGCTTAATTCCCAGTCATTCAGCAACCGAGATTCCCCAAATGACAGCAACTAGAACTGCTGCATCTGCCACTGTAAGTTGGCTCAGTTACATGATGTCTCATTTTACAACCTTGTCCCAGTAGCAGAGTTCCTGGGCCCCATTACTGTTGTAAACTGAGGACTATCTACTGTATATTCCAATTATTTATAGTTCTTATTAAGCAGATTTATTCTTTATATTCTTTGCCTATCAGCAAGTAAAAGTTAACACAAGGTTAACCCTCTTTACCATAAGTGGCTGACTTTGGTGCTGGCAAACTTTTTTTTAAAAGAAAGAAGAACATTCTTTAGTTAAGCTCATCAGTGAGAGTTTAGATGAGAATTCAGAATGTGAGGAGGAAGAAGTGGAATGTAATAGAGACTTGCCCTGAAATCTAAAGCAAGGTTAACCTTAATAGGCTATGCTATACACAAGAAGAATTCACAGCTGTTTTAGATAGTGGTCTGCCCCAGCTATGGACCCCAGAGAACGCAGTACACACAAAGTCCGTACAAACCTTAATTTACTAACTAAAGACTACTAATGAGCTTTCTCATCATGGAAGCCATTTTACATAGGAAAGGCCAGAGGAAAAAGATTCAAACTATCCATTCCTTTTTATTTGTTAACAAAGATTTCTGTAATAGCATTACACAGATTGATTGATTATGTGCCATCAAGTCAGGGTTGAGTACCAACAACTGCATTTTGTCCCAAACATTCTGTCTCTAATCTGGTCTTTTTAGGTCTTCCATTGCTATACCCATCACTGCTGTAATTGAGTCCATCCACTTCTGGGTGGATGAGGGGGGAGGGAAGAGCAAGAGAGCCTTTCTTTCCTGATGTTTGGTTTTTTTTCTTTAGTCTATACTGAACTATTGAGAGCCAGAAGGTGGAAACTGATGGAAAAATGCTTGATGAAAAACAGGACATGTAGGCCCCTTGCTTGTTCATTTCATTTCTAGGTAAGTGCAGGAACACCACACTCTACTTTTAAGAATTGCAGTGAAATTATCTTCTCCTTTGAAATAAATTTCAAAAATAAATTCTCTTTCATCGAACTCAATGGATGCCGACAGAAAAATATGAGATACTTTCTCTGTTCAGCATTACTTTTAATTTTACAGAAATGCCTCTTTACTTCCTATTGATGTTCTACTTATGCTTTACTTCTTTATTTCATTATACAGGCTCTTTACGCCTCCAGAGGCAAATCAAACAAAGAAAACCTTTGTATGGATCAAATATTTCAGAACCCATTCTCTTATTTATTGCTATTTAGTTGCATGCTTTAGGCATACTTTTCATGAAATGTCAATCCTGTTATCTCAGACAGTTATCTGCTTCCCTGCCGACTTGTGAGCTTCTTCTCAAGTATAAACCAAGTAAGGAATTTTGCTAGCTGCAAAATTTAACTTTCTCACTAGTTAGGCTAAAGCAGACACAACAAATTAGAACACCGCTAGTTAGATAAGCCCACCTTCTGAACCCTGAACATATGTGTATGTATATACTACCCATGGGGTAATAAATGAGATTACGCAAAAAAATGTGTGCATTCTTCAAGGAATACTTAGAGTAACCTCTAGGGAGCCCATTCATAAGATGGGAAGATTGAATCCTTGATCCTTTATTAATTTCTAAACCTGATGATACCCAATCCTTTGAAAAACAATCCCAAAGCAATCACAATGGATTTACCATTAAAAATCCAATAAAAGGATTGTAATCAGTCTGTGTCAAATGTACACGCCACCCTTTTCTAATATATAAGTCCAATATCAATTTCAATGCTCTCTAGAGAGATTAGACCTTGCTTCATGTCATCCAGGATGAATTGCTAAAATGTGCTACACATGGGAATGCTTTTGAAAAAGGCCCCAAAACTTCAGTTGGTACAAAATCTGACTCTTTTTACTAGGAATAAGTACTGGATGATCATATAATATGAGAGCTGCTTTGAACCTGATGAACCTGACTGAAAGTATTGCTATTGAAATTGAAAACTCTAAAAGTCAGTTGTACCACACTGCTCCCAGAATGAGACTACCATTTTGTGACTCCACTTCCTGCCATCTTTCCACCATTAGCACCTCATGCAAGGGCCTCTTTCTTCTTTATAAAATGATGTCTTTCATAACAGTAACCATAACAATAACAATAACTGAGTTCATTTCACCGGGATTAACTCAAGTCTGTCTATCTATCTATCTATATCCGTCCATCCAACTGTTTGTCTGTCTATCCTTTACCTGGTAGGAAACTCATGGATACAGCAAAGAATTAAAGCAGAATATTTTTTTTTTTTTAAAAAAAGGCAGCTTTCTGTGACCATCATAGCTTAGGTAGGTAGAATTGGTAGATCCCAAAACTGGACTATTTGGGGTGTTTGTGGGATTGAGTTGAAGAAATGGACAGCAACATTCTGCAGTCTAAATGTATGCTGTATATTTGGGTATTGTGTACTCATTTAGCCATCCCTGGCTGTCAGCATCCTATATTATCTTCATACAAATCATCATTTTCTGATCACAAGATGAAAAAGAATTGGGATATTGTAACCCTGCAGGCTTCCTGTGCCAACGCCACAGGTAAACAATCATTGGAAAAGATAAATCAGTATTGCCCTGCTTTTCCAGCACTGAAAACATTTCCCATATTTTTGTTTAACTTCACAGCACCAAACTGGGAACTATGAAAAAGCTGTGTGCTTTAATTGCCCCAAAACTGCCTGATGCCAATACAGTGCAGTCAAACAAAGGACTACCCTTAAAAACTCAAGGTAACAATTTAACTCCTGCCTTTGAAATGATGTTTTTATAAAGTTATTTTCTAAAGTGCTCAAGATGAAAAACTCCTTTTTCCCACCTTCTATTTGTCTTTGTCTGTTCAACCTTGCCACCCCAAGGCACATTGTTAGCAAAGCTTGCAAAACATTTAATTTCAGTAAAGGGGGGGGGGAACAGGCAACTCATTTATATTAAGCAATATGTCCCCACCAGTGCTCTGTAGTATAAAACACAAGTTGTTAGAAGAGTCAGATTTGACCTCCTAGTTTGCCCATTAAAAGTTTGTAAGTTTGATTCAGAAAATTTAGCTTTGTTAAGAAATCCTAAATAAAATGCAGATGCGAAGGCTCTACTCATTTCCCCAGTAGTGACTTACGGCATCATTGAGGTTCATCCAGCCATTGCTGTGCCAAAACAGCATTAAGGAAGATATGCTTTAAATCATTTCACTGGTGTTATGGAGTCATTCTAAGCCAGTGGTGGGGAGTGCTCATACAGCCATTCCCTTTTACTGCAACTCATATGGTTTTCTGGTGGCAAGAAAATGGGACATAAAATAGGATTGCTGAGAAACAAAAGTTAGGGATCAGCATGTTCAAGTGAGGCCAAGATATATTGAAGTGCAGACTACTAAACAGAGATGCAATCTTCCTGACTCTGTTAAGAAATTATTGTGTATGTTTACCTGTCCGCAGAAACTCTAGAATGGGAGATACAGAATAAACTTTTGTACTGGTAATTTAGAACAGCCAGATGTTTTTAATTCCTAGAATTCTCAGCAATGATCAGAGGTGTCTTAGGAGGGGCGGGGAGGAAACAGACTGAGTGATAAAAACCACACTCCTTTGATCTGCATATGATGCACATTAAGAATGGGTGGTTCTTCAGTCATCTGGTTTTGAACCCACCTCTGTAATGCTTTGTCCCTGTAATGACCAGGCTTTGTGTGGGAAGCTTAGAAATTGAAATCTAGGCATCTGCATTACACCCAGGTTAGGTAATGGAATATGATAGAGGTAAACAAGAGACTGGTTTAATATTGATTGATTTAGAATTAGAGCCAGTTTGAGAGCCAGTAGGATGTGATGGTTAAGGCACTAGGCAGAAACCAGAAGGTTGTGAGTTCTGGTCCTACCTTAGGCATGAAACCAGCTGGGTGAACTTAGACCAAACCCTTTTGATAGCACTAGGAAGGAGGCAAATGGAAATTGCTCCCATGTTCTTGTCAAGGAAATAGTAGAAATTTGTCCAGACAGTCATTAGGAGTCAACACTGAGTTGAAGATATACTAAATCACACACTATAAATGATCATGTAACAATATCCTTAGATACCACAGAAATTTACCTCACAGGTCAAACACAGCATGGCACTTTTTCTTTTTTTTTTATTTCATACTGAGAAATACAATCACATTCTTAATTCTGCCAGTGAAATGAACTGTAAAGCATGGGTGTCAAACTTGATTACGTCATGTGACATATTGCAATGTTTTTTTGCCTTTGCCGAGCCAGGATGGGCGTGACCTGCATGTGACACATCCAGCCCTTGGGCTACCAGTTTGATAGACCTGCTGTAAAGGAATAGCTTTAAAGGATGGTAGAAATTATTCCATACCATGTGATCATCCTTTTCACAGTTTATAAGGCAACATTTGTCTTTTTCTTTTCATCTGCAAATGTAATGCTTTGGATATGTTGTATCTCTAAACTGTTTTGATTTTAGCAGGCTTCACCTGACATTATATTAGCTGTCACCTGTCAGGTACAAAATAGCATACCATCTTATTAAATGCTGTAATTTTTTTTTTAAAAGAATAGTTCCATCCCACAGCAAACATAGCAAATAAATATTTATGCCTGTCAGCCATCAAATGGTATTTAATATGGTGTAACCACGATAATCCCACATGATGTTATCTGCTGTCAGCCTCTACCTTAGCCCATTTGCAGTCTTTCTGCAATCTGCTGCTTACAAAGACACAAAAGCTTTAAAATAGTTCTTTCCTCTTCTAAATGAGAAAAGTGGGGCACAAATGATCCCTGCCCATAAAGAAACAAGGGAGGAGGAGAACAAAAAGAAAGAAAAACTATCAAGGCCTTAGAAGGGTTAAATAAAGCCTCACTTGCAAGTCATAATTGAAAGCTTGGCTAGAAGAAGAGACATAATTTGGTTAGCAAATGGTATTTGCTGTTATTCACTAGATTTTGATTCTTATAGGATAGGAGTGTCAAACTTGTGTGGTTAGGGTGGCGTCATGTGATGTATCCTGACTTTTTTCCTTTTGCTAAATTGGGCATGGGTGTGGCCAGAGCATCCAGCTCGAGTTTGACAGCCCTGCTATAAAACAAAGATGGGGGAGGGTTTTTTTAGTTTTAGTTTTGTGGGTGTGGCTTGGTGGGCGTGGTGTGGCTTGGTGGGCGTGGCAGGGAAAAGATACTGCAAAATCTCCATTCCCATCCCACTCCAGAGGGAATGATATTGCAAAATCTCCATTCCCACCCCACTCTGGAGCCAGCCAGAAGTGGTATTTGCTGGTTCTCCGAACTGCTCAAAATTTCCGCTACCGATTCTCCAGAACCTGTCAGAACCTGCTGGATTTCACCCCTGTCTTTCACTGGTATGAGTATGATTGTGTATGAAGAAGGGTGGGGTTAAAACTGATGCAATTTGGTCACATTGTTGCAGGCCCGAAAGCCTGGGTTTAGATTAGAATATGTGCTTTGGAGAAGAGATGACATCATTCGTCATTGCAGTAGAATGCAGCCTCTGACAATGTGCTCGAATATAGGCAATCCTGACTTAAGAGTGATCATTTGAATTTAAAATGATGCTGAATGAATGGATTTTTGACTAGTCCTTGAAGTTACAGCTATTACAGGCACCCCTGTCGTCACCTGATCAACATTTGGACAATTGCTAGCCTGCTTGCATTTATGATTGCAGGATGCACTTCAACTCCCTCCACCTGCCTGTTTGGTAGCTCTGCCCTCTTTCATCACTGCCAATCTTGATGCTCTGCCCTTCACTACCCCTGCTGCCACCAATTTACCTTTGCTGTCCCTCTGTTGATGAGGCATACTTAGCCTGGCCCTTTGTGAGGCAACTCTTGACCTTCTTAGGCCTTCCAAACATCTCATGTAGCTTCAGGAAGGCCACACCACTCTTTGGGAAGGCTACCTACAGCCAGCAGCTGCTTCACAAAGGGCCAAACCAGATGTGCCTTGTCAGCAGTGGGACAGCAAAGTTCGGCTGGAAGCAGTAAAGAGCGGTAGAAGGCACACTAAGTTCGGGACAGAGTTCAGGGCAGCAGGGGTGGCAGAATGCAGGGTAGCCAAAAGAGCAGAGATGTGGGGGAGATAGGTGAACAGATGACATTTAAACAGAGGTGAGTACAGCAGGGCAGGAAAAGCATTGCCCACACTGCATGGTCCTACCTAACTATCACAACTGTCACTACCAGAACTGCCATCACTAAGTGATGTGATCACATGATGTTTCACCTAGGAACCACTTTACTGATCCCAATTAGTGTTGTTAAACAAGGACTGCCTATACTGCTTGTGTTTGAATCACCCCATAAAACCTATCATACAATAATTTTCCCAGTGCTTAGAGTGTATCCAGCTTTGGATCATCCTTAGATTTGACAAGCATTCCATTTACTTCTTCACCCATGTCATTAATAAAAATGTTGGCAAGTATTCCGGCTAGGACCAAGGCAGACCACTTGATGCATCGTTCTAGTTTGACAAAGAACCACTATCCCCTGATTTAAGGTATATTTTAAATTTAATTCAATGATGCTTCAGTAAATGAATATTCTTGCTGTCAGAGAAAAGGAAAAAGATGATGACAACTCTTTTTTTCTGTTCAACCATATCCAATCTCTAACTGCCATTCAGTATTTTCTATTCTGGGAAATAAAAATTGAATACTGCTTCTTCTGAGCAAGATACATACTCCCATTTGTAGCACAACACCAGGGTAGATTTACAGAGATTTGTCATACAGAAAGAACTCTGTGATGGTACACACAAAGTTTCAAAGCTGCTAATCACATTCTTTGTCAGATATCCCGTAACAATTTCACATTAGCTTTAAAATCACCCACTTTCAGGTTCCAGATATTTAAAGCAGGGCCAATCGAACAACGAATAAAAATTTCAAATATACGATGGATATCCATATCCACCAAAAATACTGGGGAAAAAACTTGAAAGATTTAATTTAAGGGAACTGGTGTGAATGTATTTGCTTAAAATAATGGGTGGGTGGGTTTTTCCATAGTTTGCTTCATTTGTCTTTTTGGCTTTCTATTTTTGCAGACCTATCTATACAAAGCAAGGCAATGATTTGAGGCATCCATGGAATATCATTTATCCTCTAGAGCATTCAATTCTCTTAGGGAAAAAAAAAACAACAAGTTAAATTACTGCTATTCAGCATTTGGCCCAGAAAATAGGGCTATTTTTTTGTGTATGTAAATATCATTGTTGAGGATAAGAGAGCTGTAAAAAAAAAAATCCTACATCAAATTATATGATATTCTCATTTTCACCGTGGTACAATTGAAGGATTAGAGATTTACAGTGCAATTGTGGGTTTGATTTATACCTAAGGTAAGTGGATGTATTCATAGAATTGCTTCCCAGAACATTTATTTTGATGCCACCTCTTCTCCATCAGCAAATTTTTACAGCTTGATCACCTCTTCTAAGCCTAACCCTTCACCCAGGTTTCCTAATCTTATAAATAACTGAACAAACAAGATGTTTTTTCCATTACCTTGTCTTCCTTTCCTTGTCCTTCTACGGTTACAACTTCTGTGACAAAATAAAAACTAGAATTCCTCTGAACCTGGTCATGTCATGCAGGTGTACCAACAACCACAACAATGGGGTTTCAGTCTCCTTCCAATGAAATGACATTCCTTTTGAAAACAGGTGTGAACTTTGGCAGTGCTCTTTTATCTCAGCTGTCTTTGGATGTTATGTCTATCATTGAAATTGTATCCATTTTTGAATCAGTGGAACCTGGCAAAGTTATTTTATTTTCTATTGTATTTCAGCGTGGGATTATCCTTGTAGAAAATTCAGAAACTTCATATAGTACAAAATTTAGCAAATAAGCTGTTAAACAATACAAGGATTTGGGCATTATTGAATGTTTGTCCTGGTTTGCAACTGATTATAGATAGAATTCAAGGTTTTGAGTTAACTTTTAAAGCTCTAAACCATTTACCGGTAATTCGTGTTTATCAATGTCTCTGTCAGGAACCTGTCTGGAAACTACATTCTTTTAAAAATGCTTCCCTTAGTTTTCAGGAGCTTTTGCTGCACATATAAGAGAGAGAGAGAACCTTCCCTAAAATTATGGTATGTTCTCCTTCAAAGATGGCAGTTGCTGTCCTTTTTAAGAAAATGAGTTAAGGAACAACTTATTACCTTATTACCTCTGAGCCATGGTATGATGGTTCAACATTTATGTATGCTTATTAGATTATATTTCTAACATACTATTTATCTTAAAGCTGAAAAAGATTCGGTGGATTTAGATGAAATGTGAAACCACACTTTACTCTTAAGATAATGAAGATAGGTGAAAATCTATTCAAAATCATCCACTTATCTTCCTCCATGGCAAGGGAAGATCTACAACAGTTTATTTAATTACTTGCAACTTATAAATATCAACTCTGATGTGGACAATCGTGGTTGGAAACAATCCTGATCCAAACCATTGTTTATCAAATTAATTTAGGTTCACCCATAATTCTTTACTGGGCTTGAATTAAAACCACCTAACATACCAGATTGGATGGTATACATACAAACATACCAAACACAAGAAATAGTACAGTTCTACTTTATTGATATAGGTTATAATATCAGAATCTTAAAAGGCTGAGGTTTTTCCCCTCCTACTTATACCAAAGATAACTGAGGTGGGATAGACCTGAAGTTCTTCCTGACCACTTCTTGCCTTTCTGGGCTGATATTTTCATCAGAAGTAACAACTTCTTCATTTTTCCTCAAGTTTGTATCCATATTGCTCCTTATGTGATAGCCAAATTTTGAATGGACCACTGAACTTTTCTGACAGATATATAAATGTCCTTATATGTATAGGGTTGGGGCTAGAGTGAACTCATACACCTTCCCTCTTCTCCATTTGAATGATTCTTGATGGAGCCACATCAAGGATAAACTAACCACCCAATTTTTTGGAAACTACATAGTTTCTCTGTGGCTTCTTAATATAATCAATCAACTAAGTACTTTGTAATGCCCCTCTTATGTTTCTTACATTAGCAACTTGAGGCCCTAAATCATCACCAACCCACCCAAGATCTTTTTGATAAATTTGATTAGATTACATTTTAGAACGGAGAAGTAGCAATTGGGCTCCTGGTTCATCCCAGTAGTCTAAGTGACTTCTTTCTCACCTGTGTGTGTCTTCCCTTTTAAAGAGTTTTGGGATTACAATATCATATTTTGAGCCCATTGTTCCTTCTTATTGGTCCTCTGCCCCAGTTTCCCATTTATAGAGTGATCTTTGTTTTATTTCCAAACTACTTTCTCCTCTAACTTTGTAAACATGTTTCCTGGCATCTGCATGTGATTAGCTACCTATTTCCTACCTCAGTGTATCATGATTATCTGGTATCCCATTAC
The DNA here is from genome assembly GCF_059756535.1 of Pantherophis guttatus. Lineage (NCBI taxonomy): Eukaryota > Metazoa > Chordata > Lepidosauria > Squamata > Colubridae > Pantherophis > Pantherophis guttatus. Next base: position 123,726,488 of record NC_142063.1, on the reverse strand, counting down.
ATATCAAAAAAATAGGAGGGTGAAAATAAGTCAGGAGCCTTTGGTAATTTTGCCAAAATATGTCAAAACAAAGCAAGAGTCAGTGTTGCTTATATGATATTTTTCATTCTACTTATCAACTAACAAAAGAAAAAAAATCACCCTTTCTATCTTAATTTTTTAAGTTTGTCACTATCCAATTTCCTACTTAGAATTATAATCTTTGATGGAAATGATTGTCCTAGGCAGAAACAGGATAAAAGAACAGGGAAAAAAAAGTCAGCCTTTGCTGACTTTTAATCATACCTAACTACATAAAACATGTTCAACACCTTGTAACCTGTGGCAAGCACTCAAGCTTACATACTGCTGGCTGTAATAGAACAGTACAATTATTTTCAGCCTCACAGATGTATCTTCTCCAATGGCATTAGTTTTGCTTGAATAGTTGCCCAGCTGCATGTGCTTAAAGGCCTTGTGCTGAAAGAAGCTTTTCAGTTTTTGCAGATTATGTTTTCTTGATCTCTTTTATGAGGTTGCAACCCACAAACTTGTTGAATCAACCCAATTCCCATGCTGAGGTGGAAGCTTTTATTTCTTCTCTCACAGAAGCCTTAGATGTAGAAAAATAGCAAATGATCTTTTGAATCAAAGTAATAAGCTGTGAATAAGGAAGGTACGTTGCACCAGAAATTGTGTCTGTCCAACCAAGGAAAATGTTTAATAAATTGGGCAGCTCAAATGAAGGGACCAACCATGGCTGCTTTGGCAGGGGGTTGAACTAGATGACCTTCAAGATCCCTTCCAACTCTGTCTTTTTTTTAAAAAAAATTATTGTATTATTATTATTATTATTATTATTATTATTATTATTATTATTATTTTATTTCTATACCGCCCTTCTCCTGCAGGACTCAGGGCAGTGTACAGCCAAGATAAAACATTGCATATAAAATTTAAAAACAATTTAAAAAACAATTAAATAATTTCGGCCCAAGATATTAAAAACAACCCAATTAAAACCAAATTCAATTAAAACTGAGAGGATGGGATCAAGCCAGCCCAACTAGATGGAATAAGTGTGTTTTCAGGGCCCGACGAAAAGTCCGGAGGTCTGATATCGTGCGTATCTCAGGGGGTAGGTCATTCCAGAGGGCGGGTGCTGCCACAGAGAAGGCTCTCCCCCTGGGGGTCGCCAGCCGACACTGTCTGGCCGACGGCACCCTGAGGAGGCCCTCTCTGTGCGAGCGAACCGGTCGGTGGGAGGCTATTGGCGGCAGAGGGCGGTCTCGCAGACAACCCGGCCCTAAGCCATGGAGCGCTTTAAAGGTGGTCACCAACACCTTGAAGCGCACCCGGAAGACCACAGGAAGCCAGTGCAGCTCGCGCAGGAGAGGTGTCATATGTGAGCGTCCCGTCGCTCCCATAATCCCCCACGCGGCCGCATTCTGGACTAACTGTAGCCTCCGGGTGCACCCCAAGGGGAGCCCCATGTAGAGAGCATTGCAGTAGTCCAGGCGGGAAGTGACAAGTGCTTGTTAAAGAATAACAGAAAAAAAAAACAATACATTTTTTTTCTTATTACTGATTTTTGTTTTGTAATCTGTATCTGTCTTCTAATGTCTTCTAATCATGTAAAAATCCACAGACCTCTCATTTTATAGAATGAGGGTTTTTTTTATCAGGAAGAGAAAAGGGAGGGGAATTTTCTTTCCCCAGTATTAAACTTCAACCGTAAGCATCAGATCCAAGTTTTCTCTCCTTTTGTTCTATGTAATTTCTGATCCCAAGTTGGACTCGACACAGTTTAGTTGGTACCCACTAAACATTTCAGTCAAAAGTCAGTCACAATGTGAACTCTGTTTTGTTTTGAAGAACACATATGTTTGTCCTCTTGTAGTGATAAGTATAGCTTCCTAATAAAGTATAACAACTTTAAACATAGCGGACAATTCCCATTTCCTGCAATGATGCACACTGTAGCTAAGCCTATAATGAATGAATTAGGTTGGATTCAGACCCAGTGAGGTTGAAAGTAATCATGATCTTATAGATGTCAATGGATTGTCTCTAAATTTGGATAGTTGCATGTCTTGTATTAATTACACATACTGTAAATGTATTATTGTAAGTTGCTTTAAGATGTGATTGTGTAGAAGTAGCATATAATTATAGTAAATAAAGAATGAAATTGGATTTTCAATTGGCAAAATAAAAGCCATATTAGATTAGAGACCAGGTTGTAGAATAAGTAATACAATAAGCTTTCATGAAAATCTGAAATATTTTCCTTTTTTTTTCTTCTATAGCTTACTCAGCAGAAAAAAACCAGTTTTTGCTGATTTTCCCGATGTGCTATTTTTTTCTTTCTTTTTTTCAAACTTTTAATATTTCTACATTATATTGGATCAGTAGAAGAAGTTCTGTTTGAGTAATGAATGCATCAAAATTCTTTTTCTAAATAATGCATATTCCACCCCACAAAAAGAGAGGAAAAGCTTGTAGATAAATCCAGATAAGTCTGCTTATTCTGAGTATTAGGGCAATATTTTAGTCTGGCAAGTGAGGGTTGAATCTTAAAAAAAAAAAAAAACATTTCTTTTACAAGCTTTAAAAAAGCCACATGCATTTCTGTTTACAAATTCTATGTAATGCATAGCAAGGGATTTATAAGATTAAGTGACAGCAATGGTTTCCACTTAATGTCTTGTATGTTCTAATGAAAGACATAGTCTCAGAATAGTAAGAAGCAAATACCTCTATGGCTGTCAAACTCCCAGCCTGTGGGCCAAATGCATCATGCACTGGCCACGCCCATACCCAGTTTAGTGAAGAGGAAAAAAAGTCCCGATAAGTCACGTGATGATGTGAGTTTGACACCCCTGCTCTATGCTATCTGGTAGCTGTGACTAAGCACAGTTCCATTACTGTAAGATCTCTGTGTTTGTGTCTATGCCTATGTGTGTCTCTCTCTCTGTGTGTCCATATTCCTTAAAGTAAGTTTGCTTAGACAAATCCTTGCAGGTTTCTTGGCAATGTTTTCAGAAGTGGACAGCTCTTGCCTGTTTCTTTAGGTCTGAAAGAGAGTGACCAGCCAAGATCACTCAGCTGACTTTGTGCCTAAAATGGGACTAGAACTCATATTCTCTTGATTTCTAGATTAGTACCATAACCACTACACCAAACTAGTTCTCTCATAAAACAAGCAGCAGTAGTAAAGAGTAATGGCATCTTTTCCTCATAAAGCACCAAGATAGAATCAGAGGTGAATAATTTTTTGACATCGTACAAAACAACTTTTTGCATACTAAATGATGAATGGCTCAGCACTATTAAACTTTTATGGTAAAATCTCAGGCATCATAGGAAAGCTCGAAAGTCTCTGGTTTAGTTTTGGAATAAGATCTTCATTTTATCTTAGGTTGGGTGAATATACAACACATTCTTATAATAGTCCAAGTATATACTCCTAGCAGTTTAAAATGTCTCTATTGGACATCTTATTTGTCAAAATGATGCAGACTTCCTTGAATCTGGTTAGCAGGTTTCTTTTCTACAGATCTCATAATCAGGTCATCATCAAAAAGGGGATGCAACATCTGTGGTTCCAATAAATAGAGATGCCAAGAAGTATTGGAAGTTTTCAGGGACCATTGACATGTCCAACTCATAACACTTAGCTCACTTCCCATAGGTGATTATTTGGATATCTACTGTAGGATCATCAACAGCCAGTTTCTAGTATGCTTGGAAGGAATAGGTGTAATGACATCTTACAAGAATGGAGATGCCTTTTTCCATTTGTACCTTTAAGATATACCTATGTAGAATGGGCAACTTATTCAGCTTACAGAATTTGTACTCTGCCATTTTAAACATTTCTTAGAGGCCTTGAGCTACTTATTGCTTTCAGTTAGGGCTGCAGAATACTTTTTTCTCAATTATTCCATTTGATTTGTTGACATGATGTTAAATTCTTTTGCCACCTACTTTTCCCATCAAGTCTTTTTGCGTATTGTGTGGCTTAAGAGTTCATTTTTCGTTCCAAACTGTGTTGTGCTACATTTGATTGTCATGTTGACCTGTTCATCACAGCTGGAGCCCATATACAGGGCTCTATGGGGAAGCTGCAATTGCATTTGGTTAAACCAAATATTCATCTCAAATTAACTTCAGAGCCTAAAAGCCCAAATAAATTTTAAAAAAATCAGTATTTGGGTCAGGCTGACCCTTGGAGGAAGGGAATATACTTTCCTGCATGAATAGAATTAGGCAATTTAAAAACAGAAACCAACATTCTTCATTTAAATACAAGTTCTGACAGAATACAACAAGCCAGTTGCCTTAAACATGTGTTTAGAGTGCCTCTAGAAATGACAATATTATATTATGATAATGTAATGGCTCTGATTCCATGGGCCAGGCACTTCTTCCCCAGGAAATTTTAAAGGGTTCAGAAAACCCTTATGTCCATGGAAGTAAGCCCAGAATGTGTTATATTGATTCCACAGAGATTCCCATTTGATCCTTTTAGTATCTAACAAAGTGATGATCATTTTTAACTGCAAAAACAAACAAACAAACAGAACAAACACAAAACTCTATAGAGTTTTTATTCTTGTTTTCTATTTGGTTTGGTTGAATTTGGTATTTTATGTTACAAGATAAGATACAACGGAAAGAAAGGGATTGGGTTTACCTGATCTGAAATTGTATTTTTTATTGTTTTTATTCATTTATCAAATTTATGGGACCACCCATTTCACAAAAAGTGTCTCTGTGCAGGGTATAACACATTTGCAGCTTATTGTCTTGTCTTGTCTTGTCTGAATGAAAGAATGACTATTGTTCAGAAATGGAAGACTCTTAGGGCTAGAACAGGGATGTCAAACTCAATTTCATTGAGGGCCTCATCAGGGCTGTGCAGGAGGGCATGGCTGACTTGGTGGGTGTGGCCAACTGGGTGGCTGTGGCCAGTTTGACCCCACTCCCCAAACTTCTGGCATTTTTCCTCTTTGCACTGAGTAGACGGGGCTGAAGCCACGCTGGTTGACGTTTCCTCTTTGCATTGGATAGACCAGGCTGAAGCCACACTGGCCTGATGTTTTTTCTTCGCATTGGGTAGACTGGGCCAAAGCAACGCAGTCCGGCCCCTTACATTTTCCAGGATGGCCCTGCGGGCTGGATCCGACCACATAGCGGGCTGAATCCGGCCCATGGGCCTTGTGTTTCACACGCCTGGGCAAGAAGAACATGACCCGATATTTGGGTGACATAGACACTTGTGGTAGAAAGTCAAGATTAATATAGGTTTCAAAATTCATTATGTTAGACATCATGCCATTTTGACATGAGTATGGAATATGAAATAGATACAAGTCCAGGCTATGCAAAAGCATAATTATTTTATTAAAATTTAAAAATAAAAAAACTAATGCAACAAAAACATTTTATGGATGAGAAATAATTGGTTAATATATTGTGAGGTATTAAAATTTTGTCAAGGAGAACATAAAATAAAATCAAGAGAATAAATGAAGGCAGAGGGACATAATTTTCAGTAGTTTTCTTACAGTTAACAGAAAGTTTTAAAGTAGACAAAAGGGTTATATAAAATGATTTGGTATCTTATGCAAAACAGCATAGACTTAATGTAATTATGTAAATATTTATATAAAATATTGCATATAGTACTCAAAAGACAGAAGCGATATTAAGAAAATGTTAATTTATTCTTCAAGTTATTGTATTTATATTTTTACAATTTTTACAATTTTCTTTTTTTTAGATTAACTTTTTCCTTCTCATTTTTTATAGAATTTGTTTACTATGCATGCAATTTGTTAGAAACAATACCTTATTCTATAACTAACTTTAGCCATAAAAGTAGTTGAGATTTAGATTTTTTCCATTGAATTTAGAATTCTGAATACTAAAAAAAATAAAACAGCATTTACAAAATTAGATGTCAATACACGAATTGGAGTGTATGGGTTTTAATGTTTTCTTTTAAACTTTTGTATGGGATATTGTTCGCATTGTTTTATTCTCTGTTGTTAGCCGCCCAGAGTCCCTCGGGAGTTGGGCGGCATAAAAATGTGACTAATAATAATAATAATAATAATAATAATAATAATAATAATAATAATAATAATAATAATAAATAATAATAATATGCTGTTTTAATATCTCATAGCAAAAAGCATCCAGAAATTGATAAATAGGCAATAAAGTCTATGACACAAAAATAGTTATACCTCTGTGTTAAAAATAGAATTGCATTTAAAGCTAATAGCGGTAAAATAGCCTATAGTAACAAAATCAATTAAGTGAAGCAAAGCCACAAACAAAGATGAAAGGACAGTAACTGTATAATTACAAGATGAATCATGAAGTTAAATAGGAGTGGGATAATATGTCCATTTCATTTCATATTTTCATTTCAAACTTTGCTCTAAATTTAGATCCCCAAATCTATCAGAGATAAGAGGTCCAACTAATAGGAATCTGGTTTATTTATTTATTTTTAATTTAATTCCACTCCCGGATGCAAACAATGGACCCAATACTATATTCTTAAATTATACTGTCATGAAATCACTCACATGAAACAATAACAGAGTTTGGAGGGACCCTGGAGTCTTCTAGTCCAACTCCTTGTTCAGGCAGGGAACCCTACACCATTGCAGACAGTTGTCCAATCTCTTCTTAAAAACTTCCAGTGTTGGACCATCCACCACTTCTGATGTTACTTATGTTACTTGTTACTTATGAGCTATGTTTCTCTTTTCTAACTGGATCATGGATGTGTTTAACATGTTAAACAAACCCAGGAATACTGAAGTCAGGAATGGGATATTAATTTTAATTTAGGGTTAAATTAATATTTTCTAGATAGCTAGATCACATCAGAAGTTCCTCTTCCTGGTGTCAGCATGGAGACAGTCATATAGCAATCTAGAGAAGATTTAAAGCAGAGGCAGGGCTGCTCTAGGAACTTCTCTATGACTTTACTGTTTATTTTCTCTTAGCTATGACAAATGGAATCTCTGTGAAAACAAGATTCCATGTTACTTCAAAACTGTTGTGAAATGTCATCCTGCTCAGATTTCTCAGACAAGTTTGTTTCTTCATTAAACCAGATATGAAATTCTGCTTGCTCATTTTACATTTTCAATTTGCGTAGATCTTACATTGCTGCAGTAAATTGATTTTATGGCATCTGCCACCAAATAGATTTACCCATGTGATATAATTGTAAAGAGCAGGAATTATGTCAGTTGAGATAAATGAATGTACTATACTAGGAGAACATAACTAAGTATGTTCACTTAATAGCAGGGACACAGATCACGTTTTGTGGAATCCTGAGTTAAGCTACTTCTGCCAAAATCTTTTAGCCAAATTTCAGGAAATAATGTACAAATAAGCAGAATGCGAACCTTTGTAAAGCTTCATAGGCTTTGGAAAGTTCCATAAAAGCAGAGAATGTAAATGAACAATGACATCGACAAAAGGAAGAAAGGAACAAAACAAGCTACTTGGCATTCAGTTTTTATAAACAGAATATGTCAATGTGAGAAGAGATGAATTAATGACAGGTATATCATCAAGTCCTTTCTGGCAAAGAAGTGGAATGTTATAATTTGCTGATGCTGTTCTGTGCTTTGTTGAAATTATTGAAGTGAACACAAGAATATTAAAAACAGTTGCTCTTGGTTTGGGGCAGACTGTTTCTGGCTGATTCTTGCTACCTTTTCTAAATCCATTTTGATAGTATCTGGTGCAAAATTTTCTACCTCTATCCTTTAAAAACATGGCAGGTTTCCTGCAGTGTTTGTGGTTTCCATAGAAATTATCTGCAAAATAATGATTGGTGTGGGACTAATGAACTCCCCTCATAATAGTGCAATTTAAAAATTCTCCTTGCTTGGTTTTCTTGGTATAAAACTCATCCATGCTTATTTTGTATATCTGGTAGATTTACTCCCACAGAATGAGAAGCAGGCCCGAAAATACATTATTCTGATTACAAGAAAAAAAATTTATATCATGTAAAAACACCTTTCTTCAAAGTTCAGAAGGGCTTAGAATTCATGCATCCTTCCTGTTAAAAGTAAAAAATAAAGCTTGGTTGTTTGTGAGCTGCTTATGCTACTAAGTGAGAGACATGGATTGAAAATCCAATTAAATTCTAATGCTTCAGATTTGTTCTGCTTTGCAGCAATAATTTGTCAATTATTGAATCAGATCTGAAGTATATCTAGAATAAGTGCATATATTCCAATGTCTTCTCAGGATTTGTTTGTTTGTTTGTTTGTTTGTTTGTTTTGAGATTAACTACCGTCATGGAAAAACATTGAATGAAGTATCATTGGTACCTGTTTTTTAAATACCAAACATTATTGTAAAGGCAAAGCTGGTAATAAAATGTGTGATTATTTTCAAGACTAGCATTTTTAGCAACTTATGGTAGAAGAGTCTTGCTTGACTTAGGAAAAAAGATTCATTTCAGTTCATGATCAAATTTCTGTGAAAAATCTTCCTCAGAGCTGTTTCCCATCACTTCATTTTTACTTCTAAGTCTATCTTTTATTTCACTGATTGTGGTTGCTAAATTGAGCAGGCACACATTTTCAAATGTATCTTTGAAAAGGTTTATCCTACCTCTTCATAGATTTCAGGTTGGATGTGTCTGGATGCCTCAATGAAAAAAAAAATAGGGGGCTCCTATAAATATTAATATCTGTAAAATCAGTTTCAGTATTTTACAGTGGAAAATACTGGCAACCCAAGCAACAGGAAATCCTGGAAATTCTGAAGTATCTGAAACATTTGACTTCATTTCAGTTTCGAAATGTGTCACCCAAGTACATGTGAATTCTCTTTTTTTATTATTGAAAAGTTTTGTAGAAAATACAAGCATTTTCACCCCCCACCCTTCCCCCCTTCTCCCCCCCCACCCCCCTCCCTAGACTTCCCAGAACAAGCACAGGGTATAGCATTCACAAATCAAAAGCTAAAATATGCTAACAAATTGTTACATTTCACATTCTCCCTAGATCCATAATTCCTTATAATTCAAAAAACAAACATAAACTATTTAAAGTTACTTCATTCATATGCTATATGTATCTTTTTATTCGGGTACTTCTTCTGTATGTAATAGATCCATCTTCTCCATTCCGATATATATCTTTCATTTGAATGGTCTTTAAGATATGATGAAATTTTCGCCATTTCTGCCAAATGCACAACTTTTAATGTCCATTCCTCAATGGTGGGTGGATTTTCCTTCTTCCAGTACTGTGCCACCAGTAACCTGGCAGCCATTATTAAGTTCAAAACCAACTTAGTCTCTATTACAGTACAATCCATGACTATTCCCAACAGAAAGAACTGTGGTGTAAATTTAATTTTTTTCTTTAAAATGTTTTGAATAATCCACCATATTTTTATCCAAAAAGCCTTAATTTTTTTACATGTCCACCATATATGAAAATATGTAGCATCTTTACACTCACATCGCCAACACTTGGACTTGGGAAACTTTAATCAGTTCAGTTACTTCTGTATTTATAAAAAAGAATTTATTATTAACATCTTTGGATCCGTTACAACATAATTTTAGACACCCTCTCCATTTTTAATTGCTATGCTTACACAGTTTTGAAGTTGTGTTGCATTTACTCTTTGGCTGATTAGTCAAAATAAATATTTGAAGTATTTCTGGAACTGTAATATCAGGTTCACCATTCCAATATACATAATTGTTATTCCATATATAAATCCCATCCCACTATTTCAGTTGCCTTTGGATAGCCCTTGCCACATATCTCTATTTCTTGTCATCTATGGACTTAATTAATGTGTTGTTTACTTCCTCTCTCAGACGATTAATAATGCTGTTAAATAAAACCAAGCTGAAAGAGTTCTCTTTGTGCACGCCGATAGACAACTTGTCTTGGTCCTGACGCATCGTCCATTATCTTCTGCCTTCATTTAAGCACCTTTAGCCAGTTCTCAGTCAATGTGACAGCTTTCTCAATAGAACCAAATGCCAATTGATTTTAATTCAAAGCAAAGCAAGAGCATGAAGTTTAAAGAAAGCCATTTCCTCACATTTAACTTTCATCTTATTATGTTTTTCAGATAAGGAAAGATGCAGTTACAAATGGTGCATGATCTGGAGGTGACTTAAAGCTATTATAAGTTACATATTTATAGAAATTTCAGTACATTGCAGTTCATCATTTTGCTAAATGGTGGTTCCACTACAATTCTTCAAACATTTTTTTTTTCCAAATGTAAATTGTGTGATGAAATGTACACCTGCAGCAGCTAAGGGGGAGGATTTGGCCAACTCAGAGCTTTCCCAAAAAGAGACTGGGATTAAGAGATTGCACATTCCCAAGTTGGCAGAGGGTGGAGGAAGAGGTTCAGGGTAGCCATACTCTAGAATCTGTCAGGACATATCTAGTATCTTAGAAAGTTATAGTGTCAGGCACAAGCATACAGATCCATTCATTAAAGGTTCAAGTCAGCTATTTTATTGTGTTCTACTTATATTACAGGAATTTCACCAAATTGCTTGCCTTCTCTTGGAAACAAACAGATACATTTTCATGGAGCTTAGACAGATCAGACTTTTGCCTCTTGCAGCTATGCAGAGACTTAAGGCTAGTTCCCTGCTTGACCCCTGCTCCCTGCCTGGCTGGGAGTTTTTCAACATATAGTTCTAGTTTGGCAAGTTTTTGTTACAAGTGTTGATCACGTGATTGCAATTCAGATAAATTTGCAATTTGGTTCGACTTAGTATGAATCTGATTCCAAAAATATTATACTATGAGCAATACTCACATCATTTTTGAAGTATGAGGAAAATGTCCTAGTGGTCAGTTTTGGAAGACAATTTTCTTTTTGCTTCTAAACTGCCAGATATTTTAGCTGGGGACGTTGGGAGGGGGTTGTTGTTGGAGCAGTAGAAAGTTAGTCATAACAATATTCCATATTCAAGGACCTTTGCCTGCGTTTGATGGAGACTGTCGGAAGATTGTATCCAGTTGAGTGTGAAGAGTTGATTGGACAATGTGATGAACTTGTGGGTGTGGGGCAGGGCTGTGAACTGTTAGCTGGGTGGATAAAACCTGGAAGTTTTCAGATTCAGATTTTCCCAGATGTGCCGACATGACATCTCTAACAAATTGGAACTTTGAGGAACCTCAGGCCTCAGAGCTTTATTTCATTGGGAACCCTGACATTAACCCGAATCTTTTGTTAAAGCCACAACAAAACAATCCCTTTTGTAATCACATTGTGTCAGGATGGGGTTGAGGTTTGTCCCCGAACTGTGAACCAGCTCACAAGCAGACACACTAGGACTGAAATTGTATAAAAATATACTTTACTTCAGAATGTTTAAAAAACACTACATCTTTAAAAAAGGCACATTAACAACAAAGTCTTATCTTGGTTAAATGAAGCCAGGCCATCTCCCTAAATTCCTCTCCACAATACCGAAACAGTCCATAAGAAAAAACTAACATGACATTAAACAGCTTCGGTGTCGATACATCATCGAGGTGGTAGAAGGGCAGCAGCGCAAGCTTCACAGCTAAAAGTCACCTGTGAAAAACAATTCAATCAGCAAACGTGGCTTGAAGCTCCTGGGAGGGAAACTGTCCAGCTCTACCTCCGATCGTAGCTCCAACAGCAGCAACAGTTCAGATGTTGGCTTGCGTGCTTCAATTCAGCAAAAGGCAAGCCAAAATTGGAGACTTCAAAAGGCTCCCAGCTATCTCAGCTCACAGTTGCAGCTAGCTCCGTGGGAGTATCTTTACACAGCTCTTCGGCTCCTTTTCTGCTGCTATCTCTGCTGCAGCTGTCGGGACTCCTTAGCAGAGTTCTCCTCCCTTCTGCAGCTCTGCTCTGGGCTCTGCGTCCAGGTGCTTCAGCACTGGCTCTGCATCTAGGCCTAAACAGCGTCTAGGCCCGAATAGCAAGCAGAAAGGGGAGTTAACCTGCAATTAACTAGGGCGGGGAAGGCTTGCAGTTAATTGCAAACAGGAGATGGCTTGATTGGATTCATACTGTTTGTAACTGATCAAGTAACTACAGCAATCCTGAAAACACTCGTGACACATTGTGCACCTTTTCTTATGGGTGTCACACAGAAAGACCTTCCCTGGAGAATTTATATTCTGGCAAGTTGGTATGGGTAGAGACATTATGGTTTGCTCGGGATCATATTCTCCACTAAAGAATTATTAAACTGATCATCTTAATATATAGTCATGGTTGCTCTCAGTTGCTTAAATACCTTTCCTCTACCCATTCTAATCAATTAGAATTTAAATCTAACTGCATAGTAAACTTTGAAGACATATTTAACTGTAGTAAGAGTTTGGTGGCATGCTTGGTGGCATTTTTCCTAGACTGGGCCTAGACTGATCCAGATGCATACCTAATAATAATAATAATAATAATAATAATAATTTTATTTCTATACCGCCCTTCTCCCGAAGGACTCAGGGCGGTGTACAGCCTGTTTAAAAACACAAAGAAAACAACAATATAAAATTTAAAATAATTAAATAAAGTGGCTCAGATTTAAAACCCCAATAAATTTAAATATCCCAATTTAAAAACTATTGTGTTGTTAGTCCGGCCTGGCGGAACAACAGGGTCTTCAGTGCGCAGCGAAACGCCCGGAGGTCGGAGATCTTACGAATTTCCGGGGGCAGTTCGTTCCACAGGGCTGGGGCTCCCACAGAGAAGGCCCTCCCTCTGGGCGTCGCCAGTCGACATAACTTGGTTGACGGCACCCCGAGGAGACCCTCCCTGTGGGAACGGACTGGTCGGTGGGAGGCTATTGGTGGCAGAAGACGGTCTCGGAGGTACCCGGGTCCTATGCCATGGAGTGCTTTAAAGGTGGTAACTAACACCTTGAATCGCACCCGGAAGACCACTGGGAGCCAGTGCAGCTCGCGCAGGAGGGGTGTCACATGGGCACGAGTTGCGCCCATAACCACCCGCGCGGCTGCATTCTGGACCAGTTGGAGCCTCCGAGTGCTCTTCAAGGGGAGCCCCATGTAGAGAGCATTACAATAGTCCAACCGGGAAGTAACAAGGGCATGAGTGACCGTGCGTAGGGCGTCCCGATCCAGAAAGGGCTGCAACTGGTGAATCAGGCGAACCTGATAAAAGGCCCCCCTGTCATCCTAAATGATACCCATTTTAGGCCTTACTGATGTGTTATTCATGTCTAGAGTGATACCATGATATGGTATGGTATCTGCACTTCTCTTCAGTGCTGAAAGGAACTAGTTGAAGACTAGTTTGCAAAAATGGTTAAATACATAAGCAGCTGTTCATGTATAATAGCTCAGCATAGGATACTTGCACAACCATGCATTCTGATCACAATTTCGAGCATGTTTGGATTTAACTGTCAACAATGCTGCTGAACATACTTTAATATAAGTAGCCTTCATTATCTGAGGATTTGCATATTGCAGTAGGGATATACTAAGCCAAACTCATTATGTAGGGACTATTAATCAACATTTTTTACAGTCCAGCAAGCCACAAAGATTCTGTCTTCCCCACAACAGAATGGAAATGAAGTAAATAAATGGCATCCCTGTTCCCAATTCACTATAACCCCGAATTTGTGAGAGAGAAAAAAAATGTATTTCTTGCTGAGAAATTCAGTTTTTATTCCCACAGAAACACATTTTAGAACATTACCCTCGAAGGCAAGGTTATTGCATATAGTTTCCAATGTGACATTTTCAGATATATGATTAATTAACAAAAATGAATGTTATGCTTTTTAAAATGACAACAATAAACAATAAACAAGCAAAAATGCACAATGCACATAGCCTTATTGCATATTTCAGGAGGGAAATTTAAACATTATCTTACACCACATGATCCCCAACTTTAAGCTATGCATAAATACCTAAATCCCTACTTCTGCCCAAGCTCATTAACAAGGTTATGCTGTTAGCAAACTGTATTCAATTAAATATGCAATCTGTCAAAGCACACAGTAATTCAAGCCATCTTGTTTCAAATTTGGGTTATTTCCTGGAATTAATAACTGGGAAGGAAACTGATGGCTGCTTGTAATCCCCACAGATAATTCAACATCCAGTGGTTTAGATCTAAAACTGAAGAGAAAGGGAGTGCAAGAGTAATAATAAGGGTTTTTTTCCAACTCCTGGAGTCATTTTTAATTACACAAATAGAACTTCGGTGAAAAATTATATTTGATGCCAATTGACTTGCTTGAAATGTATCATAATGTTAATAGAGTTTTCTAAATGGGATAATAATGGAAGCAGACTGAAGCAGTGGTGAAATCCAATTTTTTTTTACTACCAGTTCTGTGGATGTGGCTTGGTGGGCATGGTGTGGCTTGGTGGGCATGGCTTGGTGGGCGTGGCAGGGGAAGGATACTGAAAAATCCCCATTCCCTCCCCACTCCTGGGGGAAGGATATTGCAAAATCTCCATTCCCACCCACTCTGGGACCAGCCAGAGGTAGTATTTGCCTGTTCTCCGAACTACTCAAAATTTCCTCTACTGGTTGTCCGAACTGCTCAAAATTTCCGCTACCAGTTCTCCAGAACCTGTCAGAACCTGCTGGATTTTATAGAGAATAGAGAACATCATCATAATTTTAAGATCTCTTAAAATTATCTGATTCTGTTCTGAGACACGCATACACACACATACATACAAATGGACAATGGACCACTGATGTTTTATTTGTGGAATGATTGACTTCATCCCTGATATCTCCAGAAGAAAGGGAAAAAAAACTGCTGTCAAATTAATTAGTTGGAATGCTCACTTAAATGGAAAGAGTTTTCCAAATTCTAATCAAGTTATGTACAAGTGTCCTAACTCTGTCATAGCTAAGCAATTTACACTTTCAACACTTCAACTTCCAAGGACAGTTGTACAAATACAAGATAAGATATACTAACCAGGAAGAGCCCAGGTTATGAGGGCAGTTCAGGGTTTAGTTCACAAATACTAAGGTCGAGATTGTTCTAAGCTCTCAACCCAAAAACCAGGTCAACCAACATCTTTTCAACTGTTATGCTGGTATTACAGCTGAGCAAATCAGCACTGGTTTATGACAAAGTAAAAGCTTTTATCTTCCAACCCAGAAAAAATGGCTTTTAACAGATAAGAGTATCCTAAAGAGTAGGCTAATTATACTCAAGGAGTCTTTCTTTGTAGCCTACCATTTCTTGTGTGGTTCTTCACCCTCTTGCTTCAGAAGCAATACCTCAGTTTTAAAGATTCTCTTTACAATAAAGGGAAGTGTGCCCCTTTGAAACAAGTGGTGAGAACTATTGCTGTGCAAATCCTTTAAAAGAGATTCTTCAGAACTCAATGGGGTACAAATATATCGCCTTTCTTTGAATCATTAAAGTAACCAGGGATTTTTTGTGGATTTTTTTTTTTTTGCCATGCTCTTGTGGTGTCTTTGGAAATTGCTCTCCTCTGTGATATGGCTGTCTATGCAAAAGCATGCAGAGATAGTAGGGGACAACTTAGAAAGTCACTATATGGGCTTGGAAAAACACACAGCAATTCAACTATTTGAAAAGAGGTGCTTTGTGCATACTCTAAAGCATCTTTTTTTTTAAGAGTTTGCACAGCTCTAGCAGAAACAGTATAAATATTTGCCACCATGCAGATTGTTTCTGCTTGCAAGAAACAATCTAAGAAACAACTTCTAAGTTTTGCCTGAATAGTTTTTGAATAAAATTGCTGTGGTCTATCATAAGTCAACCACTTCATGTATTACTGCCTTGTCGTGGTGAAGGGGCTTGCATAGCTCAATGAAGCTATGAGCTATGCCATGCAGGGCCACCCAAGAGGGCCAGGTCATAGCAGAGAGTTCTGACAAAATGTGATCCACTGGAGAAGGAAATGGCAATTCACTCCAATATCTTTGCCCCCTTCATGAAAACCCCATAAACAGTATCAAAAGGAAAAAAGATATGACTCTGGAAGATGAGCCCCTCAGGTCGGAAGGTGTCCAGTATGCTACTGGGGAAGAGCAGAGGGCTAGTACTAGTAGCACCAGAAAGAATGAAGCGACTGGGTCAAAGCCGAAAGAAACACTCAGCTGTGGATGCGTCTGGTGGTGAAAGGAAAGTCCGATGCTGTAAAGATTTTTTCTCCATAGGAACCTGGAATGTAAGATCCATGAATCAAGGCAAACTGGACTTGGTCAAACAAGAGATGACAAGACTGAACATCGACATCTTAGGAATCAGCAAACTAAAACGGACAGGAATGGGTGAATTTAATTCAAATGACCATCAGGTATACTACTGTGGGCAAGAATCCCTCAGAAGAAATGGAGTAGCCTTCATAATCAATAAAAGAGTAGGAAAAGCAATACTAGAATACAATCCCCAAAATGACAGAATGATCTCAGTTCGAATCCAAGGAAAACCATTCAATATCACAGTAATCCAAGTCTATGCCCCAACCACTGGTGCTGAAGAGGATGAAATTGACTGATTCTATGAAGCCCTACAGCACCTTATAGAATTAACACCAAAAAATGATGTCCTTATCATCATGGGGGATTGGAATACTAAAGTAGGAAGCCAAAAGATAACCAGAATAACAGGCAAATTTGGCCTTGGAGTACAAAATGAAGCAGGGCACAGGCTGATAGAATTTTATCAAGAGAATACGATGGTCATAGCAAATACTCTTTTTCAACAACCCAAGAGAGACTCTACACATGGACATCACCAGACAGTCAACACAGAAATCAGATTGACTATGTGGTCTGCAGCCAAAGATGGAGAAGCTCTATACAGTCAGTAAAAAGAAGACCAGGAGCTGACTGTGGCTCAGATCATGAGCTTCTTGTTGCAAAATTTAGGCTTAAATTGAAGAAAGTAGGGAAAAGTACTAGGCCACTAGTATGAACTAAATCATATCCCTGATGAATATACAGTAGAGTTGACAAATAGATTTAAGGAATTAGATCTGATAGACAGAGTGCCTGAAGAATTATGGAGAGCAAAAAACTGGCCTACCATGCCATTGTGTGCCAGGAGCGGGGGGGGGCATCCGTGGGGGCAGGGGACATAGAATTATGTGTGCTCCTGGCACGCGATGGCAAAAACGTTAGCCATCATTGGTTTAAGCTATCTATTCCCCATCTTTAAACTGGTCTTAGAAATCCCTTTGTTTTGCTGTTTACTAAAAATACTATAAGCACTTTTACGGTTTTATTGCATATTCTGTTGCTGTTTCCATTTTTAATTTTTTTCAATGCATATCAGTGGTCTATAGAAGTGATTTTCAAACTTTGGATACTGTGATTTTCTAAAAAAAAAAAAAAGTAAATTTGTTTCGGCCTCCCCTTCATGAATAAAACTAATTACATTGGTATTAGGGTTGGGCAAGAAGTGAATATCATCTAAGAATCCATGAAGATGGCTTTGAAGTAATATTCAGAAGTCATTACAGAAACAACTAGGACAGGAACAATCTTGAATGGAGATTGTGTTATGAAGAGAGTAAGACTAGCAGGAAGGAGTTACTTTAGTCTGTCTCAATAAAGTATAGTTCAAACTGGGACATCTTTCTCCAGTTACATTAGTGGTGCTATTCAGCCGATTCTATCTGGTTCAGGCGAATCAGTAGCGGTGGCTGCGAGAGGCTCCGGCCACCCATCCGGATGTCATCATGTCCCATTTTGGATGCTCTGTACATGCTCAGAAGATCCTGCACATGCGCAGAGGTGGCACGTGCACTCCCGTTTGCGAACTGGTAGCGAAGGTAAATGAATACCATTACATCTACTTGACTCACCAGAGTGGGAAGGCGGGATATGTTATAGACCCCTATCTTAAGGAGGTCCATTAGTGGAATCAAAAAGAAGACCTTCTCTGTGGTAGTTCCCTCCCTGTGGAACATCACTTCCACAGAGATAATATAGGTTCCAACCCAGTGGTGGGTTGCCCCCGGTTCACACCGGTTCTATAGAACCGGTAGTAAAACCAGCAGGAGGCTCCGCCCACCAACCCCGACATCATCAGAACGCTCTGTGCATGTGCAGAAGAGTGTGTACGTGCGTGAATGAAGCAAGCGTGTGCGCGGGGCCCCGTTGCAAACTGGTAGTAAAGGTAGGTAGAACCCACCCCTGTTCCAACCTTGATACTCTTTCAAAATGCCCCGAAGACAATATTTTTTTCAGTGAGCTTGAGGACCCCAGGATAATACAGAGCCCATCAAATGGTCCGATTGTCACCAAGACTGATGGTCTCATTGTTCCAATGAGTTTGTATTTGGGGTTTTAGTTCTGTAAGCTGTCTAGAATCACCATGAGTGAGTTTGGTAGCCATAAAAATCTTAATAAATAAATAAATTGTTCTAGTTTTCCTGGGGAGTCAATTTCCTGATCTGTTCTATCTTTAATGACTGACATACATCATTTAAAATGGTCAAATTCAATCAATGCATCATAGGCGGTTCAAATTTGCACGATCACAACTGTAGGTTTGCATCAGACTGAGCAAGAAAACCCAGCATAGGTTTTGATAATGCTCTCACTTTGCCTGGACAATCCTAATTACTGACTTCCTTCTAAGTTATTTATAACCCCCAGAGGGAGCCTGAATGCATTTTGGGAACTTCTGGCCTTTAGAGCATTTTTTAGATGGACCTCTTACATTTATAATAATCATGAATTGGTTCATTTTGTCTTTTATGTTTCAGTTCTTTATGTAGGCCATGTTAGTATGATGTTGCCTAAAGGGGCTTGTCAGAAGAATACTAACAAAGGTTACAAAGTTAGTGAGAAACGGGTGTGTGTGGGTAGACATGAAATGCAGATCTACCATAGCCAAAGAATCACATCTTCTGGTGGCGGTTTCAGCTCCTAGATATAAGAATAGACCTCCACAGAGCTCTTGAATTGCTTCCTATCCCCTCTTTCTCTTCCTAGTCAGAAAAAATATCTTAAAAAAACAAATGAGGGGAAGAAGAGAAGAGAATAAAAATGCTCTGGAGGCTCACAACATCCCAGATACTCTACCACAAGCCACATTAAACCCTATTTTCTCCAGGATAAGAAGAAAGATAACAATCTATTTCTGTTAAAGAGTCCACCTATTGCCAGTGGAGGAAATTGGTGCACTAAGGTAGGTTGCCCTGCTGGGACCAATTAATGATATCACCTTGGATATACAGAGGCAAGGAGAATGCTTGTCCCAATTCTCCTTTTGTTGTGGATTGTCCCCTTTGGCTTTGATGTAGAGCACAATGTATTGATTGAAGAGGCATGGAGACAACAGCTAGGACTGAACTGAAACTGTTGATGGTCATTCAGGTGCTGCCCCCACATTCATCAACTGGCCATTAAAAAAATCAAATATGGATTGCAAAGGGGTCCTGCTAGGCCTTCTCCTAACCACTGCCTAGCTAGCTGGTCAAACTGTTCTCTGGCTGAACGTGATAGCCAGCACCGAGCCTTGACTCTCTCCTCAGACAGTTCACTTCTCAATTAGCTTTTAAGTCACAGTTACAGATCTGCTAGAAGTGGTGCAATTAAATCATTAATTACTTTTCCCAGTCAGTTGGGAACTCAATTTCACTTTGGTTTGCAACTTGTGCTTCATACTAGATTACCT
This sequence comes from Pantherophis guttatus, assembly GCF_059756535.1. Lineage (NCBI taxonomy): Eukaryota > Metazoa > Chordata > Lepidosauria > Squamata > Colubridae > Pantherophis > Pantherophis guttatus. Next base: position 123,706,822 of record NC_142063.1, on the reverse strand, counting down.
AGCTAATCCATATAAACATTTTCAGATGCTATATTTAAGGGAGTTAATGATGAGGAAGCTGGAAATCATTTATCACAAAATAGTTCTTAGAGATTTGAAGTGCAAGCTCCCGTCTTCATAAGCAAAGGTCTCTAGCAGACAGCCAGATTTGGGACCACACATCCTTGCACTCTAATTTGCTTAATAAGTAATGGAGCTAGGGACTTCACTGGCAGAAAATGACATCTTGGCAAGGTTTTGATAACGTAATTCTACTCTGAAGAGTACTGCAAATGGGCTCAGTTAATTGGAATTGGCCTGAAAAACCAGAACATTGTACATATGTACACACAGAGAAATACACAGACACGTCTGGTTTCTTTTTTATACAGCATGGAGGAATGTGGAGACATCTGCCTCTGGCACATCAAAGCCTAAAAAGAGGTTCTTCTCCCCAAAGAGATGTGCAATTTCTTTCCATCTTCTTTCACATGAAGAAAGAGAGTCTAGATAAGATGACAAAATGAACTCCCTGTCTGCGCGTGGAACATCTTTTCTTCATTTCTTCCTTCCTTCGCTTCACACAGAGGAATGCTCTTTATGCTTCCTGCAAGAAGACGTTTTGTGCAAGAAACAGATTGATCATTATCTCTCTCCTCTTCTATGCAGCACCTTTCTCCATGCCTGGAGTATTTGTTCCTTTCCTTTTCCAGCATGGCAGAATGGGAGAATGCTTATTATCTATACTCACCTGCATAGTGAACGGCTTCTACATTCTCCAGACTGAAGGATGAAGTAAATAGTTTCCCTATTCTTCCTTCTATATAGAATGAAGACCAATCCATAATTTTTCCATTTCAATGTGGTACTTTAGGAGAAAGGGGGAAATATTCCCTCCCCAAAGATCCATTTCCCCCTACCATACGATAGCTCGGTATCAGACTTCCTGGTCAAAGCCCAACCGTAAATTGCAGGCACTCTTTGGTTTAGCCCAATTCCTTGGCTTGACTTAATTGAAAACTTTTGGACACAGTTGATGATTAAAATGGCAGACAAGAATGAAACCATATCTGGAAGTGTAAACAGGCACAGGGATCTTATTATCATATGTGGTGGACCTGCCCATCGGTGAAAAAATATTGGTTAAAGATAAGAAGGTGGTTAGAGGAGATGATAGCACAACAAATAGTCATAAAACCAGAATGATTCTTATTAGGTATACTACTGGGAAAACACAATAAAAGCTCTATATATATTTAATGTTACATGTAATAACAGCAGCTAGAATTACATACGCACAAAATTGGAAAAATGGAAGTACACCTACAGATGAAATGGTAATAAAGAAAATATTAGAATGTGCCAAAATGGACAGGTTAATGATGGAACTTAAAGATAAAGGAGAAACAGAATATTACTCAATATGGGACTTATTGTATAAATGGCTAGATAATAGGTGCAGATATTAGAAAATTAATAATGAAAGATGATTAACAAACTAGAAATAAATACAGATACAAAGATATACATAAGAATATACATTGCAAGCAATAGTATTATTGGACTGTACGCAATTGTAAATCAAAAGACATAGAGTGATAAATGTACAGACTTATGGTATAACCTTGGAAATAATGGATATAATTATAACGTACAATATTATGTATGTAAAAAGAGACTATACTATATGATTAAGAGAATTAAGGATTGTGTTTAAGGTGTATAACATCATGTATATTTAAAAAGGATCTGATACAAATAATAAACTGCTGTAATAACTGTTGTGATACAGAATAAAGAAAAATGTACAATAAAAACATATATATAAAAAGAATGAAACCATATCCAATAAATAATTTCCCATTGCTAGTGTTAGATGTAAAATACGTTGATGCTCTCAGGGCTTCTACCTGCCATACTTCTGAATTAATGGATAGTTGACATGCTACTTGATGGCTTTGAAGCTGAGTGGCAGTTGCATGTTTATATAACTGCCAACGTGGACCTGGGATCCATTCATTCAACAGCTCATCTGCCTCAACACATACATAGGGATTGGACTTGATTTATTTCTCATCTCTAACATGTTGGATTATAAAAGCCGTAGTGGTGCAGTGGTTAGAATGCAGTATTGCAGGCTAATCCTGCCAACTGCCAGATTCTCACGGCTCAAGGTGGACTCAGCCTTCCATCATTCCGAGGTCGGTAAAATGAGGACCCTGATTGTAGAGGACTGTAAAGCACTATGAAGTGGTATATAAGTCTAAGTGCTATTGCAATTTAGACTGGGGAGATCCAGGTTTTCATCTCTATACAGGCACAAAGATAGCTGACTGATACTTGAGTTAGTAATGTGTTCTCAGGCAATTTGACCTCACAGCTCCTGCAAACTTAGAAGGGAAGCACTGCTCCCTATGACAGTTTATCATTTTTTTAAAAAAATTTGATTTATATGCCGCCCTTCTCTGAAGACTCAGGGCGGCTTACAATGCGCTAAGCAATAGCCTTCATCCTTTTGTATATTTATACAAAGTCAGCTTATTGCCCCCACAACTGGGTCCTCAATTTCCCTACCTTAGAAAGGATGGAAGGCTGAGTCAACCTTGAGCCTTGGCGAGATTCGAACCCTGCAGTAATTGCAGGCAGCTGGTCTTAATAACCAGCTTAATAACAGGGTGCCTTAAACCCCTGTACTACCAAGGCTCTGCTTTCATTTGCAATTTGGGTTTTTATTTAGCATAGCACTGCTTTTAATTAAGTTTTTTTTTATTTAAAAAATTGATTAAAACTATGTGTTTTAAGTCTCTTTGACCCCCTCTGCTCTGTTGGGAAAAAAATATCTTAATATTGACTTTTATCATACCTCATCTATTTAAAAAAATCTGGAAAACCTCTACTTTCATCTAACCCAGATTTGATGGAATTTCAAAGGTAGTGATCTTATATATGTTTGTCTTTGGTGTGCCAGCCCTGTGCCACCACTGTTACACTGATCAGCTTCCTCTGGAAACATAAGAATAGGTCACAGAGGGAAATAGTACTGCAGTTATATTCTCAGCGTCATTCAATCATTTTATTCCCTAAACATGGAAAAATGAATGAGTTTCAGATTGACATAGACACTCAGATTCTAAGATAACAGGAAATACTGCTGGTTTTGAAGTGAAAGATATAAAAATAGTAATAATAGGTGATCTGTCCCATCTGTTCAGCTGTGGTTGGTTTCAAAAGAGTATTATCAAACCCTTTAAATACCACTTAAATGTTCACATTTCATTTACTATTTCAGGGGTCTGCAACCTTAAACACTAAAAGAGCCATTTGGATCCATTTCCCACAGAAAAGAAAACACCACAAAACCCTTCCGATGCCTGACTATTTCTTGAGCAGCCACAAAACTAGCATATCTAGTTGAATTAAACATTCTGTTTTCTTCTGAAACTTTTCTTTTCTTGGATTTATCCATGGTTGGCCTACCAGGGGTTGAAAAGCTCAATAAATCACATGCCGGCAGGTGTCACACTTGGCGCTTGTGATGCATATTTTGAGTGACAGGGAGCCGCAGCAGAGGGGTGAAAGAGCCACATGCAGCTCCAGAGCCACAGATTGCTGACCCCTGTACTATTTGAATTTAAGATGGGTTTTTTGAAATTCCCCAGCCCATTTGTGTGGATGATTTTCCCAAATTTGTTGGAGAATATATTTTCTAATATGTTTCAGGAACATGATTCTCACTCACTATCATAAAATCACAGTAAGGATGTTCCTGCGTATCCATGGACCAACATGTTAAGCAAATAAATTTTAAAAATTCCTCCTAAAACAATCTAAAGCAAATTCAATTTAATTCAACAGAAGGTATTGAAAAAGCAAGCAGGAAAACCTGCTTAGGACTCCTCTGAATCATGCTGCCAGAACTGCCATCGTATACCTGAGCCTTGCATTTTCTAGCTGCCAGTTTGCCATGAACTATGAGGGGAAGGAGCCGGACAGGAGGGGGAAAGACTAACTGCTCATCATACCTTCCAGAGACACCATCTCAAGGTCAAAACACTGGGAATGGAATGCAATGGCTCACCAACCAACCTGCCATTGAAGAAACAGTTCCCAAAACAATTTATTCAAATATAATTGGACAATAAGGGGCCAGCAAGGGGGAGGAACTGAACGGGGAAAGTTAACTGGGAAAATTTAGTGCGTGAACTTCAGTTCTGGCTTTGGTACATTGTAATCCACATGGCTTTTAGGAAAATATACCTTTCAACACAAATGGAGTCGAGAGTCTTTCTTGCCTAATGGACGAAGTTGGGGCAGGCCTGACACATGCAACTAATACAACAAAATAGAATGAACATACTTTAAAAAAATAATGAAGTTTATGAGAATATAAGGAAATGATACCAGAACAAATTAAACATCCCATATGCTGAAGGCACCTGCAAGCACTGACCTCTGGTGAGGTTATCACAACTAAGAAAAAAGTATTCTTAAATTAAACCAAACTCTCTTCTCGCCAGAAAATCTCATTTGATGCTTTTTGTATAATCTTTTTGGTGCTAGAGGAATGCCTCAATTATCCCAGGCATTATAAATACTTTGTGCTACTTAATATAATATCATGTTCCTTATTGTCTTGTGATGTTGTTTTATTGTTTTGTTGTTTTACTAAAACATCCTGAACACCATGGTGGAGGGGCACAATGGAAACATTTAAATCAACCAACACGGAAATGAAATAAAGTGTTAGTGCAAGCAAAGCATCGATGAATCAAAGAAACAGAAAGATGTAATGAAATGCTGATGCAAATGTAGAAAAAATAATTAACAATCAAGAAGTGAGATTAGCAATTAAGAAGTAAAATGTGCAATTAGAAGATCACACTAGCAATTAGCAGGCTCCAACTTACATTTAGACTGCAATCCTATACTAATTCAAAGAGATTCCCCAGGGTGATTTGGATCCTCCCTTTCAGGAAATTCATAGGCATTCAGAGACATTAGCTCTCAAAACTCTTCCTCATGTAAATGTGGCAACCTTACCTGCCCTTGTAGAACCACCACTGAGTCCATTTATTCCTTTCTCCAGAAAAAGCTATGTTAGCCTTTGAGAAGATGCAATTATTTTTCATATAGCTTCACTTCCTAACCTTCTGTTGTGCCAGCATGACTTTTGCGTGGGAAGTAATTTTGCTGTAAATTCACCCTTTCCTGCCTTCTTGGATTGTTCTGAAAACCATAAACTAGAATATATACTGGATAAATTGCTGAGCTAGGATCCAGAAGACCCAGGTTCAAGTCTCTCCTTAGCCATGGAAATTCACTAGTAAGTCATTCACATTTTCTCAGTTCAAGCCACTTCACTGGGTTAAACCCACCTCATGGAATATCCTCACTTTGGAGATAAAACGGGAGAAGATTCCTATGTAAGCCACATTGAGACTCTGGAAAAAAGATAGGATATAAATCTAAAGAATACCGTTAGTCCTCGTTTAGTAACTAATAATGCTCAGAGACACAGTCACTAAGTGAACCATGTGACAGAGACAGAAGCTGCAAAATGTACTGGTTGTCGCTTTCTCATTCAAATAAAGTTCTGCCTGACACAATTCTCTGCTTCCCTCCCTTTTTTTTTTTAACCCCCTCATAGGGCAGAGAGATAGCTTAAATCAACTTTTCTCCCTAGAGAAAAGTGATAACTGCAAGTTAATAATCTCAGCTCTGTGACCTTAATTAGTTGTTTGGAACCTTCTAGCTGGCTTGCAGCTGCTGCCTGAAACTGACCAGACCTTAAATCAATTTTAGACTGAAAGCTTTTATTGTCATAAATGTGAGCATTGGTTGGAAAATGATTTTTATTACCATTTATTACCATCTTATTTGTGAATAGTCACTATCCAAGGCACTTGTTAAATGAGGACTACTGGTAAAACAAAATTTTTCAAAGTATCTGAGAGTCATTTGCTTTGGTGCAGCTACTTCCTTTGAGTAGTATGCATAGGAGTGTAACATAAGAAACGAAAGAGGAATTAAATCCCTTGCTGCTTAGCCTGAATGACAAGAAAGTTGTAATCCAAGAAGGTTTGCATTATATTCATAAATATAAGTGTACGAAGTGCAAGGAACCACAGTTAAAAAACATTGTCCCACCAAGAGCAGGCAGTAGCATCTGTGGGAGAGGAATCAGATCAGCAAGATGGCAGAATGTCAAAAAATAAGTCCTATGACTTTTGTCTGTGCTGCTTTTAACACATTGTGTTTAATACAATACCTAGGACACCCATAAAATAGCCTTTAGATCATATTTTGATCATATTTTGAAAGCCTTTGTTTAACAATGTATTGTTGGATGTCATTCAATTGTGATTTTATCTGTTCACCCAGTGGTGAAATCCTCCGCAGATTGCCACCAGTTTGCTGCCTGTGCATGCACAGTGCATGCCAAATGCACACTGCCTGCACGCATGCACACCAAAACGCATGCGCAGTGCATGCCAAAGACGCACTTTGTGTGGAAAAAGAAGCCTTTTCTAAGGTAAGTAGAACAGCGAAGGAGCAGGAACAGCTGTGCCACGCGATTTAGATTTGTTAGAAAGCAGGATTTCCTATATAAATATAAACTGTGAGGCACAGCTGAACATTGGAAATGCCAGTTAAGACAAACTGGTAGCTTTTTTTAACTACCAGTTCACCTGAACCAGTCATTTTTATCACTATTGGTTCATCCAAACCGGTGTGAACCAGTAGCATTTCACCCCTGTGTTCACCCAAAATTGGTTCTGTAACAAGAAAACAACTGTTGTTTTTTTTAATTCCTTCTCTCCAGAACTTATGCAAAAGTGGCAGAGTTTATACAGAACTGAAACAAACCTTTTTCAGCTCCAATCTATTCTATGGCCTTGGTTGATCATCCTTTGGAAACCCTAGCCAAGCTGAATTATCTACACTGAAAACTAGACACAAGCCATTAACTCTGTCTTCTTAGGCATGGCAGCTGCTTTTAGCTGGGCTTATTCATGGCTTTAGGCCTTCAGTCTTATTGACTTACTTCATTGGAATCTAGTAGAAAATATGAGGAATAAAAGAACACTGAGTTCTGGTTCCTCCTTAGGCATGAAAGCCAGCTGAGTGACTTTGGGCCAGTCAAACTCTTTAAGGCCAGCTCATCTCACACCACTCTTGTTGTGGGGAGAGGAAAAGGAGGATGAAGGAGTATAAGATATTTTCACCACCTTAGTTATAAAAGCCATAAAGGTGGAATAAAAAGAAATATCCAGGGGGCTATTTTAACACATTTTAATCCACACATATTCATTTCTATGTTATAAGTGAACTGATTTGTACTTTATAGATGCAGCTCTTTTTTAGCTGTGACCTGATTTCTATTTCCTGCTGAATTCAAAGTGATTGATTTTGTTTTAAAATATATATAGAATTTGGCTGTTGTATTGGGAAAATGGTTTCTTTTTATTTCCCTTGGAAATTCTTGTGTCCATCAAATAGTAGCTTTTTCCAGTTATGAATCTTTTTTCTGCTCCACTCCTTCCCATCCTGTTTACAATATTTAGGCAAGAGAATCCATTCAGGGGTGGATTCTACTTACCTTTACTATCGGTTCACATTGTGCCCGTGTGCATGCGCAGATCGCCTATGATGATGTCCGGGTCAGTGGGCGGAGCCTCCCACTGGTTTTACTACCAGTTCTTGCAAACCGGTCCGAACCAGGGGCAACCCACCACTGAATCCATTAACAGAATGCACATATATTTTTATTTCACCAGGCTGGTCTGGCCTAACCTTTCCCGTTCTCTTTTTAATGTAAATTTTAATGTAAATTTTAATTTATTCTTAACCTGGGGTTTTAAATTTGTCTTGGGCTAAATTGATTTAATTCGATTTTACTTCTCTTAAATTTTTGTATTCTATGTGTTTTATCTTGTGCCTGTTCACCGCCCTGAGTCCTTCGGGAGTAGGACGGTATATAAATAAAATAAAATAAAATGAAAAAATGAAATATAGGATTTCTGCACCCAATCTAGTTGTATCATGTAATAAAAAATTATGTAAACTAATTAAAAAGCACAAATACATACTGTACAGCAGCATTAAAGAATCAATGCAATAAAAAGATTAAAGATTAATAAATTTAGCATTTTTTAAAAAAATAATAATGAAGAACATGGAATTTATAAGCAGAATAGCTCTAAAACATTTTAACACACCACACAATAGATTTTTGTCTCATTATCATAAAACAAATAACAACAACAAAAACCCTACCATTATTAAAATGTTGACAATGAACATATATCAGTGATCCATTGCTGGAAATCAAGTGTAGAATTTTTTTTTTCTTGCCTGGCTCTGCTAATCAAGACTTAACAGTAATTTACCAATCTCCTGATAATTAGCCTCTTTGACATAGCCATGGATTCACAGACACATGTAAGCTAGATAAGAGTCACTATTGCCGAAAAGAATTACACTATAAACAAAGACATGATTTCCCACTGCTAGTGAGAGTGTGTGAATTTTTTTTAATAGGAGTCATTTCTTCTTTCCATTGTTTCATAATAAGGTAGATTTTATATGCTCCAGCTTTAGTACCCACAAGTGGACTGTATCTGTGTAGCCTCTTCCTATGGGGTGCATCTTGAGTTACTGAGGAGTGCCAGGATATCAAATTTAGGAAGATTCCAGTGGCCTGGAATGCAATTTGAAGAAGTCCAACTAGACAGTCCATACTAGAGATTATCTCATGGCAATAAAGACAGCAACAGGTCAATATTTCTCCTCCCTAGAGGCATTTTAATAGCTGTCCAGCAGCAATATTAGAGATAAACTGGTCTCTATTTGGCCCCTATATATCCTTGGAATATCTGTGTGGCTATTGTAGATTTATTCAGGTTATATAGGAAATAAAATAGTTTAGACCCACTCAGCTTTGCACTTTGACTGGGCCCCTTCAAAAATTTTCTTCAGAAAGATTGAAGATTAGAAGGTATTTATTGAAAATTGAGAGTTGAAATAATCCAATATTGCGAGTGGTCCAGTTTACCTAAAATACAGATTTCGAGGCTATTTTTAAACCATATTACATTATCCAGTAATGTATCCGGTAATGTAAACTCATCATGGGCACAGTAAATAGGTCAAAATTATATCAGCAAACCAATATTTTTTTTCTCTGTCCTGCAACATTAAATGTTGGAGTTACTGAAACTGCTCCCTACACAAACATGGATCTCAACAGTTGCAGCATTACAGTTGGGAGTAGATAATCCTCTTAAAATGAGGAGTTACATTTTAAAGTTTATTATCCCCAGTGCTAACCAAAGCCACTGAGAGCCACTCTGGTATAGCGGTTAAGGGATTAAATCAGGAGACACTGAGTTCTAGTACACTTCTAGTCCACTGTACAAAGCCAGCTGGGTCCCTTGGACCAGCCACTCTCACTCAGCCTTTAGGAAGGAGGTAATGGCAAAAACCCTTCCAAAAATCCTTCCCAACAAAACTGCTTCAGGCTGGTCAGGCTGTTGTCTGGAGCTTGAAGGCATTAAAAAAATAATCAAAGCAAGAATAAATGTACAATAATGAATTGTAAGTATGAGAAATCAAATTGAGTTTTCCTAACAGTTACTTTTGATTTACTGTCAGAGTATGAATATTCATGGACTGGAATAGATCAGCCAATGGGGACTGAATAGAGACAGGATAACAAGGTCAGCCAATGAATAGGCATGGTAACAGGCTCAGCCAATGAGGCTTATTTGGAAACAGAAACTTAAGTCTGAAGTCTGGACGTGGCTTAGGCAACCGAGTCCGCAGATCTCTCTATTTGTTACCACGTTGAAAGAACTCTGCTATTGGTATTGTAAAATTTACTTCATCTGTTATTATGTATATAAAGAGAAGTTAATGAATCCTGCTGAATCAGTTATCTGTGTGTGCTTCTGGATTTGATTTTTGCAAGAAACACTGACATTTACCCAAATGAATAGCAGGATGACTTTGCTAAAGAAGTTTATTCAATGTTTTATACATTTCCTTTTGTATAGAAATAACAATGATGAACTGAACATTCTCCCCCAATGCCAACTAAAGATTTAAACACTACAGTAATTCAAACTGAAGGGCCATTTAACAGTTAATGTAGGGCCATTTAACACCTAGTAACCAGTTAGGACAAAGAAAAGTGCTTCTTAGAATGATCTTCTACTTCTAAGGAGGGGTAGGAGGAGTGAAGAGAAAGAGACATGGCACATGGCTTGTGCAAGATGGGTAGCAAACAAATTTAATAAACTAAATAAAATGTAAATAACTTGATTTGCTCTGCTTTGCTGTTTTGTTGCTTTGAATTTAATCAATTTATTGACTTGTAAATTCAAGTCTTTGTAAAATTCTTGTAAGTTCAATAACTTGTGAAATTCTTCCCTTTTCTGGATTCAATCTATTTTATTTAGGCATTCCTGGATAAATATTACCTATCCATTAACCATCAATTACTTTAATAAAGACTAAGTCTCTATTTGTCTTATTCAAACTAAAGCTGACAAAAACTTGAAATCCCACCTGTGTGGCTATGAATTGGGCCAAAACAATTTTTTTAAAAAAAAATAATTAATTTTTTCCCCATTCTACAAATTTGTTACCTGGTATGATTTCAGCTATTCATCAACTTAGCTGATCCGCCCTGGGTGTACATTGTTATAATTTTAAACTGTTTTAATTGGGTTGTTGATTTTAATTTTATTGTGATTTGTATTGGATATTGTTTTTGTAAGCCGCCCTGAGTCCCTTGGGAGAATGGCAGCATATAAATCGCAATAATAAATAAATAAATAAATAAATAAATAAATAAATAAATAAATAAAAAATTCACTAGCTATGTATATAGTTTATCATCCATACAGCAGCACTCCAAGCATGCTTGTTGATATATACAGTAAGAGCCCCGGTGTTGCAGTGGTTAGAATGCAGTATTGCAAGCTAAGTCTACCCACTGTCAGGTGTTTGATCCTGACCGACTCATAGTTGACACAGCCTTGCATCCTTCTGAGGTTGGTAAAATGAGAACTTAGATTGTTGGGGGCAATCTATAAACTGCTTAGAGAATGCTATAACTGAAGAATACATAAGTCTAACTGCTATTGCTATATATAGATCAGTGGTGGGTTGCTACTGGCTCGCCCCGGATGGGACGAACCAGTAGCGGTGCAGCGGGAGGTTCTGCCCACCCTCCCAGACATCTCTGAATGCATGCATGGCCACGAGCGAACCGGTAGCAACCAAAATTGAAACCCACTACAGATACAGATCCAGTTTAGGCTGATTTTATCAAAAGAAGTATCATTACTGCATATCCTAAAACAATATACCACAAACTCAGGGTTTTCACAGTGCAGGACATTTGGCTTCTTAATCCACATACATTATGGAAGTTTATTACTTTGATATTGACAGCATGCCAATGAAACAAACAGCAAACAAACCACATTTAAAAGAAAACTCAATTGTGTGTGAACATTAGTTTCTCTACAATTCATGGATGATTTGTTTCAAACCACATAGTCTTCTAATGATTCTCTCCTAAATTCAGAGATTGTAATTTTTCTAAGCATTTTCCTCTGAGAAAGCAATAAAACATCAGTGATAATATTTTTTTTAAATATTCCATTTAAATGGTAGTGTGCAGAGCATCTGGGAGTAAGTTAATGGCTTACATATTAATTTTCTCATCTATCTGATGGGCAGAAAATTGCTTAATATAAATGCAGTTAAATTTGTCACTTTGCATCTACAAAGCTTATGCTGTGAAATTTATTATGGCCCCAACAAATTATACTGTAATAATTTAGCCAGCTTTTCCAAGAAATGCATACCTTTGGGTATATGTGTGTGTTTGTATATGCTAGAAGTTCGAGCTTCTAACTTTCAGTATAATCCCACTTTCCAATATAAATCATGGCAGGGATTATTCTGCTTTTGTAATAAAGTTTGAGGGAACATTTGGCTATGGAAAGAGGTAGTTTTTTGCACTCTAAAATGCAAAGTTAAATTAGTATTTAATCACTTTTAAAAAGATAAAAGTAATCTCAACATGCTAATGAACTTTAGGTATATGTCAACCTTTCTAGGTAAGCAAGACAGGAACCGTGATTAGAGGAGTTAATTCTACTTTATTGTAAGACTACATTAACAGAATTTTGCAGATCTGAAAGTACAAATCTTCTGCTGTCGCTTTTGACTGCTTGATCCATTAAGGCAGGTATTTCCTAATTTTCTTCCACTGACAGCTAAGTCACTGGGGTAAAGACAAGTCTTTTCATGTAATAGCTTACATCTCCCAATGATACTTTTAGCATCATCGAACAACAACATCTCCCCATCCCAGGTCCTTGGAAAGGACTCAATAGGTGGATAAAAATGCCAAATCCAGTCTGAACATTCTGCTGACTGTGCAGCTCATCATAATAGTAATACAAGGAGGAAAAGATTGCAAGGAGTATTGCATGTTTATTCCTTTAAGTATTTACCTTTAATAAAGCTTAATGATGATCATGCTAGCTTTCAACTCCTCTTTGTTGGAAATCTCTCATGGATATTGCCCTTGAAGGGTATTTATATTTGGGCATTTAAAAAGTTGTTCGTTATGCCAGCTTATATGGGCATTTTGATGCTTTACATTTGCATACATCAATTTAAAGTAACTTTCTGTGTGTATGTACAGATATGCACATACACACAAACACACGGTGCTGTCCTATAAGAGAAAAGTGGAATTGTCCAACAGCAGGAACATTATCCACTGGGGAGATGGGGTAGCTTGCAATCTGGTCCAAATACTTCACAAGTTGCTGTCAAAGGAGAGGTGGGATTCACTTACCTTCCTTACCAGATCGCAAATGTGAGTGCGCTCGCTTCGATCGCATACACCACCTCTGCGTATGTGCACAGTAAGTCACGCATTACATCTGGGCAGGTGGGCAGAGCCTCCCACAGTCACCGCTACCAGTTCATGCGATCCAAACAGAACCAGCTGAATCCCACTACTGTGTCAAAGCATCTGAGTCCAGACATGTTTTTCTTAAAACAGTTCAGATTTAATCTCCCTTGAACCTAAGACAAAATCTACCTAAATGGTTAATTCAGATAATCTTCAAAATCATCTTCTGGTCAGAAGGTGTGTCTACTCTATTGCATGCAAACACACACACTCACACCAAACAATATTTCTTTGCATGTCTGAAGCATATGGTCTATTTACAAACGATTCTCCACCTTCTCACTGCCTATTTATAGGAGATTTAAAATAGAAACCTGAAGCAATTTGAGTTATGTAACAGATCTTAAATTGGTACTTAAAAACAAATCCTTAAATTGTGAATGTTTCAAAGTAATTTAAGGTTGTAAAGCATACGAGGCAAATAATGTTTTCCTGTTCATCTTTTTAGCGTCACATGAATGAAGACCTTGTTCGGTCTATTCCGATAACCTCAGTTTTCTCTGTGATTGCCTATTTGTTAATCTTCTATGATTTTCAGCTTCCTCATCTTTTACAGTGACACCTAATCAATTTCTTTTTAAAAAATATCACAGAATATGTTGTGCAACTGCATATATTTATTGTCTCTATCGTCTCTATTAGAGACAAAATATTGTCTCTATTTTTCTGTAGATAAATATAACATATTTTCCCACCAACCAATTTTATGGTTATAATGGATATAGGACAACCACTATGACCTGGTTGTCCTATATCCATTAGGATATAGCTAAAGAACTAGGCTGGAAACCAAAAGACTGTGAATTCTAGTCCTACGTTAGGTATGAAAACAGCTGAGTGACTTTGGGTCACTCACTCCCTCTCAGTCTATGACATCAGCCTGATTAATGGACTGGTCAGTCACTTCCTGTCATAACCCATGAATCAAGAAAAAGAGCCTTGGTAGTACAGGGGCTTAAGGCACCCTGTTATTAAGCTTATTAAGACCAGCTGCCTGCAATTACTGCAGGGTTCGAATCTCGCCAAGGCTCAAGGTTGACTCAGCCTTCCATCCTTTCTAAGGTAGGTGAAATGAGGACCCAGTTTGTGGGGGCAATAAGCTGACTTTGTATAAATATACAAAAGGATGAAGGCTATTGCTGAGCACATTGTAAGCCGCCCTGAGTCTTCGGAGAAGGGCGGCATATAAATCAAATTAAAAAAAAAAAAAAAGACTTGGTTGATTTTGGGGGGGAAAAAACAACGGATCATGCACTTCAGTTGTGGGTTGCTCCCAGTTTGCACCAGTTCTATAGAACCGGTAGTAAAACCGCCCACCGACCCTGATGTCATCAAAATGCTTCTGCACATGCGCAGAAGAGTGCGCGTATGCACATGTGAAGCAAGTGCGCGCGTGCAGCCCCGCTGCAAACCGGTAGTAAAGGTAAGTAGAACCCACCCCTGATGCACTTGTGGGAAAATACTAGGAATTTTTAAAAACCCACAATTTCCAAGCATAATGTAAATTTCAAGTTGAATAGCATGTATTAATCTATTTTATCAACAGATTTAAAACACTGATATATTTATCTGTTATCTGGCAAAACTGAAATGAGCAAAGAGTGCTTGACAGAACATGAGCTAAGCTCTTTGTGCCTGGTTTATGATTTTCCTTTTGGAGAGGAGCTTTACAAGGCTGTGCTCAGGAGGGTGGAAGTACTTTTAATTACACTTAAACATATTCATTGCTTATCTGACCTTTTGCAAACAAAGTCGAAGTGGATGACGAGTGAAGCCTAATATTGTTGATGGGTAAAGTTCCGTTATCATCTTTTCTATATTCCTTTTCATCCGAGCATCTTTTGCTGTGCAGCAAAATAAATAAATAAGTAAATCAAGCTACAAATCTCTTTTCAATAGATAATTTATAAATTTCTATGAAAAACTAAATGAATTGCAGCTCCTGAAAGAGAAGAAGTGATTCAGCCATTAAGTGATTCAGTGAACTGTCTGATCAAACTATTGTTTACAGTTTTAGGGAATGATTTCTTCCAGCATATCCTTTCTTCTGGATAAATTTTATATTAACCTAACAAGAAAAAAAATCCCATTGCCTATCAGGGGTGACAGGCAATCATAAGGAATCAAAAGCAAGAAGATGCTTGTAGGATTCTTCTATTGGTGACATCGTTAGACCTCAACAATTGTTAGACTGTGGGGAAATTATTTATACCGCATGAACTATGGAGCGGCTTCTAAGCAAATGCATTAGGTTCCAACTATATTAAATATATTTGTTCTTTTGAATGGCAAAGTGCTCCTTTAATGACAGCTTGGAGGAAATTGAGTTCTGCCTGTTCCAATGAAAAGCTATCAAATTGAGGTTTAGAGACCAGCTTGAGTAGTGGAGTTGAAGAAGTCAGAAATAAATGATTTTCACATACCTGTAGTTCATCATATAAATAAAGTATAAATCCCATAGCTGCAATACAGAAAACTATTTAAGATTAGGGATACTTCAGAATTCTATTAAGAACATTTTTAAAAGTTCTGACCTGGCTTTTATTTCATTTATAAATAAGGGGTGGAAATGCTGGCCTGGGGGGGGAAAGGCATTTGCACTTTCCTCGATTTTGTGATGCAATTTTCATCTTGGAAAAACACAATGAAATATTGTGATTTTCAGCTTGGAAAAGTCCTGAAATATATTTAAATATAAACATTTTAAGAGAAAAAAATATACGCAGCATTCATATTATATAGCTATAACATACAGAAAAGAAAGGCATATTTTGAAGGGAAATTGATTATGCAATTGGTTGTACTTGGTTTACATCTCAGATTAGTAAAAAAAAAAAAAAAAGAACCAAGTGAAGCTAAGATTGAGTGTAGGGATTGATTATGACAGCTAATGTGGTTCGGTAGTAAGATGTTGGATGAGATTATTTATGGATACTCAAGTCCTAGCTCACCTGCATTTATTCCTGATAGGAAAAAAATAGATCTTGTGACATGTATAGCAAATAAAAAATATTACTGATATGGACTGGAAATAATATGGCCTGTTCATTCCTATATTAGGTTCACTCAAGGTATACCGATATCTCAAACTTCTTTTAAGGTACATGGAAATGAAATATCTATGTATAAGAGAAACTAGAAAGCCACATAAACAAAGCTCAAGCTCCAATGAACACACAAAGGTTGAAATATACTGAATCTTATTAATCAGTTTGTACTGTAAGAAAAATCATCTACCACATAGATTCTGTTGAGAAGGTGTGCTGCAGGCCGCATTTGTGTAAGGGTTTCATTTGGTGGGATCCAAGCAGTGGTGGGATTCAAGTAATTTAACCACCGGTTCTCTGCCCTAATTATTTTTTCCAACAACCAATTTGCCAAACTGCTCAGAAAGTTAACAACCAGTTCTCCCGAAGTGGTGCAAACAGGCTGAATCCCACCACTGGATCCAAGAGAGGTCTTTTCTGCCATGGCAACTACCCTGTGGAAATCCCCCCCCCTCAATCACCCAAGATGAGATTGGCTCTATCCTTCCAAGGATCCCCTAAAACAAGGCTGTGTTAGCAGGCCCGGGTATTTCAAACTGTTGTGAGTTGATATTATGGCTCTGTTGTTTATAACATCAGTCATCTGCACTATCTTCTTAACTGGGATATGGCGGATTTTTTTTTTTAATTGTAATTTTTACATTGGGATTTTATGATTTATGATAATCCATCTAGAGTCTCTCTGTTGCAAGCTAGATGGCTATATAAATATGAGACCTAAATAAATATTAAGTGTTTAATTTGTTTCCCTATAAGATAAAGGTAAAGGTCCCCCTCGCACATATGTGCTGGTCGTTCCCAACTCTAGGGGGTGGTGCTCATCTCCGTTTCATAAGCTGAAGAGTCAGTCCTGCCCGAAGATGTCTCCATGATCATGTGGCTGGCATAATTAAATGCCAAAGGTGCCAAAGGCACCAAAGGTGGTCCCTATTTTTCTACTTGCATTTTTTAGGTGCTTTCGAACTGCTAGGTTGGCAGAAGCTGGGACAAGTAATGGGAGCTTACCCCTTTACACAGCACTAGGGATTCGAACCACTGAATTGATGATCTTTTGATTGACAAGCTCAGCGTCTTAGCCACTGAGGCACCGTGTCCCTTACTGTTTCCCTATACATTCTTCAAAAATCATCTGCATTTCTAATTATTTAGATACCGGTTACCAACACAGAGGATTCATTCATAGATACATGCATCTCTCTGTCTCTCTGTCTCTGTCTCTGTCTCTGTCTCTCATATCTATCTATCTATCTATCTATCTATCTATCTATCTATCTATCTATCTATCTATCTATCTATCATCTATTATCTCCCTTCAACACCATTGACCATGATATCCTTCTGGTTCCATTCCTTCCTCAGCAGGTGCTTCTAGTTGGTAGGTGTTAAGAGTGATCAGGCAGGAATAAGGCTTACCAAAAGTTTTGTATGGTTGTATAGGTTCAGGCAAAGGAGAACTCTAGTGATTCTAATTTTGAATTATATCCGGTCAGGAAAGCCGTGATTGCCTACACTAAGAATCAGGATCCTTCAGCAGTAGTGAGCCAGTTATGAAATAAGTTGGTGATTTCAGCTAAAGACTTCCTCTACCAATGGCCCTCTTTATTGCTGACAATATTGAGTGCCTATCCCATAGTCACTCTTTTGGGTATATCAGCACTGGAGGCTTCTGCTGAATGGGAATATGGCTGACCGATGGGAATGAGACAGCTCTCTATAAATATGATTTCTCTAATGCCGGTGTTGTCTCTATCATTTCTATCATGTCCTCCCCTCACACAATGATTGGATAACCATTTGTCTGAAGTGGTGTAGGGTTTCCTGCCTAAGCAGGGGGTTGGACTAGAAGACATCCAAGGTCCCTTCCAACTATTCTATTCTATTCTATTCTATTCTATTCTATTCTATTCTATTCTATTCTATTCTATTCTATCCTATCCTATCCTATCCTATCCTATCCTATCCTATCCTATCCTATCCTATCCTATCCTATTCCTCCACTACCATTTGAAAACAACAGCAAAAGGCCAGGTTCTATGTCATGACATCAGATAACAATTAAATTTGGGCCTAGAAATAATATATTATTTATGGGGTGGGCTTGGGATTTATTGTATCACTTAAAACACATCAGTATACTCAAAACAAATATTTGCCATTTGAAATGACCACAGGTTAGTTTTGTTGTGGCCTGTTAGCCTGGCCCCTCCGGCAGCTGAATCAGATGAGGAGGTGGAGTGGGAGTTGGGGCCAGCATCAAGCCAATCTGAGAGCTCCGAGGGGAAAGAGGAAATGGAGCTGTCAGACATAGAGACAGAGGCAGAGCCTGGGATATCCATTAGCCCCCAGATGGAGAGTCAACAGCCCCCAGGTCTGGAGGTGGCTGATGAGGAAAAGGAGGAACAGCTGCATCCCATGCCTGATGCATGGATGTGCAGAAGGCAGAGGAGAGGAGAGCAGCGGGACTCTATGGGCTGGTCCTCAGGACAGAAGAGCCACCACTGCTAGCCAAGCTCCACCCTAGCTCTGGGGATAAAAGGCACAGGGGAGATGAATAGGTGTGGCAGACAACTATTCATATCCCTGTCAGTCAGCCACTGATAGTCCAAACTTCTGAATCCTGTCTGGAATTGTATCGGAATTCTTTCTTGGAATCTGCAGTGCTAAGAGTCGGGCATGCCTTCAGAGTGTGTGTATGTGCATCTCCGCTACTGGAAAAAGGGTGGGCGCACCTTCCAGGACTTTCGTTACCAGTGTGGTGAGTGAGAGAGACTCCTGGTGTGTTGGAGCCATCTCAGGGGGAAGGGGAGCGAGCTTTGCTTTCCACAGGCACTTAGAGACATCATTAGCCTGCTGAGGGAGAGAGAGAGAGAGAGAGAGACTCTTTGCCAGGGTTGCTGTGCTCCTAACAAAGAAAACGTTTAGTTAAAAAAACCACATGCTTGTCTTGTTTGGGACCGGGTCAGAACAGGTTTGTATATGAAATAAAACAGCCACATTTGGAGTTGTACTCAAACTAAAAAACCTGTGACTTTTGTTTTGTACATAGACCAATAAATAAAATCATTGATTCCCATACACAAAACCCTTCACATTCAAACAATTTTGCACAGGGTAGTTCCTATCTATGTTACTCATTTATCTGAAGCATAAAATATTCTTCGTCATTCAGACTATACAAAGAAGCCAAAAATTAGAATAATATCTGGTATTATCTACAGTAATTAATCTTATACTTCTAAAAGAGAGAGGAGTAAAAGTATTTCATTAACTAGGATTGCGGGGCGTGGACGTAGGACATTGATTATATTCTGGCATTCTAGACAAGTATTTCTTATGTTTCCAGGGCAAGGATTATTATAAAGTAGGGATTACCATAATGTGTCAAGCACCCAAATTGGGCAGTAGATTTTGAAAGGACAGGGAAATACCTAATGATTCTGGATGATTTTGAAAAGCTAAGCTATCCAGACTGCAGTCCGTAGACTGTAGACTGTACTTCTTGTAAATGGGATCATTTGCAGCTAAGGTTGACTCAAGGGAACATTTTATTTTTTAATTTATTTTATTATTCATATTTCTATACTGCCCACTCTCCGAGGACTCTGGGCGGCTTGCACCAAAGACAGTATACTAAATAGCATATTGTCCCCAACAATCTGGGTCCTCATTTTACCCACCTCGGAAGGATGGAAGGCTGAGTCAACCTTGAGCCGGTAAGATTTGATCCGCTGATCTGCTGAACTAGCAGTCAGCTGAAGTAGCTGCAGTACTGCACTCTAATCACTGCGCCATCTCGGCTCCTTTTCCTTGCCTTTGCCTAAGCATTTCTAATTTTTGGTTCAAAATAATTCACAAACCATCTTTGAGTGTTATGCATCCAACTATGGGCAATTGTAGGATGGGCGATATTTGCTATTTGCACATGGGCAGCAACGTGTCTTGAACCAACCTTTCATATTCTATTAAGAGCCTAAGAGCCATGGTGAGAATGTAGTTTTGCAAGCTAACTCACTGCTGACTGCCAAGAGTTCAATTCTGATCGGCTCAAGGTTGACTCAGCCTTCCATCCTTCTAAGTCAGTAAAATGAGGACTCAGATTGTTGGGGACAATATGCTGATTCTGTAAACTGCTTAGAGAGAGGCGTACAGCACTATAAAACGGTGTATAAGTCTAAATATGGGGTGTCAAACTCACTTTGTCATGGAGTCACCATGTGATATATCATGACTCCCCCCCCCTTTGCTAAACCAGGCATGGGCATGGCCAGTGCATGATGCATCTGGTCCACGGGCCACAAGATTGATACCCCTGTTTTAAATGCTATTGCTATTGATTGGAAAATTGATTATATTTCTCTACAGCATACAGTATTCTCCCACCCTCCTCCTTCTATTTCACTCAGTTTTTCTGACACTATTTTGGGCTATATCTCTTGAGTAATTAAAGGCCCACTCTGTTAAATGAGTATGCCACATAAAAGATTTCACTGACAAAATTAGCTGGAACAACAGGCACACTTTGTTATCTAAATATGATTTCAATCTGAGGCAGCAGCCAACTAAATTGTCAATTCTTTTTCAGACTCCTTCCAACCCTCCAGAAAGTGCCTGCCTTCCAAAAAAAAAAAAAAGAATATCTGCCTTTGGAATATTGCTTTGTTCCTAAATCTTTGATGAAGACAGAATGAAATTTGAAAACAGCTGGAGGACACTGATCTACACAAACTAATTTGTTTATGGATGAAACGCACATAAAGAATTAAATGCTCTTTTGCTGGTTGTCTGGTTCCTTGTGCCTCTAACCTAGTGCGGCTTTTCTCCATGTCAAAAAGTATCCTAAGGATGACTCTCCGAATGATAAATAAGTTATTTTTTGCACAATACTGTTTGTCCTTAAAAAATAATTTCTTTTTAATTGGTATATGTGATGGTGAATGTACTATTTTCTCCTGTGAAGCCGTTGAACTATTCAATAGAGAAGGATGAGAGTACAGTGATGTCTACCATGAGTGGGGAACTGACATCAATTTAAATTAATTGCTCATGCATTTATGTATCAGAACAAAGAGATGCCAGCATAAGAATAAAAGATATGAATAATTGATCAGGGAGTCATTGAAAAGTCTCTCTGTCATATCCAGCAAATACACCACTCCAACCATTTCATTGGTTTCATTTGAATTCATCTGTCACTGGAATAGCACTTAATGTTATAATACATCATGATTTTTAAAATACTATTTGGGACTACAAAGGTTACCTTATCTGACCTGTAACACCTAATAATATTCCCTTAAACATACACACTGTAAGACGCTTCTCTGGGTGCACCTAAAGATCTGTTGTGGTCCGCCAGCAGCCTGTGGAGCTGGCAGTGGAGTCGGACAGCGATGAGGCTGAGGAAGAACATGGGCCAGTCCTGGAGGCTGAAGAAGGCCCAGATGAGAGCTCTGCGTCAGAAGCAGAGATGAGGCCAGGGCCATCAGGGAGTGAGGTGCGGACTCCAGAGCCTCCAGAGACTGATAGGAGTGAAGCAGAGGAAAAGAGGAGCCTGTTCCTAATACACGCATGAGAAGAGCTGCCAGAAGGCAAGAGCAGCTCAAGCAAAGAGGACAACTCGGGAGTAGGGCCAAGAGATGATTGGCCCCTCCCATAAGGCTTAAAACAGACCAGCAACGGCGTTTGGGCTTTGCTGGAAAACAACGTTGGTAGCTTCATCTTCTTCTTCTTCGTCGTCTACGTCTTGTATTTATTTTTGTATCTGTGACTTCCGAACGTTTGCCAAGAAAGGCCTTTGGCAGTTTGCCTAATTGGACCAAGGTTTGCGATAGGACTGAGGAATTTGTGTTGGGATGAATTCACTTTAATTTAGTTGAACGACGCTGGGAATGAAGTAATTCTCAGCTGTTCAAATAAAGTTTGTTTGTTTTTTCACTGACTGATTTTCCTACTACTTACTTGGGCCTGGGTCACAACAAGATCTCAGTCTTAAAATGAGTGAAAACATTACTGGAAACGGGATGTAGTCCTTGACTTACAATCATTCATATAGCTTCCATACAAAGTTACAGTGACACTGAAAAAGTGACTTATGATCATTTTTCACACTTGCAGCATCCCCCCCCCAGTGATCATGTGATCAAAGTTTGTATGCTTGGCAACTGGCTCATATTTAGGATGGTAGCAGTGTCCTGTGGTCCTGTGATCACCTATTATGACCTTCTGCCAAGCAAAGTCAATGGGGAAGTCAGATTCACTTAATAATCATGTTACTAACTTAACAACTGCAGTGATTCACTTAACAACTGTGGCGAGAAAGGTCGTAACATGGGACAAAACTGACTTAACTGTCTTGTTTTGCAACATACATGTAGGGCTCAATTGTGGTAATTGGTTAAGGACTCCCTGTGCTTATATCCATTGATACAAAATTATATATCGCCTTCTCTCCCTCCTCCTCCTCCTCCACCCCCTCCTCCTCTCCTCCTCCTCCCACTCCCCCTCCTCCTCCTCCCTCCTCCTTTTTAAAACAGAAGTCAGGACCACAAGAAGCTTTAATCCACTGATTGTGGGAGCAGTTCCTTGATGTCAACCAGCCCAGCCTGGAGGTGTCAGACTGCCTATGGGTTCTTTTTTTATGCAAAGCACAGATAAACATGAAATGGAAACATTCCACTCTGAAGAGCCTGTCAAAATAGTGTATTTTGAACTGGATAGAGTACAATGAAATAAAGCTTATTTAAATGTCCCATGTTTCCTCAAAAGAAAGCTTGAAATATTTCAGTTTTTGGCTATGGAAAACAACGGAAGCTCACAACGTCTTGCTTTCTTCTTTTGATCCTAGAGTCATAAGGACAAATAGGGTAGCAATTCATGCTGATTGTTATCAATGAACCAGCTTGCAGAAAGACTGGCCATATAAAAAATACATATCCTCTTAGCTGGCAACTAGAATTTGCCAGTATAAATTGCGCTTAACTGAAGAAAAAGGGAGCCATGAATCATGCCTCACAATTAATGCCTTTGAGCATCAGAATAAATGCTATTTTTACATTTCAGGTGATCAAGTGATGGAAGAATTGCAGACAGCTTAAACCAACAAGTTTAAAAAAAGCTTTTGCAGTACAA
Source organism: Pantherophis guttatus (assembly GCF_059756535.1). Classification (NCBI taxonomy): domain Eukaryota; kingdom Metazoa; phylum Chordata; class Lepidosauria; order Squamata; family Colubridae; genus Pantherophis; species Pantherophis guttatus. The sequence goes on along the minus strand of NC_142063.1, from coordinate 123,683,665 downwards.
CATATCATAGATTGCATCAACAGTGCACAAGAACAAGATATTAATACAGGTAGTCCTCGACTTATGACCACAATTGAGCCCAACATTTATATTGCTCAGTGAGACATTTGTTCAGTGAGTTTTGCTCCATTTTACAACTTTTCTTGCCACAGTTGTTAAGTGAATCACTGCAATTCTTAAGTTAGTAACGCTTGTTAAGTGCTTCCCCATTGACTTCACTTGTCAGAAAGTCACAAAAGGGATCACCAGACCCTAAGATACTGCAAGCGTCATAAATATGAGTCTGTTGCCAGTTTAATCGCATGACTATGGGGATGCTGTAATGGTCGTAAGTGTGAAAAATGGTCATAAGTCACTTTTTTCAGTGCCTTTGTAGCTTTGAACATTTGTTAAATGAACTGTAGTAAGTCTACCTCTAATCAGCAATCATTTTGTAGCTGTCATAAGAGCATTTGGTGGCAACCTCAGTGCCCCACTTTAAACCAAGATCAACTTGCACTATATGGGTGCAGAATAGAACAATAGACAATAGAATAGAATAACAGAGTTGGAAGGGACCTTGGAGGTCTTCTAGTCTGACCCCCTGCTTAGGCAGGAAACCCTACAACACTTCAGACAAATGGTTATTTTCTTAAAATGAGCTGGATGGAGTCAGGATCAGGAAAGTAATGAGAACATGGTACAGTAAACTAGCCAGATTGGATTTGACTATTATTGGGACTGTAAGTGAGTTACAAAGGAAATTTTTGAGAAGCCTGAATTTCTGATACAGGTAATCCACATCTTACATTAGTTCACTGAGTGACCATTGGAAGTTACAACGGCACTGAAAAAAGTGACTAATAATCATTTTTCACACTTATGACAGTTGCAGCATCCCCATGGTCACATGATTTATACTCAGGTGCTTAACAACTGACTCACATTTATGACAGTTGCAGTGTTCCCCAGGCTCATGGGATCCCCCTTTTTGGTGACCTTCTGGCAAGCCAAGTTAATGGGGAAACTGGATTCACTTAACAACCATGTTACTGATTTAACAACTGCAGTGATTCACTTAACAAATGTGGCAAGAAAAGTCGTAAAATGGGGCAAAACTCACTTAACACATTTCTCACTTAGCAATGTAAATGTTGGCTCAATTGTGGTCCTACGTTGAGGACTACCTGTCCAGTGTTTGATCACTCCTCTTGCTGCTAATAATACCATGGTGGTAACTGAGAGTAGTGTAATCATATGAGGGGCTGCCACAGAGAGGAAAGGGATCAAGTTATTTTCCAAAGCACCCAAAAGCCAGACAAGGAATAATGGATGGAAACTGAACAAGGAGAGATTCAACCTAGAAATAAGGAGAAATTTTCTGACAGTGAGAACAATCAACCAATGGAACAAAAGTTGCCTTCGGAAGTTGTGGAAGCTACATCACTGAAAGCTTTTAAAAAGAGATTGGACTGCCATTTGTCAGAAATGGTGTAGGGTCTCCTGCTTGTGTGGTGGGTTGGACTAGATGAGCTACTGTACAAGGTCCCTTCCAACTCTGTTAATCTGTTAATATCTGTTTCAAATCATACAGTCCCATCAAAATATGTGGAATCTGAGTGTGAAGACACTCAAGTAGCGTAGCTCTAATGTCAAAATTCTAACAATAAAATGCTTAATGCTGTTAAGTAGGAGCTCTGGTGGCTCAGCAGACTAATTAACATCCACTTATATCTGCTGCCTGCAATTACTGCAAGTTCAAATCTCACCAGACTCAAGGTTGACTCAGCCTTCCATCCTTTCTAAGGTAGGTAAAATGAGGACCCAGATTATGGGGGCAATAAACTGACTTTGTATAAATATACAAAAGTATGAAGGCTATTGCTTAATGCATTGTAAGCCGCCCTGAGTCTCCGGAGAAGGGCGGCATATAAATCATTTTTTTTTTAAAAAAGTATAGGGATTGTACACATTGTGAAAATGATTCAGAAGTGCTTTGAAAGATATGGCCTAAATGTTAGCACAGCATATCTCCATTACTTATTAAAGCAACCAGGTCTTTTTTTTTCCACCCAGCCTCAAAAACTGTGTAATCTATTTAATCTATTAACTTTTAATGTAACCCTTAAAGCAAGCATAGTCCCCCCCCACGAAACTTAGCTCGGAATGGAATGGAATGGAATGGAATGGAATAGAATAGAATAGAATAGAATAGAATAGAATAGAATAGAATAGAATAGAATAGAATAGAATTCTTTATTGGCCAAGTGTGATTGGACACACAAGGAATTTGTCTTGGTGCATACGCTCTTGGAGTACAAAAAAGAAAAGATACATTTGTCAAGAATTGTAAGGTACAACACTTAATGATAGTCGTAGGGAAACAGTCAATATAAATCTTAAGGATACCAGCAACAAGGTTACAGTCATACAGTCATAAGTGGGAGGAGATGGGTGATAGGAACAATGAGAAGATTAATAGTAATGCAGACTTAGTTTGACAGTGTTGAGGGAATAATTTGTTTAGCAGAGTGATGGCCCCCAAAAGATGTTTCTGCTTCATTGATTGCTGTGATCACATGAACTTCAAAGCACTGCTTCCAAATCCTTCTCAAAGGATGTACAGCCCTACCATATAGCTGCTGTGAAAAAGGACAGTTTTTAAAAGCTGCATTAGAAAGAAGAAATGTGCTTTGCTATAGTGCTGTTTATGGATGTGTAAATGCCTGTTATAAAATGACAAACCAGAATACGATATACCAAGGAAAAGAAAAAGAAAGAACATCTATTCCAGTGTTTTGCATTTTAGCTTCTCAATCAAGAGTCCATTATGTTGCCCTGAGCACAGTGCTAAACAAAAACATCATTTAAGGCATATTATCTGGACCAGCAATCCTCCCAAATGAGGTGTTTAGTGATCTAAAGAATATATGTTTTGTAAGTTCCTGTTTGACGCAAATGTAAAAGGAAAGGGAAAAAGTGACAGAAAACAATTATATATATATATCAGTATACAGAGTCAGTAAACTCAAGAAGCAACTAATTTGCCTATGAATGTACATTTTCATGAAAGCTGAGAAATAAAGTCATTTTAGATGGTAGATGGGACAAAAAGTAAGAGTTGAAAATAAACAAGGTTTAAATTGAGTGGTTTTTCTCATCAGTTTCTAAGGAGAAAAATGAAAAGGCAAAACACTGTCTTTGAATACAATATTTAGCTGTAACTCAGAGGCTTTCCTAGGTTAATAATGGTTTGTGTTGAGGTATTATAGACAAGGGGATATACTATAGGCATCCTTTCTTTTAACTGAATGATGAAAGCTGTCTCTTAACTATCTGCAACCACAGAGTAAGTTTTGGGATTCAATACAATAAGTAAGAAAATGTTCTTCCTTTACAAAGGATGCAAAAGACATCTGTCAGGAGACTGGGTTTATTCCCATTCCTGTATAGATGGTAAAGGTTAAAAAAAAGATAAAGATTTCCCCTATACAGTTGTGTCCAATTCTACGGTTCAGTGCTCATCTGTTTCTTGGCCAAGGGAGCTAGCATTGTCCAAAGATGTTTCCATGATCATGTGGCCAACCTGACTATATACCAAGGCCCACAGAACACTGTTACCTTCCCACTGAAGTGGTACCTATTTATCTACTTGCATTTGCATGCTTTCAAATTATTAGGTTAGCAGGAGTTGGAACAAGAATGGGAGCTCACCCTGTCATGTAGTGCTTGGGTCTCAAACTGCCAATCTTCAGCTAAACAAGCACAGCTCTTAAACGCAAGGCCACCATGGCCCCCTGTAGTATACCACAAAGTTTTAGTTCCTTGGGTTCAAAAACGCCCTTTGACTGATATGTGTGTGAGTGTGTGTGTGTGTGTGTGTGCAGGGGTGAAATCTACTTACCTTCCTTACCGGTTCGGAAGTGCATGTGCTGTGCGTGTCACATGGGCATGCAGACCCTCTGCACATGCGCAGAGGGTAAAAAACACATTACTTCCTTGTTAAAACCAGGAAGTTAAAACCAGGAAGTAATGACACTGGAGCAGGTGGGCGGAGTCACCTGCCACAATCACTACCGGATCGCCCAATCCGGTCCGAACCAGGAACATTTCACCCCTGTGTGTGTGTATGTGTGCAAAGTTACCTTTAAAAAGGGAAAGTTACTTTGAAAAGAGAGAAGGAGGATTCATTGGGGAAATTAACATGTTAGAAGACCCTTGAGAACATTTACATAACAAAGAGTGACATTAGAGAGATTTGCATTCCTTAAAAAATAGTTTTCTTGGAGAATTTACATTAAAAACTATGTGCCCTAAGGGAGATTGTAGACAAAAGGTCTGACTGTTACAGAAAATTGCAAACAAAGGACACAGGCATTTATTGTAAATGTCTTTAAGCAAACTCTTTAGACTGGAATACTGAACTGGAATAGTGCCATGTTACTTGGAAGCAGAGATCAAGTTTGTACTGAACTCTACATTTCAGTCATTGACTATTTTTTTTCAGGGAGGAGGGCAGTATTAGCCTCTGCTCAAAACGTAAATTTTTCTGAGAAACCAGGAAATTAGTTATGCAATATTTCTAGCAAGGTCTTAGGATACTCCAATGACTTTTTTTTTTTTTACACCAACTGTTTATTTCAGGAACTGCCATTTCATGTAGGAATAGTGAATCTTGGTGACTATCAATAAGCAGTAGTGGTCTTCACTTACCTTCGCTACCGGTTCGCAAATGTGAGCGAGCATGCCACCTCTGCGCATGTGCAAAGTCTTCTGCATATGCGCAGAGCATCCATGATGACATCCGGGCAGATGGGCGGAGCCTCCTGCCGCTGCCGCTACGAGTTCGCCCGAACGGTAGTACAGTGGTCTAAAGCACCCTGTTATTAAGAACAGCTGCCTGCAATTACTGCAGGTTCGAATCTCGCCAAGGCTCAAGGTTGACTCAGCCTTCCATCCTTTCTAAGGTAGGTAAATTGAGGACCCAGTTGTGGGGGCAATAAGCTGACTTTGTATAAATATACAAAAGGATGAAGGCTATTGCTTAGCGCATTGTAAGCCGCCCTGAGTCTCTGGAGAAGGGCAGCATATAAATCAAATTAAAAAAAAACAAGAACCCACCACTGTCAATAAGGTACTTCATTGGTAAGCTTTCTTTAAAAAAAAAAAAGACAATACAAGTAGTCTTTTGACTTACAATAATTCATTTAGTGGCTTTTTGAAGTTACAACAGCACTGAAAAAAAGTGACTTATGACTGTTTTTGACACTGATGACCATTGCAGCATCCCCCATGGTCATATGACCCAAATTCAGATGCTTGGCAACTGGTTCATTTTTATGATGGTTGCAGTGTCCCAGAGTCATGTGATCATCTTTTGAAAAGTCAATGGGGATGCCAGATTCACTTAACAACCATGTTACTAACTTAACAACTGCAGTGATTTCAATTAAAAACAAAGCAAGGAAGGTTGTAAAATAGGGCAAAACCGGGGTGAAATCTAGTAGGTTCTGACAGGTTCTGGAGAACCAGTAGCAGAAATTTTGAGTAGTTCGGAGAACCGGCAAATACCACCTCTGGCTGGCCCCAGAGTGGGGTGGGAATGGAGATTTTTCAGTATCCTTCCCCTGGAGTGCGGTGGGAATGGAGATTTTGTAGCATCCTTCCCCTGCCATGCCCACCAAGCCATGCCCACCAAGCCACACCACGCCCGCCAAGCCCACAGAATTGGTAGTAAAAAAAATTGGATTTCACTGGGCAAAACTCACTTAACAAATGTAGCAACATAAATGTTGGGTTTAATTGTGGTTGTAAGTCAGAGACTTCTTGTATAAAGATATCAAGTCCTTTTTTCATACTCATTAGTTCTGATGTTGTGTGCACCACTGAAATTGGGCCCAGATTCCTGAACACCTACACCATGTTCAAGACACAGACTGATTGATTTTTGGCTGGGTTCTGACTTTCTTTTTTCTTTAGTGAAGCTTTGAAGAGATTTTGGGCAGGCTAATTTCTCACTGACATGCGTACACTTTTTCCCTGTAACTCCTGTAGAAGAGAATCAGCCACCCCTACATTTTCCCAAGGCACAGTACTATTTCATCAGTCTTTAAAATGCAATCAAGGGATAATGTCATGATGGCTTTCCAGTTTTCAATTCCTTGTAATGATAATTCTAGTGATGTGTGTGTGAAAATCATTGGACAAATGCACATAACTTGAAATAAAAATATGAATGGGAACCGGACATCAATTGCAAATCCATTTTTCTACTCTTTAATCAACTGGAAGGAGCCCTGATTGTCTCACTCTAAGGATTGCTAGGATCTAGAGAGATGAAATCACCCACAGGGTGACTTGAACTGAGTTTGAAGAACTGGGTGATGGAAATAGTGATTGTGTGGAATTGTTCATACAGGAAGAACATACCAATGTATGAACATGGTTACAAACATATAACTTAAGGACAACCCCTACTGACTTAATAGACTATCATGAGATCAACATCAAGATAATTTTTAAAATGTAGCTACTAACCAGTGGTCCTAGAAGTCCAGGAATCGAGGATGAAATTTTAAAGAAGAGATTGGACAACTATTTGTCTGAAATGGTACAGGATTTCCTGCCTGAGCAGGGGGTTGGACTAGAAATCCTCCAAGTTCCCTTCCAACATTTGGCCAATAAAGAATTCTATTCTATTCTATTCTATTCTATTCTATTCTATTCTATTCTATTCTATTCTATTCTATTCTATTCTATTCTATTCTATTCTATTCTATTCCATTCCATTCCATTCCATTCTATTCCATTCCATTCCATTCCATTCCATTCCATTCCATTCTATTCTTTCTAAATGCAGTGTACACTCCAGGTAAATTAATGTAATTGTCAAAGGTAACTGTGCATTCAACCCATCTCCTTCCTATACATACTTATTACATGCCACTTGTTATATATCAGTTTGAATACATACAGCATCCTCAATAATATCTGCTTATCTTAAAATATAAGAAAGGATAACAGCTTTTGAAAGAAAGTAATTTGCACTAGTGCTTTTTTTTTAATAATTAGAGCTGCTTATTGACTCAATAAGCCTTACTATTTAAGATTATTCAGTTCATATTTTAAAACAACAACAACAACAACAACAGCCAGGAAGGCCAAAAATGTCAGAGAAGAGGTGACCTTTTAAATTTTGGGTAGCAAATGTATTTTTAAAAAAAGAAGAAGAGGTTTTTAAGGGAGTTTTCCCCAAGCTGGAAATGTAGGTGACCGTCCAAGTTTCCACAAGTCAAAAATACCACATTACGTCAGGAAGTATCTACTGGGAGAATTACAACTGACTTGTCAATTTGCTGCAGCTTCTACTTTATTATTTTCTTTCCTTTGAAGATCTAACACAGAGGAATTGCATTTCTTTCTCCTGTGCAACTTTGGATAACCAGGGGGAAAAAATCTGCCAACGCTGGGTCCTTTTGAGCTATGAAAATACTCAATGTCCAATCACACTTGGCCAATAAAGAATTCTATTCTATTCTATTCTATTCTATTCTATTCTATTCTATTCTATTCTATTCTATTCTATTCTATTCTATTCTATTCCATTCCATTCCATTCCACTCCACTCCACTCCACTCCACTCCACTCCACTCCACTCCATTCCATTTTGCTGCACAGGATAGCAATCACTCTACATGTAATATCCCACATGCTTACCCCATTATGTTTGTACCACGATTTTCTTATTTTAAAATATATCTGTTCATTTCCCCAGCTTCAATAAATGTGACTCCAAGGTAGTAGACACATGTATCCACCTAATCTTGTGTTGTTGTTTTTTACCGCTTATGTATCTTGAAATCATTCATTCCATATTCTCTGTCAAATGAAACTATCTTAGTCTTTTTAATATTAATTTCCAGACTCATATCCACTGTATTATGCAATTTGTGTAATAATTGCTACAGGTCTTTTCCACTCTAGCCAACAAGCAGCATCTCTCAGGCTTGTCCCAGACTAAGCCTTGAACTAGAAGACTTGCAGCTGATAGTTCAAAAGTACATGTCTGATCATTTCAGTGAAGAAGTTTCAGTATTAAAGAAAGCCATTTATTGGAAATGCCAGAAGTTAACCCCTATGGGAGTTCCCAGGGTCAACTCCTATTTTTCTTTCTCCAGCCTTATGATGTAATGAACTGTGTGCCATTACTTTCTCAGCAAGAAAAGTGGTTGGCATTTGTTATTGTATCTGACCTGCCTTGCCTCAGAATCTTTCCTTGGATCCATTTATCTCTTATCCTCACAGCTTTATGCCATGCCAGTCTTACTGCTTTCAATTCCATGCATCTGTAAAACCTTCACAATTCAAGTCTATTCAATCTGATGTAGCACTTTCTCCAAATTAACAGTTAATTAACAGTTAAACTACGGCCTGTGGGCCACATGCAGCCCACCAAAGCCATTAATCCGGCCCGTGCAGGACCACGAGGCTGCTCTGCCCACATCACCCCGCCCACCCTTCAGCCGAACTCAGGACTTATCTTCGCTAGCCCCACGGGCTGAAACTGAAAGGTAAGTCCAACAATATTTATTTATTTATTTATTTATTTATTTATTTATTTATTTATTTATTTATCTATTTATTTTTCTATTTATTTTTCAATTTATATACCGCCCTTCTCCCTAAGGGCTCAGGGCGGTGCACAGCCAGAATTAAGAACATAAACTACAAATATTAAGAACAATTAAAATATATATAAATTTGGCCCAAAAATTTAAAAATCACAAACCAATTAAAACATTTAAAAAATTTAAAAATTTCTTCTTAAGCCAGCCCAGCTTGCTGGAAAAAGTGGGTTTTAAGGGCACGGCGGAAGGCACTGAGGTCTTGGAGGTTTGGCCTGCAGAGACATTCTGGAGGCAGGGGAGATGAAAAATGGGGTGTACCGATGCCCCAGGCCAAAAAACGGGTGAAAACGGCCTGTTTTTGCCCAAAAAATGGGCCATTTTTGCCTGTTTTTGGATTGCAGAATGCTGCTGGAGGCTGGGGAGGTGAAAAACAGGGCGCACAGATGCCCCAGGAGGCCAAAAAATGGACAAAACTGCCTGTTTTTCACCTCCCACACCTCCAGAAGAGATCGATAGATATAGATAGATAGATAGATAGATAGATAGATAGATAGATAGATAGATAGATAGATAGATAGATACAGATAGAGAGAGAGAGAGAGAGAGAGAGAGAGAGAGAGAGAGAGAGAGAGAGAGAGAGAGAGAGAGAGATATTTCTCAAGCTCCTTGGGGCTGAGAAGAATTGCTGAAAAACTGAATTTTCTGAAGTGGACCACTAGACTCCTAAACAGCTGAAAAAATGATCTAGTAAAAAGAAAAGTCAACCAAAAGAGCAACATGCAAACAAAAGCAAATAAAACACTCCCAGGAGCAAAACAAATTAAAGTTCAATTTATGTGCAGTGTTTAATGGGCTGTTAAATTGGCCACGCCCACCTAATCACATGACTTATCTATGCCCACCCAGCCTGTCCACCCTCCCAACAGTCTGAGGGACCATGAATTGGCCCCCTGTTTAAAAAGTTTGAGGACCCCTGAGTTATGCAGTTAATTTTCTTTCTGACTATCATGTAGCTCTCAGTGATCTGCTGAAGAGCAAGAAATCAATCTGCAGATGACCAACCTGGTTTAAAAGCCAACCTGAGCTCACCAAATTTTTCATAGTGTTTCAGACACTGTCTGGCAAACCTTCTGAGCGACATATAACAAAACAATCCTCCTGCATTTGTCTTATTTTGCTATCTTTAGTGCTGAGGGATATTAATGGCATTTTTCTAATTGTCAGGCAAACTGCAATCTTGTTCAGATGTTGAACAGCCACTCCACAAGCAAGCTCATCCATAATTTAACTTTTCTCCAGTTACACCATTTGCTTGTGCAGTGTTATATTTTTTAAAAAACATTATCACAGTGTTTATGACAATTTTTCATTATTTTTTCCTTAGGTACTAACATTTACAGCATTTGTTTCAAATCCACTTTTGGATATATCATTGTCATTTACATGTACATCTCCAAAAATTCTTTTTACAGCATTTTTTCACTTCAGTTTCATCCCAAAGCAATCCATGATTTTTATATTTAACTTCATACAACTGGAGTTGTATGAAGTTGTATGAAAACAACAAGTTTTCTTGTTTGACCCTCTTTACCCATTTTCAAAGCTATTTTAATTTCTATCAAAACTGGTCAACATCCTCTCTCTTTCTTTTAACCTTAACCATTCCTTGATCTGATAGCCTTTGCAATTTTGATTTTCTCTCTGTATATTATAAGAGAACACACATATACAGAGGGGGAGAGAGGGGGGAGGGGGAGGGAGGGAGGGAGGGAGGGAGAGAGAGTGGGAGGGAGGGAGAGAGGGAGGGAGGGAGAGAGAGAGAGAGAGAGAGAGAGAGAAAGAGAGAGAGAGAGAGAGAGAGAGAGAGAGAGATCATTTTTTTGGTAGGCATCATTTTCACAGGCTTTTTTCCTCATCCACAGCTTTTTCACTTCAATATTCTGCTAGTCATTCTTTCTCACACTCACTACTATTAGCATAACTTTACATACTTATGTGGTACTCTGTAACATAATTATTTTCATTCTCTTCCAAGCAACCTTTACGTCCTCTTTCCTTACATCTAATTTGTAATGATTCCAATGAGACATGAATGACTCTTCTATTTTTTACCTCCAACTTTTTTACCCTGAAGTTGCTCTATATCCATTCCTATTTCTTTGACTTCTGTTTCTGCCACATACTCTGTTTCCTGAATTCTACTCTTGATCCTGCCATATAGCAGTCAATTCCACATTCAGAATATCTCATTATTCCTATTCCTCCACGGTTATCCAGTCAGTTGATGCTTGAACATGATGTTTTTGATAAGATTGAGAAGGCATACATGACATGCAGCGATTCCTGCTAATGATAAATTCAGAGGCAGCTTATTCTGGCCATTATAAATATGATCCAAACCCTGTTTTACCTAAGCATGCTTATGCTGCTCTTTGCAAGCTAGATTCTCTAATCTAGAAATAACTTTCAACAGTTATGATCTATGGGATGGATCAAAATCTGCAAAATATCAAGTGCAATGTCACAATCCAGGCTCCACCGATTTTGGATTTGCATGCAACATACAAAAGCTCCGACCATGACTATATCTTCCGCTTTGCAGTGTTGATACTCCCAATAGACACCACTGATGTCTTTTAAGACAATATGCTACATCTCAGAATCATCATCAGCCATTCAGTCATGTCCGACCCTCCGCCAGTCTATGGATTAGCACTCTCCATGCCCCTCTGTCTCACATTGCCTCCTTCAAATCCACCATGGTCATCCTGATGTCCTCCTTTATAGTGTCCAGCCAATAGGTACTTGAATGTCCTCTTCTCCTTTTTCTGCTGATCACTCCTATCCTTGATTGACTTTTCAAGTAAGTCAGTTCGCATGACATGGCCAAAGTATAATAGCCTTTCTTTGGCAATCTTGGCTTCAAGTCATATTTTTGGTGAGGCTCGTTCTATAACTTCTTTGTTTGCGATTTTTGGGATGGGATGTGTAATGGTCATCTCCGGCACTTCAATTTTTTAATTTTTTTAATTTTTATTTTTTCCAACACACAAATTACATCTTTTCGAAACAGAGACCTGATCCGGTCATCAATTTATACAATTTTTTTTCCATCTTTAACAAAATTTTGTATATTCTATTTTGCCATAACACTTATTTCTTAATCTTAAATCACCTATCTCAACTAATACCATCTTAAAAGAATTAAGTCAAATTTACTTAATCAATTACCCTTCTATTAACCCCCCTTAAATCTTAATTCAGTTAATACTTCATAGTACATAGTACATTACATAGTACATTACACAATTCTTACCCTAAATCTTCACTATTAACAACATTTAATCTTAAATCACCTATCTTCCCTATTACCATTTTATAAAAAGTTTACTCGTATTTATTTAATCAAAACAATTACCCTTCTATTAATCCATTTTAAAACTCAATTCAATTAATACCGGACCTGCGCACCTTCCACCGCGCTCTCAAGACCTTTTTATTCCACCAGGCAGGCCTGGCCTAATCTTTTCCCTTTTTCTTTTTAATATGAAAATTTTAATCTGTTTTTAAATGATTGGGGTGTTTTAAATCTGTCTGGGCCAAATTGTTTAATTCGGTTTTATTCTGTTTTTAAATTTTGTATTTATGTATTTTATTGTTTGGCTGTTCACCGCCCTGAGTCCTTCGGGAGTAGGGCGGTATATAAATCAAATAAAGATAAAGATAAAGAAGAATACCTCATAATATATTTCACAATTCTTAGCCTAAATCAATACAGGTCAAACATGTTTATATTTCAAAATCTTATTTCCCTTTCTAAAACTTCCCCACATTTATTATTACTTCGTATATGCTCAATAAATATTTATTTCCTTATTACTTCACCAAATTTAGATCCTATCTCTAATCCCAAAAATATAGCAATTTAACATTGAAACATAGTTCTCAATTCAAATAAAACTACAATACAATTTTCCAATTATTTCCCACAATTCTATCTCTTTAACCATACCATTTATATAAAAACCAGTTTAAGTAATTCTTATTTGTAATTTGTAGTCCTATATTATTTCAATTTTCTTTTCTTTTTTGCTTAGATAGATATATTATCAAAAATATTTAAAATATTAAAATATTAAAGTTATTGAAAATATTCAAATTATTGCAATTGTTATAGGTATTTAAACAATATCCCAGTTTTTATAGTCATCAATTATTCTCAATTATTCTTTTAATATTTCTCATATATTATAGCTTCCATCATATTTCAATTTTAAGTATCTGTAACATATTCTTCTCATATTTCTATTAACCATTATTAATTTCAATATAGTTATTTTATAAATCAAAGTCCTGGACTTTTCTATCTTACCCCATATTCTCCAATTCTTTCACTGTTAATCCCAGTGTAATCATCTTTATAACTATTGTTATTCACAATATAGTCTCTAAAACTTCCTTTTTATTATTACTATCCACCTGTGCATTACTTATTCATATTTAATCACGTTGTCTTTATCTTCTTTATTTCCAGCCATTATGTCTTGTTTCTTCATTTTCTTGTCTGCTTGCTTATACTTCATTTCAGCTTCAATGTCCTCAAATTTTGTCCTCCATGTAGCATTTTAATTATTTTTCTTATTTCCATTCCAAATCAAATACATCAATTTGTTCCTTCTCTAATTCCTGCATCATTTTATTCTTTTTAAGTGATGTCATCCCAATTATAAGAGTTCCGTTGTAGTTCCCCTTTTCTTTTTCTTTTTTTTCCCCCAAAGGCAAGCCGCCTGCAGACAAAGAAATCATCCTCCACAAATTCTCACACTTGTTATCGGTAAAGTTCACGATTTTCCAAAACAAAAACCAAGTTGCAATGTCCCTTTTTACTCCAGAAGGTGTCTCTCTGCAATCCACAATTTCCAATTGTTTAACAAGTATCCATTTTGTTTCAGTTACATAACAATCTTACTTGGCTTCTCTTTTTCTTTTTAATTTTAAAAGTATCAAATCTTTTTTTAAAGTCCAGTCCAAAATTAAACTCTTTCCAATCCTTTGACCATGTCTCAATGTTTAACATTTCCAATTAGTTTTATTCAAAAGTCAATTTTCTATCAGGTTTTTGTCTCTTTAAAGTTACGTTTTAAAATCTTCTTTGCCCCCATGCTCCTTAGCTGCTATTTTATCGCTAGGGGTCTTGTAGTTAAAAGATGTTTCCCTTGATATTATTATAAGCCTGGGTTGGCTGTCATTTACCCGGCTTCGAAAAACTCTGTTCCGTTCCACTTTCCTCCTGCTCAATATTTGATCCGGTTGTCCCAGCTTCGTGGCAGCTGCCATGGCTGCCACCCCCTGCCGCCGAGACACAGAGAGTTCCCTCTGACCTTTGAGGAACTTGCCTGTTCCTCTTGGCTGTCCGAGGTGCCTCTCTTTCTTCCCTGTCCCTGCAGGATGGTTCTGGTCCGAAGACCCATCGGTGGCGGTTCATCAGCCGGGGTTTTTGCGGGGCTCATTGGAGCCCGCTAATTCCCTGATTGTCTCGTTGCGACGTCAAACTGGAAGTCACTGGCACTTCAATTTTAAGGCATCCATCTTTTTCCTATCTTTATTAGAATCCAAGTTTCACAACCATAAGTAGCAACTGGAAAAATTACTGCATTGACAAATCTGCATTTCATTGCAAGGCTGATACCTTTACTCTTGCAGATGTTATTCATGCTGAATATTGCAGTTCTTCCAAGTGCTGTATGCTTTCTAATGTCAGGGCTGCAGTTACCACATTGATCAATTTTAGAACCCAGGAAGATGAATCCCTTTACTGTTTTGATGGTCTCATTGTTGATCTGCACTCTAACCTGTGTGTTCTCCGCAGTTATCCTTATCTTTGTTTTGTTGATGTTAAGATGCAGTCCAAATTTTTCATTTTCATCATTGACTCTCAGGATTAGCCACTCCAGATCTTCCTTGCTTTCCACAACCAATGTTGTATCATCTGCATATTGGATCTTAATATCCCTACCACTGATTTTAACCCCAATGGTAGGTACCTCCAAATGTGCATTTCTGATAACTATATGTGTGTACATATTGAATAGTATAAGTGACACAATGCAACCTTGTTGAGTGCCTCTTCCATTCTGAACCAATTTGTATCTCCATATTCCATTCTTGCAGTGGCTGCCTGATCAGAGTACAATGACTGAATAAGATGAATGTGGTAGGGTGATATTCCCGGTTCTTTGAGGAAGTTCCAAAGCATGTCATGGTCAACACAACAGCAAGCTTTTTGTTGTCAATGAAGGACATATAGAAGTATTTTTGGTATTACTTTGTTTCTTCCATCATCCAATGTAGATTGGCAATATGATCCCAGCTTGATCATATCTTGGCAGCTCAAGATATTTCATTCAGCAGTACTCAGTGAACATACTATTTTTATGGGAGGCAAATACAGCTAATTTAGTATGGAAGGAATGTGTTGGATCTTTAAATTTTTGTCCCTCACATAATGAAACATGTATTTGTCCCATTTTGTAATGAGAAGTATATTCAGTGCTATACTGATTCAGACTACTAATGTATCTTCGCTTGGGGTGGGCCACTTAAAATCCTACAAATGTTGCTGAAAATGTTCCTGAATCTCTCACCATTGCCAAGAGCTTGAATAACTATAGTTTGCCTACTCTTGCATGTACTAACTCTATAAAAGTTCAAGTTTTGTTGGTACTGTAGCTATTTTAAGCAAGCTATAAGAACTGACATTGGATCCTGCTGTATGTGAAAGATTTGCTATTCCAATGAACTATGTACCTTCTCTTTATAATAGCAGGGATGGAAATAGATTCTAGCCATTTAATCTACTGTGATACTTGACTCCAGATCTTCTATTCCAGAGGAAAGAAGATTGGTTCATTTCTCATTCACAATTGCTAATACTGACATATAGCTCTTTGACAGCACTAATTTTCTTCATGTTTACTCATTGTCATTAGTGAGTTGCATTTTGATTTTCTAGCTAGCCTCACAAGATGAAGCTTTCTCATTCATAGTTTAAATTGGAAATATGATTCACTGATATCTCCCCTTTCCTATACTCCTATATTCCCCCCATCCCAAATGATCAAAATAGTTTTGAAGCACTTTGCATAGTCTGTATTTGTGAACATGGATGTAAATTTGCATGTTGATTGGTTTGGTTATGTTATTCATTTTTCTCTTTTATGATTGGATTGTTACAAATAAAATATGTTTTCTTGCCAAGGGTCATACGCCACAATAACCTATTGGAATGCTACAGGATTACTGAAACAACTTTGCTACTTAGCATATGTTCACATGACTTCAGATACGAGCAAGTCACATCATGATCCACTGAATTTGTCAATTTTGGAAATGTAGTACCACATGGGGAAAAAAGAAGGTTTCAATCTTTCAGTGACTGAGCTTTGATCCTTCCACTGCCCATCATTCCAGTGAAATGGATTTTGGCATTGGTTCAAACTCATCCAATGGTTTCTCAAAGGACCCTGAACAAATGTTTGCATGCAGTGAACAAAACATAAAAATGGGGAAATGTTCCATAGCCCATCTGGTTTGGTGGCCATTCTGCTAACTACAGCCCCCTAGATAGGAAACATTCTACAAAACACAAGCATTTCATAATGACTTTGCAAACATGCAAGACATTGTTTTCCAGTAATTCACAACTGCTTTTGAAACTAGAATTCATTGCTTCGGGAAGGAATGGTGGCCAACAATGCATGTGGATTTCAACAAGGACAAAACTAATTCAGAGAAGGTAAAAATATTGACTGGATTTTAACTATACCAGACAGTATACCCATACATCTTGTGATGGAAGAACAACATATAATTTGTGTAACAAATTCGTTTTTCAAAAGGTTTTGGAAGTACAGCATCCAGAACCAAAAGCTAACAGAGTAAAAAAAAAAAATTGGAGCTTTTGGACTATACATTTATCTTTAAGATAATATCATTATGTGATAACAGCAGCAAGATTGTTGATAGGTAAATATTGGAAGAATGAAGCTTTGCCTACTATCGAGGAATGGACTTCGAAGATGGCCAGTTTTGCAGAGATGGCGAAGATTTCAGCATATTTAAAAGATTGTTCACAAGAGACTTATGAATGGGAATGGAAAAGGTGGATAGAATATGTTCAGAACAAATACCAAATTAGAAAGTATCAAATAGCTTTTATTTGAAAACAATGTATTAGAAATATTTTAATATAAAGAGACAAAGAGGGAAAATTATGTAGGGGGAGGGATGGGTTCAGGTATATATATCAGTGTTATTAGTTATGAGTACATAATAGGGAAGTCTGGGGGGGGGAGGGTTAGGGAGGGTTAGGGAGGACGGGAAGTTTGGGGAGGGAGGTGGGGGGGTGAAAAAAAGGGGTGAAAATGTAATTGTAAAACTTTTGCAATAAAAAAAAAAAAAAAAAAAAGATAATATCATTATGGATTGCTAACATTAGAGATAATTTGCCTCTAAGAACCTTGGACATCCACAGGGAGAAAAGGGTGGGGGACATAACAACATACAGAACAAAAATAGATAACAGCAGGATTGGAGTATCATCATGGAAGTTTGCTCAGGATGTAGCTGCTAAGACTCAAAGTACAAGTTTCCCCTTTGGAATTTCATTGTTGCAAAAATAAGCTAGTTCACGCCATTTGATACCTATCCCATATTAAATTAGGTTATCTTCCCTGGCTGGGTTCTAAAAAAAAGTTATAGCTAGAAAAATTGCAAGTAGGATTTTTCCAGGACTAAAGAAATTCTACAACAATTCTCAAAGGCAGGTCTCAGTCTTAACAGTACAGAAATACCTCTACTGAAAAAAAGAAGGGTGGGGGGAATCAAAAGCTTAGTAGGACAGCTTTATTGTCAATGTGTTCCTTTTGGATTTAATTGAATTATGAGAAGGCAAAAGGCCTGCAAATCAAGGCAGTGTAGGGTAATAATATAATTCAGATCTAGCTTTTCACAAAGCACCTCGTTGTTTTATCAGTAAATAAGTTCAAGTACCACCACATAGCGCCCATAAGAATAATTAAATTCTCTTTCATCAAATTGTATGAAAATAAAATCTGAAAAATGTTACTGCATACATAAATAAAATCTGAAAAAAATGTTACTGTATACACTTAGCACTTCATTGGGGTGATTTTAGAATCTGCCTTTCTCTCATCAAACAATGTCTTCTTGTTGGACTCTGGTGACCTGCCATCTCAGTGACAGCACTCGCCCTATGGAACAGCATTTACCCAGTGACCTAGATATTCCTGAACCTGTTAGCCTTTCACATGATGCTGAATATTTGACTATTTGCCCAGGTATTTGGATCAGGAGGTTAGGTGAGCTTTGCTGATCTTGATCTGTTTCTCTATGAATGGAGTTACTGTTTATCTTTGGATGTCGGGGATAGTGTGCTGCAGTTTTGCCTTTTAATTCTGCATACCACCATTGTGAAATGGATGGCCATATAAAACATATAAACAAACTCAAAGTATTATGATACAATGATAGGCTGAAATCAAAAGGGTATAGGTAGTCCTTGACTTACAACCACAATTGAGCCCCTGATTTCCTTTGCTACGTAAGGCAAGTTGTTGAATGAATTGCACCTCATTTTACAACCTTTATACCCACAGTTGTTAAGTGAATCACTGCAGATTAAATGAATCATATGGTCCTTAAGTGAATCTGATTTATGCCATTGACTTTGCTTGTCAGAAGCCGGCTGGGAAGGCTACAAATGACAGTGCAGCCATTGTAAATACATGCCAGTTGCCAAGTGCCCTAATTTTGATCACATGACCATGGGGATGCTGTAGTGCTTGTAAGAGTGAAAGCCAGTCGTAAATCACTTTGTGCAATGCTGTTGTAATTTCAACCATTCACTAAACGGATGGTTGTAAGTTGAGGACTACTTCTAAACTTACTACAGTTGTCAAGAAAGTTATACACCTGTGCATTCTATAGGTCACACAAGTACAACCCCCAATAAAAACATCCACAAAAATAGTTATAGCCATCCTCAATATTTTCAAAAGTGAAGGCGACAATTAATATGAATTTCTAACTTTAGTAAAATAACAGGGGAATTTTGTGGACAGAAACCTTCAAGTGCACTTATTAAATGGGCAAATGCGAGTTACGTTTTGCAAAACCCCATTCCTATGCTGCCATTTCACACTTTCCTACAGAAAGAGAACAGTTGTCTGCATCAGATAACATACTGTCACTTTAGGAAGCATCAGAGAAAAGAGTGGAATACAATAGCTTAACACTGTGATCTCCACGCTGGGATTTTAAAAAATGGAGTAAAAGATATTAGAAACGTCTAAGAACCTGC
This sequence comes from Pantherophis guttatus, assembly GCF_059756535.1. Lineage (NCBI taxonomy): Eukaryota > Metazoa > Chordata > Lepidosauria > Squamata > Colubridae > Pantherophis > Pantherophis guttatus. Next base: position 123,664,678 of record NC_142063.1, on the reverse strand, counting down.
ACTGAACAGTTAAAAAGGTACAATTCCCAAATGCTTCTACAGATGTTTTGGCTGTTTGAGGATGGAATATTACAGTATGTAAACTTCAATTGTGACTTGTGTTTGATTCCTCCTATACATTTTGGTGAAAAATCCAAAATCAAATATTGGGAGAAATCTAATCAGAATTCTGTTACAACTCTACAAATTTTTATCTTTGTTTTCATAAATCACTTTTCCTTTCTTTACTCCTTCATATTATCAACTGCTGGAATTGGTACCCTGGCTACCCTTTTCTCTTCTATTTATAGACACAGATGTTGTTGGGTTTTTTTGCCTATAGGACTGTCCATTAAAACTGCACTGCTGTTTTCACTGCTCTTCCATTGCCTGGACCTGTCCACTTAGCAGAAGCTATGCTCTGTGTATCTACAGGTGTGCATCTTGGAATGCAGTCTAGCATATTGGGTAGGTATTAGGTTGTACAAGGCTGCATTGGAAAGTGAGCTTCTCCTTGAGTAGTTTAGCTGCCCCACAAACATGTATTTTATAAGAAACTTTGGTTTTTAATAAAGCAATCTGATTTCGCCATGAGAACACTGAAGATCATATTTGTATGTCACAAATAAGGATGGAAAGACATTTCATACATTGCTGTCCTCCTTCTCCTAGTTTTCTTCTTTAAAAAAAATCTATGTTCTCTCTATCCCTTTCTCAACCCAAATCAATGCATAGTTCAGTTCAGTTCAGTTCAGTTCAGACCTCTTTCCATTAGGTAAGGAGCAGGAACAAAGGTCTCTTACCAGGTTTCGCCATCTGAGATCTATTTACTTTTTTAATTTATGTCTCACTTTTCAACCAGGTACATAAAAATTGTTCCCTCTTCCAGTTTCCATCCCCCACACCAAAACAGGCACTGTGATGGAAGTTGAACCGAGAGAGATAATTGATGAATTCTGGAGTGGGGGGAGGGATAGACTAGAATCCAGACTCTTATAATGTGAAATCCATGCAATTATAAGTAAACATTACACGTTCCAAAAGAGGATGGCATATTTTGAAATGTGCATACCTTTTGATATACAAACAATGCAACAAAATAGTACTGTAACCTACAGGGACAAATGCATGCACATCTTTTTCATGGTTTCATCACAATGCATAGTGCTTAGGGACTATTTAGCAAAATAATCATCCAAGGACGAGAAGCATTTTATAGTTCTACAGAAATAAACATAAACGGAGAAATAGCTTTTTCTTAGTAATGGGCCATAGCTACACTGCAATAAAAGAAAACTATTGCTTATACAGTTGTCCATGGATGCTGTCTTTGTAGTAGCATACAGAAATAGAAAAAAAAATTAGAAATATCATTGGGTAGAATATCCAACATATAATGTCAGGCATTCTTTGACTGAAGTTAATTATAAATGGTCTCTTTATTTGTTTATTTTATCCCAGATTGTTTAGCTCAGGAAAAGTAAGTTTCTCTCTTTCCCTTCCTCCCTCCCCTCTCTCTCTCTCTCTCTCTGTGTGTGTGTGTGTGTGTGTGTGTGTGTGCGCGCACGTGTGAGCCACCCTTATTCTTTGGAAGAGAATCCAAGAAAGCTTGTGATTGCCTTATCACTCTTCCCAAAGATTCGCTCCCTTGCTCTGGTTTCAAAATCATGTGAATAAATGATTTAAAAATAGCAGCTACAGTATTATCTAACTCATTTTGTAGAACTTGAATGAATAACACATGGTACCAATTGTCACGTTCCAAAAACATCCATATCAAGGAATACAATCAGTATGTTTTTTTTTTACATTGTTCCATTAATTTCCTTCATAAAATGTTGTTTTTATGTTGTGATGTGGTCAATTGGGCAGTAGAGGGATTTGAGCTGCCAAACAAATGCTCAAATAAAGTTGCTGAACTTGTAATGAAGAATATTTTGGGAATTGATATCTGGGTCCAAACCAAGTTATGGGGGCAATGTGCCCCACCCAGGGGTGGGTTCTACCCAGGGGTGGGTTCTAAAATTTTTTACTACCGGTTCTGTGGGCGTGGCTTATTTTGTGAGCATGGCTTGATGGTCATGTGACAATTCTTTAGGAATTAGCAGAGGTACTGGTCTACCAGGCTTTTAACTGCTTGCAGAGCTGTACCAGTCTACCCATTTATTTTTGCAGGCACGGGTCTACCCATTTATTTTTGCAGGCACTGGTCTACTCATGTATTTTTGCAGGCACCGGTCTACTCATGTATTTTTGCAGGAACTGGTCTACCCATTTATTTTTGCAGGCAATAGCCTACTCATTTGTTTTTGGAGGCACCGGTCTACCACCAAACTGCCTTTTACCACTGATCAACTGTAGGGCGGCCCTTTGAAGCCCCATGGCAAGAGTTTAAACAGTTTTTTTCCTTATAGCCCATCAGCTGGGACTCAGGAGGCAGCAATAGATTGGGGGTGGGGCCAAATAAAAGGTAAGAATAACGCGGGTGGGGTGGGGGCGGGGGGGTAGAACTGGTTCGGTAACGTCATATCATCACCGCTACCGGCTCGGCAGAACCGGGCAGAACCGGGAGGAACCCACCACTGGTTCTACCTACCTTTACTATCGATTCGTAGCAGGAATGTATGTGCAGATGACCCATGATGACATCATGGCAGATGGGCGGAGCCTCCCGCCAGTTTTACTACCAGTTCTATAGAACCGGACAAAACCGGGAGTAACCCACCACTGGCCCCACCCCTTCTTGAGTATTTTCTTGTTCTTTCTTGAAGGAAATGCATTGATGATTCTCCTACCCCAGCCTGCACAGAGAACAGAAAGGTCTCCTTCTGGTTTAAATCAACTTCTAATGACTTCACAGTCACATTCTTGTTGTTTTCTTTGTAAAGATACAAAACTGGTTCACTGCCCTCTTCTTCCAGACATTTTTTAAAAATTTTGTTTTATAGCCTACAGTCTAGCTTTCCAATCCAAGTGCTAACAGGCTCCCGTCTGTTAGCTTCTAAGCCCAGACAAGGACCAGCTGTTCCTGTATATTCAGAGTCAACTATGTGATATTGTCACCAAAGACAAATGAAAACTATGAAACTCCAAAAATAAATCCTTTCACCAAGAAAATATAAAAATGGAGAGTTGCCTTTTTTAAAAATAATATAAGGATACAAATAGTTATCTTTTCCTAACACATTAGCCTATATGACCCTTACAATAAAACGTAAAGAGCAAAAGAGAGAAAAAAATACTATGCAAAAAAAGCATTCCCCAAATGTCTTAGGCAAGTTTAGCTATTTCTTCTAAGGCAGGAGTAATGAATTATTAGTTCTCTGGATATTGCTGAACTGCAAACACCCAAGATTCACTGCCATTAAATAGAAAAGGCAGGTTATGAATTGAATAGACAAATAAATAAAGCATTCACCATAGGGTACGCTGGCTAGGGCAACTGGGAAGTGGAGATCAGCTGCCTCCGAAGGTCTATAAGTTCACCATCTCTGCTCTTGTGGAAAATTAAACTTTCCAAATCTGACAAACTGAAATTGAAATTACTGATTTCCCAGGTCTGGGGTCAGCTGTCATGTGATATATATGTATGTGTGTGTTATAAGATAAATAACATATTGAGGACCCTTGAAATAATTACTTATGTGTGGTAGTCGACCAGAACAAGGTGTTTGCTATCCCTTCCTTCACAATATTTCTTGTCCTTCTCATAGGACACAGAAACCATTCTTACAGCATTATTTTTCCTGCCATAATATTATTAACGCCAAATGTGCCATATCCCGGCCTGGATCTTCTCTTCTCTTGATCTCTGTCCTTCTTGAACAACTGTCTCCCTATTGTCTATTCATCACTGTTTTTACATCATGATTCTGTGTCAGTAGCATAAGGCCTATTTTTCCACCAAAAGAAGCAATGTCAGCTTCATTCATCATAAACATTTTCCCCCATGTTAGTCCTTTAGCCATTTTCTATATTGTTTTTAGGGGACAAGGAGTAATACAATTTTTTTATACCCTTATCCATTTTTTACATGTTTTCAATAAGACAACTGTCATTCTGGCATGAATGGCCCAGTGTAGGACTCAGTATATTTGTTCAAGAAGGTATAAAGGAAGGACCAACTTTTGCCCTATGTCCATTCTACAAAATTGTCACAAATAGAGACATTTAAAAATGATTGCATTGATGCAATGCTAGCAGTATGCATACTCCTAGGAGTTGCTGGCAAGTGCTGTGCTGAATCACCGTTAACCTTTCAAATCCAGATTTCAGAGTAACCTTATTAAACAGCTGTCATGTGGGGCTTAAATCTGTGCTTTTCACTTTTTGAAGAGGAGAGTTTAAGCTCTTGTAGGCTCAGCTGTAGCCTTCACCACCATCCTAATTCTCACAAAGCATGCAACAGCAGTGCAATATTATGATGGCTGTAAATATCCCTAAAATTGCCTGAAACTCTCACATGTAATTCTCATATCCAGTCTGACATGCAGTCTAAGTACAAGTAATAAACTAAGTAACTTTCATTGCCATTGGCTAACTGGCTGTGATAAAGCATTGCTACTTTTGCTACTTTTGCTGTTGCACAGCCTAACTCAGTAGTCTTTTAAAGAACAATGAAATAATTTGTATATTCTCACATATATGCAGCTATGCAAGGCTAGTTTATATTTATGTTTCATCTGCCAGAGTGTATTAGTCATATATTAGTTTCAAAATACAGTAACTACTAAGTTTTCCCCCGCCTCCCAAATGTGTATGTATATCAACCCATAAGGGATGGCTGTACTGTTATTATTTATCTTTTACTTCCCCCTTTAATTGGCTGTACACATCATCATCATCATCATCATCATCATCATCATCATTATTATTATTATTATTATTATTATTATTATTATTATTCATCTCACAATCAGCCAAATGTTCAGACTGGATTTGGCTTTTTTGTCTACCTATTGAGTCTATTATTATTATTATATTTCTTTTATTCATTAAACATGAAACTCAGTCAACCGAACATTTAAAAATGTGTCACAAATACAATTGACTGGTACTAATGGGTTTTTTTTTAAAGTTTTTTTTTTATTTTTTACACAAACACACAAACAAACATCCAATGTATTTTTTCTGAACAGAGTATTGGTCGGTTCACAAATTTAAACAATTTTTAATAATCTCCAACACAATTTTATATATTCCCTTTTTGCCATAGTATTTATTTTCTCTAGTTTTTATAAACCAATATTACCCTTCATCCTAACCTCTAGTCTTAATAAAATTCAATTTTCCCAATTGTCACCCTGGGATTTCACAGGGCTCATCGGAGCCCGCTATTCCCCCGACTGTCTCAGCATCCTAGGTATCAACCAAGTTATCTTCTTAAAATATATGAAGTTCCGAATAGCTCAGTTTTTTGCAGTTCCATTGGTGTTATTGCAGGAAGCTGCAATTTCTTGATGTGTTTTGTAAAATTATTGGACATGGTACCAAGTGCCCCGATGACAATGGGTATCACTGTTATATGTTTCATCCATAGCCGTGTAGTTTCGATGGCAGGTCGTGATATTTTGTGATTTTTTTTCCAGTTCTTTTTCTTTGACTCTGGCATCTCCTGGTATAGTGATATCAATAAACTAATTGATACTGCCAGTGGCAGCTGGCTGCAGGCTTCTTGAGCTGAAAACTACTGGCCACAGCTTCTCAAATGCACTGAAAAAGAGCTTCAGTCAGTCCCGCCACCATCGTCACCACCCTGTTCTTCGCGCTGGCCATACAGGTGCACCCCATTGCCTGCTGCACTGAAGTGGAGGGACTTGCCGGTGCAGCAGGCAATGGGGTGCATGTGCGCAGCCACCGCGAAGAACAGGGTGGTGATGGCGGTGACAGGACTGACTGAAGCTCTTTTTCAGCACATTCGAGAAGAAGAGCCACCACTGCTGGCTCAGTTCCAGCTGGCAAAGAGGTGGCAGCTGGGAGGCTTCTTGCACCGAAAAAAGAGGAGGTAACTGCAGGCATTCCGCGACAAGGGGGGGCGAACAAATGTGGCCTGGCGGGGAGCCAGCTGCGACAGCTCAGCTCTGGCTTTCCTTTCCTGGCAGCCAGCTATGGGAGGAAGATAAGGTCATGATAAGAGGCAGATAAGAGGTAGTCATGGGGGAGGATGGGGGGAGATTGAGTAAGGGCCAGGGCCTCTGAAGGAGGGGAAACGGGGTGTGGTGAAGGGAGAGTCGGTGGCATGCAGGAGGAGGCCCTGGGAAGGCCGGAGCCAGGGAATGGTGTGTTCCCTGACCCGGCAAAGATGGGTGGTGGGCGGTGAGTGGGCGGAGGCTCCAGGGCCTCAGGGAATGGCATGTCCCTGGGCCCTCGCCCCCAACCCAAGGTGAAGGATGAGCAGGTGGTATGCTTATCTTTGGTGAGCTGAGCAGAGCGGACAAGGTGCGGAGGCAATGGGCAAGGCGATTAGCTAGGTGCATGTGGCGAACGCAACATATATAGGGTGGAGGTGGGCGGGACAAGCATCAAGCAGGTAGGCAGGTGGGAGAGGGGCCAGCCAGAGGCGGTATTTACCAGTTTGGCCAACCAATTAAAATTGCCTCTACCGGTTCACCTGAATCAGTCCGAACTGGCTGAATTCCACCTCTGATGACAATACAAACTCGACACCCCTGCCCTAGGAAAAGAGAAGATAAGAATAACCAGCTCAGCAATGGAGCCACCATATCACATCTCCAGTTCTCTGTGAGCTTCAGAATGTACCTGATGACATAACATAACATTCTGGAAGGTCAAAAAGGATAGAGCTAATCAAATATTTGGGGGGTGGGATGTTCCATAAGGTGTATTTAACAGCAGACAAGGCATGTCTGCTAGGACCCACCAATTGCAGGTCCCTAGCTGATAGTGGGATGTGGTTGCTCAGTGGCTAGATGCTGAACTTGTCGATTGAAAGGTCGACAGTTCAGTGGTTCAAATCCCTAGTGCCGCATAATGGGGTGAGCTCCCGTTACTTGTCCCAGCTTCTGCCAACCTAGCAGTTTGAAAGCACATAAAAAATGCAAGAAGAAAAATAGGGACCACCTTTGGTGGGAAGGTAACAGCGTTCTGTGCGCCTTTGGCTTTTAGTCATGCCGGCCACATGACTATGGAGACATCTTTGGACAGTGCTGGCTCTCTGGCTTTGAAATGGAGATGAGCACCCTCCCCCTAGAGTCAGGAACGACTAGCGCATATGTGCGAGGGGAACCTTTACCTTTAGCTGATGGTACCTGCAGCATTCCTTCTCTGTCATATCTAATGTGGTGGGGGTTCATATAACTAAGTACTGGGTGGATAAAAGTTCAGAATTCCATTTCCTCTAACCGTTTATACCATTCATTCCATACTATATAATACTGTTTCTTCTTTCTCTTTTATTACTTTTGTGAGTCTATCCATCTCTGTGCATTCTAGAACTTTCTTTATTACATTTTCTTCTGATGGTAAATTGTTATTTTTCCAATGTTGTGCGTACATTATTCTCACGGCTGTTGTAATATGTAAAATTAGATATTGTGGGTTTTTTTATCATAGTTCCCTGACAATATTCCTAGTAAAAATATGACGCAGTTTAAACAGTTGTTAAGTTAGCCTTTGAATAATCTTAGGTTTATTGTTGTTTGGAGACACCTTTGATCTAATGAGTTACTATTTCCTTCTGCAAAGAAAAGATATCAAACCCTTCATTGTTTAGAAAACCTGCCAGTAAGGAGGCATTTTATGAAATGTGACAATAGAACAATCTTCAGAAATTATGGACAAAGTGAAAAGAAATGTCAGGCAGAAAACACAGGGAACCTCCTCATGTATTGAGAGAGGAAAAAAGTCTTTTAATAAATAGAGAGGAATCAAAAGAAGAAGAAAATTGTACATAATATATCTACCTGTATGATAGTCCTATATGCAACCCTAAGGAGAAAGTGTATTGGGATATTGAATAAAGCACTACCTAGCAGTATATGTACTAGATTTTATACTAGCCATGTGTCTTAGATCAGAAAATAAACCAGAAAATAAAATAAATAAATCAAAAAATAAACCAGAAAATAAAATAAATAAATCAGAAAATAAAATAAATTCAAACGGTTTACTTCTTCCATTTCCATAACTGAAAAGGCACTGTTGGTTGTAAAAATGATGCACAGGTTTATTATTTCATATTCAAGGACCAGAGAAATGGAGAAGAGTGGGAAGGCAATCATTTTCTAAGTCCAGGAATTCTATTTACCCTACAATTGAGTATCAAAGGAAATAGCTTTTTAAACAGCAATTAAAATAATTGGAGTTGTCAACAATTAGGCATATCTTGCTGTTATTTGTATAAATTAGGAACACATGATTTGGTAACCTGCTCATTTTGTGTTCCGACAAAGATAGAATCATCTTTTTTCCTGACTGAGAACTCATTGCAGCCAGCATTAATTTAATGGCATATTAATTAAAACGAATGTAACTTTATAGAGTTTGCAAAAGTGCTAGATCTTTAAACAGATTAAAAGGAATACCATTAATTCAGAAAGAGCCAAAGCCCACTCTATTAAACTTCCCTTAACTATTAAAATGAGTTATTAGGATGTTATCAGTTCATGCTTACTCAGAAGTAAGTTCCATTGAGTTCATTTGAGAATTACTGCATATGGCAAATAGTTTTAAATATGCAGCTAGGCTGATTTCCTAAACGGGGACACAGATTACACTGGCTACACAATTCTCCTTTTCCATTCATCCCTTAATATCTAGCAGGTTCCTAGTCATATTACTAGCATGTAAGGGGTGTGTAGAGAAGGAGGATCAGTTTTCTTCCTTTGACTGTAGACTTAAAGGGAAATCTTGATACACAATTTATTTATTAATTCATTAATTTATTAATGTGACCCTAACCCCTTACATTTTTTTCATACATTGAAAGCTTCATTAGCACTTGCCAGCATCTCTGCCTCATTAGTTTTATTTTTAAGTCTGTTAATTAAATCCAATTTTGATATTATACATTACTCTGTGATATTTTTTACCTTTTCCCTAGACAGCTCAAGTGGATGCATTTGAGATCTTCCTTCCTTTGTCCCCTTCAACAATTTGACTTGAGCTGAAAAAGAATGAGAGGTGCAAAGTTACTTGGTGAGTTCTGTAACTCACCAAGTAACTTTGGTGAGACAAGTCAGGACTTCAATCTGTTCTTTTGTCCTGCTCAATCCACCAGGGGAGGAAGTCAAGGTATATTGTGGGTCCTATCTATTAGGGATGTATCTCTCTTAGGCTACAAAAAAGGACCTTCTCAGTGGTGGTCCCTTCTCTATGGAACATTATTCCTCCCTGAAGTATGATGTAGCTGCCTGTCTTTGAAATGAGTGGGACCCTTGCACTTATTCCACTTATTCTGTCTGAGGTATTTCTTTCCATTCCTTTCTCCTTTAAAAAAAAAAAACAGATAAACACATTTACAGAGCTAGGATCATGGTATTTTTGCGTTTCATATGTGTTCAACTTTAGTAAGTCCTACCAAAATTACTTTAAGTGCCTTCAATGTTCTACAGATTGCTTTAAAGTGTGATAGAGTTTTGTCCTAAGCAAGAATATCTTCAAAATTCTGTCATGTCAACATTTCTCATAAAAGCTTTAAATAACATCTTTCCCATCTTCTACTGAAATAAAGCCATTGTCCTAGAGAGCCAATTGTTGGTTTGGCCCTAATCTAATCATTTTTCTTTCATATAATAAATCATTTTCTTTTCAAATATAACTCCAATCTGGAGACAAGCAATAGGAATATCTCCTCCATTAAATCAGCACTTCATACATTCTGCTGCCTTCAATACTTTTTCCTTGCCTCTCTTCCCCCCACCCCCGCTAAAAACATCAACATAATACGGCTTTTGAGCACTGCTTTAGATTATTCACACGTGTAGCATAAAAGCAGCTTTTAAAAAGCTTTGAAAGGTTGATGTTTGTTGTTGGCATGCCGTTTTAGGAAAAGTGTCTTTGTTGTTTGCTTAGTGGCACCCTGCAGGCAAGACACAAAAAACATCAGAGCTTTCTGCTTCCTTGTTGTCCACCTCAATACCATCCTATAAAATAAAAGCAAAGTGGACACATTTTCTGTCGTAGAAAATGAGAATTGCAAAGATGGGCAAGAAATTGGAATTTTGTTTTTCATTAAATATGGTTTTTCCATTGGATTTCAGCAGTATAGAGACTTTGATGTCCTTTCTTGAAATGGATGACAGTCAGTATTAACTCTGTAGATTCCTTTCTCCTAAATGATGGAAGCAACGCTCTTCATTGCTTTTAACTAGAGTTGTCCATTCTTAACAAAGTATATTGGGCTCAGAATTTCCATTGCTAAACTGATGTGTTCATAAGGTTTGATGTCATGTGACTGTGCCAGTTAGCAATGGCAGTTCCAGTAGTCTCCAGTTACCACACTGTTAAGCAAATCACTGTGGGTCACTAAGCAAGGACTTCATGTGATTACAACTTCTGATTTCCATCCAGCTTTCCCACTGAGTTTGCTAGTGGAAAGTTGACAGGGAAGGTCACAGATTGCAATCATGTGATCATGGCGGTACTGCAACAGTCAGAACTTTGAGGTCCCACTATTTATGGTTGCTGTTGCTTTGAGCTGTTTCTAACTACTAGCAACTGCCTAAAGTAGTCCCTGCAGATTTTTTGGCAAATGTCAGAAGTGGTTTGGCTGAGAGAGTGACTCACCCAAGGTTATCAGCTGCCTTTGTGCCTAAGGCAGGACTAGAACTCATCACTTCCCAGTTTATGGAGATTTTCAGTCATCCAGGTTATGGTTGTCCCAAAGGTGCTTTTCCAAGAGGCAACTGGACTTTCTGGTTTTTTTCTTTGAAGACGTTTCGCTTCTCATCCAAGAAACTTCTTCAGCTGTGATTCCCCACCATCAAGTCAGAGCTGAAGAAGCTTCTTGGATGAGAAGTGAAATGTCTTCAAAGAAAAAAAGCAAAAGCCCAGTTGCCTCTTGAAAAAGCACCTTTGGTACATCAGCTCTCAGTTCCTAGCCCAGTGCCTTAACAACTACACCAAATAGTATTAACTAGCCATTCACCTTTCTCAGCTGATTCTCTGCTTCTCATCCTAACTCTAATGGGGTCTTTCACATAAGTCTCTGAACAGTTGACCAAAAGGAATCCACATTCAACTCAGCTCCAGCAAATCCAAACTGGACTTGTTAGAATCCACCATAGATTTAAGATCATTGAAGAAAAATGAGCATGAAGCTCTCAGTTCCAACTCAACACATACTAGTTGGCAAGAAATGGAATATACTTCTCAATATGACCAAATTTGATCATGCTTTTCAAGAGAATGGAAGCAAACTGAAATTCAAATGGATTAAAAATAAAATATAGGAATGCAGTCTATGTCACGGCTTAAATTTTTATTTGTTTTCAATAAATGGATTCATAGCTTTCAGTATTTTTCTCTGCATGTTGTGGCAACTACATGGTTAAGAAAGATTTCCTTTTAGGGAAATAAAACTTGAAAAAAACAGTAACTTTGTCTTTCTTGAATTCCAGGGCTGACCATCATTTTAGAAATAAATGACTGTGAATAACAGAACCATTAGGGAAATAAGTCAGTGTTATAGAAACAGCAGGAGAAACATCAACTTGCAGTGGTCCATGTACTGGGGTTGGAAATGGGGGCAGGGGAATACTTGGGTTTAATCAGCCTAAGAAAAAGAAACATAATCAATGGAGTGATTAAGCAAGGAAAAGATGGGAACAATCTAAATTTTAATTTGTGAAGTGGCAATGATCCAAAAGCTTGATATTTAAAACTCTCCACGGAGGACAATAAGCTGATGATAGACCTACTTCTTCCAACTTATCAAAATGAATTAATTAGGAATTAAAATGTAACACTTACCGTATCAACTTTCTTTTAAATGTAATAGTCGAGTTGGTTTGACCTGCCCAGAAACAGGAAGAAAAGGAGGGGGTGGGGGAAAAGGAATCACAGGGTGACATAAAAAGGCTATTTAATGCAAGAACATGCTTCAGGAAATCATACGCTTGCATTGAATAGCTTTTGGTAGGAATCCAAGTCTATCTGTCTTGTTCAGGTAAAACACTATAGGGAGGAAGATGCTATCTCTTTGACAACATCAAGTTAACAGTTAATTTGGCGGATAAAGACCTCACGTGCAGAAGATGTAGATATAAAGCAAGATCCTTGATACACATGTGCATTCACATCATAGTCCTCCCTTGGTTGCTGTTAAATTGGCCTGATATCTGGGAATAAGGGAGCATTTCTATATTTTAACTTTGTCTTTAGATTTCTTCCAGCATTTGAGAATCCAGAAAATTCACTGTGTAAGGATTCTAGATAAAAAAAAAGTGCCCTCCACTAAACTTATTAAATAACCTTGGTAAAAGGTCATTTTGGACATCCACAGTTGCAAATATATTGGCTTCTACCTGAGCCACGATCCTGCATTATCAGGAATGGTGACCCACACAGAGTTGTACATGCAAAGGCATTTCTGTTCAAGCTTCCTGTTCCAGAAAATGTTTAGGAAGAGTAGGGTGTTTTTATGAGACCTAGTTTGCATTTTAGGGAAATGCATTAAAGGGATAATAGAATGATAAATGCACATCTGGAGTGTATTTTTTCTACTATGGATGACTTAGAGCAAGGTTTAATATCTGAAGCCCAGGCTTGATCTGATGTAGCTTTAAAGCTCCACCACTTTGCCATTCAGTTGGAATGTTTAATATGAATAGATAGATACAGAGGTGGGATTCACTTACCTTCCCTACTGGTTCGCAAATGTGAGCACGCCTCTGCACATGCGCAAGGCCTTCCGTGCATGCTCTTTGCTCATGCATTATGTCTGGGCGGGTGGGCGGAGCCTCCCGCAGTTGCCACTACCGGTTCACCCAAATTGAATAGAACCGGCTGAATCCCACCTCTAGATAGATAGATAGATAGATAGATAGATAGATAGATAGATAGATAGATAGATAGATGGATGGATGATAGGATGTTCTCATGTTCATTGTATTTGATTTAATATTACCTGTATTAAAATATAAATTAAATGGTAAGTTTATCCTGTTCCAAACCATTTTGGATTGAAACCCACTAGCATTTCCAAACCCAGTGGGTTTTAGATCTAATGCAATCTTCAGTATGAAAAAAGTTATGGATATATCTAGTAAACCTAAAATAATGCAGATAATGATCATGTGAAGTTTGAACCAAGGGGTTCGTATTTGTAAAGTTTATGGTCTTTGTCAAGCTATGTTCCTTTAGTCATCCCATTTGATTGTGTTGTAATGAGAATAAAATGTGGAAAACTCATTTATGCTCACTTGATTCATTGCAGGCAGAGTGGAAATGCAGGTATAATCTGTAGTCACCACATCGGTTTCTTCCAGTAGCAGATTTATAAAAATGATCAGTGCTTCTATTTTGTACATGGTACACTGTGGGGGGATTGTGAATGTGGTCAGCTCCTCATGTTTGGGGGCTAATTAGAACTGCAGAAAAAACAATTGCTACCAACCTGCCTTCCATTGAGGATCTGCATACTGCATGAGTCAAAAAGAGGGCTGTGAAAATATTTACAGACCCCTTGCATCCTGGACATAAACTGTTTCAACTCTTACCCTCAAAACGATGCTATAGAGCACTGCACACCAGAACCACTAGACACAAGAACAGTTTTTTCCCAAACACCATCACTCTGCTAAACAAACAATTCCCTCAACACTGTCAAACTATTTACTAAGTCTGCACTACTATTAATCTTGTCATCGTTCCTATCACCCATCTCCTCCCACTTATGACTGTATGATTGTAACCTTGTTGCTGGTATCCTTACGATTTATATTGACTATTTCCTAATATGATTTGATTGCTTATTTATACCCTATGACTATCATTAAGTGTTGTACCTTATGATTCTTGATGAATGTATCTTTTCTTTTATGTACATATGCATATATACCAAGACAAATTCCTTGTGTGTCCAATCACACTTGGCCAATAAAATTCTATTCTATTCTATTCTATTCTATTCTATTCTATTCTATTCTATTCTATTCTATTCTATTCTATTCTATTCTATTCTATTCTGTTCATTTGGCAAAAGCAGAAGCAAACAGTTTAAGACTAGACTAGAAGCCTCCTGATAGGTATTGGTGTTCTGAAAAGTCAAGATGGCAGGCACGACTATTGATTGAAGCCCCACCCTTTTTTAAAATATGCACTGTATCATGGACGTCAGTGGCACAGTGGTTAGAATGCAGTATAGCAGGCTAAATCTGCCTACCGCCTGGAATTCAATCCTGACAGTGCTCAAGGTTCATTCAGCTTTCCATCCACCCACCCAGATTGTTGGGGGCAATATGCTGATGAATATACAGTTCAGAGTGTGCTATAAAGCACTTGTTGTGGCCCGCCAATGGTCAGCAGAGCCAGCAGCAGTTTCGGACAGTGAGGAGGTTGAGGAAAAACATGGGCCAGTCCTGGAGTCTGGGGAAGGCTCTGATGAGGACTCTGTGTCGGGAGGCAGAGAGGGGGCCAGGGTCATATGCCAATTATCAGCTGCCTTCGGAGTCAGACATCAGTGAGGCAGACAAACAGCTGGAGCCTGTTCCCAGTGTGTGCATTCCAAGAGTTGCCAGATGAAGGGAACAGCTAAAGAATAAAGGTCAATTTGGGAGTAAGGCAACAGGTGGATGATGAATGGCCCCTCCCAGAGGGAATAAAAAAGGAGTGAAAGGGGAGTGGAGTTTGCAGGAGGCAATTAGTTTGCTTAATTGGTTCGTGACTCTCACAGACTTCTTGCCAAGTTTTGAAGATATTGGCCTGACAGATCTCCAAGGTCTGTGACTGTAAATTCTCCCTTGAAAGACTTTGCTGGATGTGAATGAGAGGAATTCACAGTAACTTAATAAAAAGGGGTTTTTGTCAGGACAAGGAGTCTGCTTCATGCTCTTGGGAAGCCTAGGTCAGAACAGTACTACGAGGTGGTATATAAGTCTTATTGCTATTGCTATTTTATAGGTCTGAATACACTTGGTCCATCACAACAGCAAGGCAAGAAAGAGATTCCCAGCCCTTTATATCATGATGGCAGGAGGAAAAATATCCAAGATTTGAGCCTTGCTTTTGCTATAAATATAGGTTGCGGCTTACAGTTGTTGGATTGCTTCTTTAACAGCTTTTCTAGTTTGTGCAATAATCATAACTTAACAGAAAATGGTGTCCCTGAATCACTGCCAGGGAAGCCTTTAGTTCTAGTTTCAGCCAGGAAAAGTCTGTCATTGTGCATCCAAGAGCACAGAAACTGGCTAGCCTTTTGAAATTAGAGTTATCTAGTGAATATCAGAGTATCAAAAAATGGAGAAAATATTTACTTTGAACATTAAGAATTTCCTCCCACCAATTTTCTAATCACTTTTATGAAAGCTTCTTATGTGAACTGAAAAACGATAGTGATACCTCTTAGATGGAGTCATTATTTTCCTGTTATTTTGCTCTTTAGAGAGATATGGACTCTTTTCACGATATATTAGAATATGAGTTTATGCTAAAGGTTGATATGTTATTGAATGTTTGCTGGCTACAAAAGACGGTGTGTCTCTTAAATTGCTTAAATGGCTTTTGCCTTTAGCAAAAAGACATGCTGAATAATAAAATGTCCAATGTGTCTTGCTCTATATTATTAGGTAACTACATTTATTGATAGGTTTTGACTTTATAATGGGTTTTGGTGTCTTTCTCTGGTTTATGTTTTTCTAACCTGGAGGAAAAGTTTATAATAAAAAATGTAGTATTGCAAAAGTAAGTGCAGAGGCAAATTAACAAACTGTTGGCACTGTAAACACTGTAAAAATAAAATAAAATGATCATCTAGACACTGGCTTCCTGTCCTGTGTATGATTTTACATGAGGACAGTGAAATATTCTGGGATTCTTAAAGGTGCTTTTTTCAAAAGGCAAATGGACTTTGTTTTTCCTTGAAGACATTTTGCTTCTCATCCAAGAAACTTCTTCAGATTTGGATGAGAAGCGAAATGTCTTCAAGGAAAAACAAAGTCCAGTTGCCTTTTGGCAAAAAAAGAAAAAAGAAAAAACTTTTGGCACAACTATGACCTGGAGGACTGAGAATCTCCATAGACATTCTGGGGTTCCTATTTTTATAAGGACATCTCAGTTTGACATGGTCAACAAAATGGAATGTTTCTATTGTTTTTGTTGTTTCTATAATCAATGGAACACAGGTTAACTTATTTTTGTTATTCTTTCACTTTCTAATGATAAAATGTGTATCAAAAATAATGTTTCTTGTTTCTCAGCTGTTTCTAAAACAAGGTTGAACATCTGGCATTTCCCTTTCAATGCAAGGTTCTAATCTATATTGAATGATCTTAGGCATTATCTTACTAGCATGTGGAAAGTACTTAATTAAAGAAGTTGTTTGATTAAAAAATAATATAAAATTAGTCTGGCAAGCTGTGTTTTTGACAAAAACATTTGACTTTTTATAATTAATCCTTGGTTTTCAAAGTAGTTATAAATCAATCTCTTGATGATTCCCAGGTATTCATGGTTGTAGCCTCCAGATTTTCCTTTCCTCTATTTTTGAAGCTAGAAAATAAAACTTTTCTTTCAATTCATCAAGATTTCTGGAATAATGCATTATGTTTGAAAGGATTCCTTTAGTACTTGATTGCATAATTCATCTGGTCCTGAAAAATTAAAATAAGTTAGTCTCAGATTTAGTGTCACTGTTCTATGGAGTACAGAACATACTTGGGAGAATGTCACTTGCTATCACCAAACTGTGTAGCTAAAAATAAAAATTGCAAGAAAGAAGCAGTATTACCTCCTTGAAGTTAAGTCTGTTGGGAATAGAGGGCTGATTTAAATCTCATCTACATGCCAACCTGGCCTACACATCCTTCACTTTCTCAAATTCAAGTGAACAGCTTCCATTAATTCTTATGCAAAAAAGGTAAAGCGTCATTTTGTTGATGAAAGAAGTTGTGTCCCACTCTGAGCGCCAACTGCCCAAGGTAGTAACATATGTCTATTTAGTTTAACTGGACTCAAAGCTATCTTGGAGAGGCTGTGGAGTACATCTAGAATATTAAGAGCACATTGTAAGAACTCTAGACAAAATAACTACTGCAACAGATGTAAAACCAGCTTAGGCAACCTTGATATCTTCCAGATAGTTCGGACTTCAACGTCTATCAACAGCAAAGAATGTGGGAAGCAGGGGAAAGAGACTTTAAGTTACCTATTTCTGGATGGACTTTCATGAAACCCCATCCCCTGGAGGGAAAACTGGATGGATACTCCTCACTACATTCTTCAATTCCTAGGTGAAGCCCAACTAAATTTCTAGCTTGCTTGAGAGAGAGTGGTAGCAAATGGCTATGCTTTTAAACAAGGCACCAGACTGCATCCAGCTCAGTGGTAAAATTCAGCCAGTTCTATCCAGCTTGGGTGAACCAATAGAGCCAGTGGCAGGAGGCTCCGCCCACCCGCCCGGACGTCATCACATCCCATTTTTGACCCTCTGTGCATGTGGAGAAGGCTCTGTGCATGTGTGGAAGAGGCACGTGAACTCACATTTGCGAACCAGTGGCAAAGGTAAGTAAATTTCACCCCTGATCCAATTGATTTGTTTTCTTGATAATAAAGTTAAAGTGGGAAACTTACTCTCTGTTTAAAATTCAGGTAGTCCTCAACTTACAACCATTTTTTTAAAAAAAATTGATTTATATGCCGCCCTTCTCCGGAGACTCAGGACGGCTTACAATGCGTTAAGCAATAGCCTTCATACTTTTGTATATTTATACAAAGTCAGCTTATTGCCCCCACAAACTGGGTCCTCATTTCACCTACCTTAGAAAGGATGGAAGGCTGAGTCACCCTTGAGCCTTGGAGAGATTCGAACCAGCAGTAAATTGCAGGCAACTGTGTTAATAACAGGGTGCTTAGACCACTGTACTATCAAGGCAACCATTCATTTAGCGACTGTTCAAAGTTACGGTGGCACCAAAAAAAAGTGCAACCAGTCCTTGCACTTATAGCCATCACAGCATTCCCCACAGTTACATGATCAAATTTTAGGTGCTTGGCAGCCAGCATATATTTAAAGCAGTTGCAACATCCCAGGGTCATGTGATCACCATTTGCAACCCCCACTTATGATGAGCAGAGTCAATGGGGGAAGCCAGATTTGGTTAATGACTGCATGATTCATTAAATAACTGCAACGATTCATTTAATAACCATGGCAGAAAAGGCACAACTCACATAACAACTGCCTTGCTTAGTAATGGAAATTCTGATCCCAGTTGTGGTCATAAGTCAAGGTCTACCTGTGTGCTGCTTCCCAATATTTTTGTTCATTTAAAAATGGTGAAGTTTAGCTTTGGAATTTGGCAGGCTGTAAAGCAGGGGTGTCAAACTCACATCGTCATGGCGGCGTCACGTGACGTATCAGAACTTTCCCCCCCTTTGCTAAACTGGGCATGGGCGTGGCCAGCGCATGATGCATCCGGCCCATGGGCCAGGAGTTTGAGAGCCCTGCTGTAAAGGAAGAGTCTTAAAGGTACCCAACTTAACATACCGGGAAACCAGCATTATGGCCTTGGATATATCAATCATTTTCTTGAAATGATTTGCTCAAACCTTATGGAGTATATTTAGGTGCTGTTTCCAGGAATATTGCCATATAATATCTTTTAACATGATTTATGTATCTGAACTATCCCTTAATATTCTTCCTGCTACCCTTTCCTACCATATTTGTTTCCTAAATTTAAACACACTTCCTAGGCTGTATTCTCAGCTGGTGTTAGTCAACCTCTAATTGCTTTCTAGAAGGCATGCTGATTTACTCCAGCTGGCAAATTAGCTTATATTCTCTAATAAACCTGCAGAATTTCTCGTTTGGTTTCATATTCACTTGAGATGTGTGGTTATTATTTGCAACAACTTCAAGCATTCCCATTGTGATTCGCTCATTAGTTTAACAGGCAGGTGATTGTGAGTTCCCAGCAAAAAATAATAATAATAATAATAACCCAAAACATAAATAAAAAAAGATTTCACAGCATTCCCCTCACCCCTTAAATCAGTTGATGAAAAAGAAATGGGCACCATTAAAAATCAAGAGCTGAAGGCTGAGATGAAAACCATTTGTATTTTAAAGATATTGGAGCATAAGTTTAGGTAAAAAGACTAGATGCTTTAGCCTCTGGGAATTAATTATATGAACTCTAAAGGACCTGTAATTTTCACAGAAATAAATTACTGTGCATAAATTATGAAATTTATATAAATGACTGTAGGAAAGTCTTTTTTTTTAATTTGTTACTGTTGCATTAAATCTGCATTCTGGTTTATGTGTGTGTGGGGGGGGGAAGAGTTGAAGGAATTGTACTCAGGTCTCCCCGCAGTTTATTCTCAGGATTTCATGAAATAAATTGTGTTGATAGTGATTGACTCATAGTTGTCCAACTGAGCTCCGTAGTTAAATGGGGTTTTGTAACCAATCTCCCTGATCTGGATCCTTCTTGGTACATACTGCTAAAAATCAGAGAAATTGTCTGTTCTGGTCCTTGGTGCTCTCTGAAGTTGGTAATTTTCCTACAGATGTTTCAATACCACACTAAGTAACATCATCAGTGTTAACTATTATCATCAATGCATTGATGCACTGATGATGTTACCTAATATAAAGAAACATCTGCAAGAAAACCACCAAGCTCAGAGAGCACCAATGACCTCACAGTCCAACCATGTGTTACGAATATTCTCTTCTATCAATTGATTGATCATTACACAGTTCAGAGAACAAAAAATTATCATAATCTCCATATGGTAACTATGTTGTATAAAGAGATTTTTGAAGACATTTTCTAGAGCAGGGGTATCAAACTCACGTCATCACAGCGGCATCATGTGACATATCACAACTTTTACCCCTTAGCTAAACTGGGCATGGGTGTGGCCAGCACATGACACATCTGGCCTGCGGGCCCTGAGTTTGACACCCCTGTTCTAGAGGGTTTCTTAAACAATACCTGTTGTGGACAGAACAATACCTTTACTTCCAATACTCTGTCCATCTTCATCTGTGTTCCTTGTAATAGATATTAGCCTATACTTAACATTCCATTTGTGTTTACTGAGATATCAAGTTTTATAATTTGGGTATGTTTTCATAATTGGGGATAGCGTGTTATTTATCAGTAGTGCAGTTAGTAAAAGTATCCCAAATGATTAAAGGTAGGGAGAAGGTTGTGCTGAGTTGAATGCAGCCAAATGAGCAATGGTGGCTCCAAAATACAAGGAATGCTGCCATTTGACTTTTATGGATTGTCTATAATCGATCTTGACAAGGTGCTTCATGAAATAAAGTCAAGTTATCTTGCATTGACACACAAGGCTCTCCTTATAGAAGGGACACTTGGTCTTAAACTGGACTTTAAGTGAGCCCTTCTACTTCAAATTTCCCACTTTATGTCACATGGGTGCTTCTCTCTGATTAAAAATGTGGTGCTACTTTCCGGCCTCATTTCAAAGAGATGCTTCATTTAAATCTGAGATGTAAGAACACTTTTTAAGATCTGCATAGCCCCAGTTGTCAGAATGTTTCTGGAATTATTTTCTAGGGGGAAAAAACCAGATATGAGAAATGGTGGCCATTTTCCAAAGGGCATTTTTTTCCTGTTTTGTGGGAGGGAAATATTCACAGAGGGAAATATTCTATTGATAGCTGTGTCTATTGGGATCTGCTTCCTATATGTCTTTTGATATTTTTCTTTGGTCTTCCTCGTGTACTTAAATTTTAGTTTCCCACCAAAGTTCCTTTGGAATCACCCATTACAGAATTTCAAGAGTATTGACTCTATTTCATCAAGCTGGCCTGGCCTAAGTCTTCCCCCTTTTAAATGTGGAAATTTTAAATTTGTTTTAATTATAGGGTTATGGGTAAGGTGACCAGATTTTAACATTGGTAAAGAGGGACATTGTGGGCGCGGCTTATTTTGTGGGCGTGGCTAGCTGGTCATGTGACTGGGTGGGCGTGGCTAGCTGGTCATGTGACCGGGTGGCCATGGCTATGTCTATAGGGTAAGGTGAACAGATTTTAACATTGGTAAGAAGGACACCATTGTGGGCGTGGCTTATTGTGTGGGCGTGGCTTGGAGGCCATGTGACTGGGTGGGCGTGGCTACCTGGTCATGTGACCGGGTGGCCATGGCTATGTGTATAGGGACTACTCAGAGGGCTGAAAAGTCATTTCTGACAGGTCCTCACACTTTTGACTGGTCCTCACACTTATGACCATCCTCACATTTATGCCCGTGCAGCATTCTTAATAACCATGTCACTCATTTCACAACTGCTTCTCTTCACCATGATGACAAGATAGGGCAAAAATGTAAAATGTGAGGACAGTCATAAGTTCGAGGACTGGTCAAAAGTGTGAGGACCAGTCAAAAATAACTTTTTCAGCCCTCTGAGTAGTCCATATGCATTAAAGGATTACAGCAATAGAGAGGGATGAAGGAATGGAAATTAGAGTAGGAGTGAGGGTAAGAGAGGGAGGAAGAGAGGAGGAGAAGGAGAAAGAAAGAGGAAGTAGGGAGGAGAAAAAGAGGGTGGGGGGAAGAGAAAGTAAGAAGGAAAGAAAAGAGAGAGGTGGTAGGTTTGAGGAGAAAGATTGCTGTACAATAAAAAAGATGAAAGGGAAGAAAGCCAACCCCAAGCAAATATAAAGATATTAAGATAAAGAATGAATTGTTAAACTTTAAAGAATAAAAGAGAACAAATATGAATAAATAGCAATAATTAGAAACACACATACAAACATACAATGTATTTTCTTTGAACAGAATATTTGGCTGGTTCACAAATTTAAACAGCGTTTAGTCATTTCAATTAAATTTACAATTTCTATATTTCCTTTTTGCCATATTTATTCCTCATCTATTTTTTAAAAAAACCAATATTACCCTTCATCCTCATCTCTAATCTTAATCAAATTCAATTTTTCCCTTCTATTCTATATTATACCCCTTCCCATTGTCATCTATTTTTATATCCATCCTCACATTGTTTAATTATGTAATTATGTAATACAGTTGTTTAATACAAATTCAACATTTTAATATAAATCAATTAGTTATAAAACTATCTTTTTTGTATATTAATCAATATGAACATGAATATTCCAATTATTTCCATGCAATCCAATTTCTTACAAATCAATTAATTATATTTACCAATAATAATAAACCAAATAATTTCTCCCATATATTCCTCCGAACCACAACTTAACCATTTCTGCTTTCAACACAATATACAATTAATAGTATCTCAATTATTACAATTCCCTAGTTAAATACAGCTTTTTTTCCTTTGTGTTTTAAAATCTTGAACTCTCCTCCTAAATTTCCCATTGTTTGCAGTTTTTCACCTACCTTTTTTGGGGAGGAAAAATAAAAATAAAAATAAATCTCTCTCTGCCTCATTTTGTCACGCTGCACCAAAGACCCTGGTTTCAGTTTCGTTTCTGAAGCTTAGCTAGGGGGAAAAAAAACTGCTTTACACTGATTGCCTGTAGGGCGGCCCTTTGAAGCCCCGGGCAAGAGTTTAAACAGTTTTTTTTTTCTTCTAGCCATCAGCTGGGGCTCAAGAAAAATCGGGACTTTTTTGAAACGCCGCGGGACGCGGGACAAATTGCTCAAAAGCGGGACTGTCCCGCCAAAAGCGGGACGTCTGGTCACCATAGGTAAGGTGTTTTAAATTGGGGAGCCATTTTGGATTTAATTTTGTTTTAAATGTATTTTAATGTTTATATTGTATGTTTTTTAATCTTGGCTGTTCACCGCCCCGAGTTCTTCGGGAGAGGGGGTGGTATAAAATTTAATAAATATAATATAAATATATATATTTGAAGTTAATTAGGTTGCCAGTTCTAAGAAAAGACAGCAATGGGAGAAAAGGTGTCTAGGAAGGGTTACTTTGAAATGTATCAAAAATTAAGCATTAGGTATGATCTAATACTCAACAGTACATTTTGAGACAACTCTACCCATAACAAACTATGATTTTGTAAAAAAAAAATGTCATGAAATCATTACAGAATAGTATTTAGTATTTGCATCAGAATATCTGATGCATGTACAAAGGTCATAGCATGTTTTGATCATTCCCCTACTGAAGAGTTATCCTCCCACGAGGAAAACCAAGATAGGGCCAACAGGAAATCCTGCATATACATATCCAGCCCATTACTTCTGATCCTTGTGATTCTTACCTTTAAGTAAGGGTTTATCTTCTCGGGCCATAGGAATATCACTATCTCTGTGTGAAAAGTTAGAGAGTATGGAGAGTGGCATGTGTTCTGTTTCAGAGGGAAGGAAATTGGCAAGTTAGTCTACTCAGGAGCAACCTGATGTTGGGTAGGTTGCGCCCAACCGTGCTAAGCATTTCCTGTATTTAAGGTCCCACTTTAGTGCAATCTACTACTGGAATTGTGTGTGTTATGCCACATCCTCTTTAAACTGTGCTCTCTCTCTCTCTATTTAGACTTTGCCAATAAGATACATCAGAAACCTCGATTTTTCTTTGACTCAGTTAATGAACACTGACTTACCTGTGAACTTTGGTTAACACTAAGAATTCAATTGTCTGCAAACTCAGGCTTTATTTATGTCTATGTCTTTGCTTGCTGGATTTACAACCTTGTAATTGCTAATTAACTGACTCTAGTCTGATGGGCTAGGACAATCTCTGTGTTGTGTAGTTTTTCAGCATCCAAATATGGAGGAATCCATTGAGACTTGAATTCTTTTTAAGAACAATAATCATTAAATGTAAATACTTTTTTTTCCTTGTAAGAATAATGCAAAGCACAGCCATCACTGACAGGTATATATTTACAGAATAACAGAGTTGGAAGGGACCTTGGAGGTTTTCTAGTCCAACCTTCTGCTCAAGCAGGAAACCATATACACTTCACCATACAATCACAAACTGCTAATCAAAATTTGAGTAGTAGTAGCAATAACAATAGACTTATATACTGCTTCACAGTGCTTTACAGCCCTCTCTAAGCAGTTTGCAGAGTCAGGATATTGCCCCCAACAATCTTGGTTCACTTTTTATCCACCTCAGAAGGATGGATGGCTGAGTCAACCTTGAGCCGGTGAGACTCTAATTGCCAACTGCTGGCAATCGACAGTCAGCAGAATTAGCCTGCAATACTGCATTCTAACTATTGCGCTACCACGACTCTTCAGTAGGTGCTTCATTCCACCTATTAGGGTGTTCCAATATACAGGATGTAGATCAGTCCCAATATATGATCTAAATCATATGATATCTTATGATTTATCACTTGTTGTTTGTATCTTATGATTAAGATTCTAACTATGATCTAGTAATTATGATTGTAACTATCACTTTGTTGTTGTATATCTGAACACTGAGAGCTTATGAACCAGAGAAAAATTCCTTCTGTGTGCAGTCACACTTGGCCAATAAAGATTTCTATTCTATTCTATTCTATTCTATTCTATTCTATTCTATTCTATTCTATTCTATTCCATTCCATTCCATTCCATTCCATTCCATTCCATTCTTTCTAAATGCAGTGTACACTCCAGGTAAATTAATGTAATTGTTTGTCAAAGGTAACTGTGCATTCAACCCATCTCCTTCCTACACATACTTATTACATGCCACTTATTATATATCAGTTTGAATACATATCCTCAATAATATCTGCTCTTCTTAAGATATGAGAAAGGATAACAGTTTTTGAAACAAAGTAATTTGCACTAGTGCTTTTTTTAAATAATTAGAGCTGTTTGTTGACTCAATAAGCCTTACTATTTAAGATTATTCAGTTCAGATTAAAAAAAAAACAAAAAAACCATCAGGCAGGCCAAAAATGTCAGAGAAGAAGTGACCTGTTAAATTTTGGGTAGCAAATGTATTGGGGGGGGAAAGGTTTTTAAGGGAGTTTTCCCCAAACTGGAAATGTAGGTGACAGTCCAAGTTTCCACAAGTCAAAAATACCACATTACGTCAGGAAGTATCTACTGGGAGAATTACAACTGACTTGTCAATTTGTTGCAGCTTCTACTTTATTATTTTCTTTCCTTTGAAGATCTAACACAGAGGAATTGCATTTCTTTCTCCTGTGCAACTTTGGATAACCAGGGGGAAAAAATCTGCCAACACTGGGTCCTTTTGAGCTATGAAAATACTGTATGTAATGAAATAGCATAAAACAACAGTTCTATATACAGTATATGGCCAGATCACAAGAATAAAGAATCTGATGCTATATGGAATAATTGAACTGCATCACTTTGTCCTTGCAGCAAGCATGATTATTCTAAGATTATCAGTGAGTACATCATGGCCAACTAAACATTTAAATTTGGTTGTCCTGAACTCCTATTGAACTTGCTAAATACTACATCAATGGTTCCTTATCCTTTTTTTTTTGTTGTTGTTGTTCAATGAGCATATCTGAAATACTGAAAGTTAGCTAGTTAAAGTCTTACAAAGTCTTTCAAGGTTGTGGCTAGTCAGAAAGAACCAATACACCAAGAAGTACTACTAGAACTCCTGGGCTAAACTGGATAATGGTGATATGTTTTGCAACATTCAGCTTTCACTTTTATTTTTAATTTTAAAAATGTTCAAAGAACAGATTGTGTAACACACTCCAAGGAATGGATTGGTGGATATAATATCACCCTTGGGCATTGTGTGGAGATACAGGTATTACACCCTACCTTAGTCTCACTTTGTTATATAATATGGTGACATATCAGTACGCAATCTCTGGTTGTGTAGTATCCTCCATATGACTAACCTAATTTCTATAGTAGCTGTTTCGCTTAAACTATATGAATTCTAGACCTGTTTGAAAAGTACTAGGAAGAATAGTTTTCCAGGTGAGGATGGGAGTCTGTTTTCTTAGCATATTGTGGAGATCTAATGTATTTATGGTTGTGTCCAAAAATAAGTTCTAGTTCCACATTAGGCATGAGAATCTTCTGGGTGACTTTTGGTCAGCCATTCTCAATCAACCCAACTCACTGCACAAGGTTGTTGTTATGGGGAAAATGAGGAGGAGGAATGAGTATTAGATATGTTTCCCACCTTGAGTTATTCATTAAGCAGTTTTTTAAAAAAGATATGAACCAGCACTTTTATTAGAATTCTTATGAAATCCTTTTGATCTTAGTTCCAGAGGCTCTGATTACCTTTGTTAAAATCAGATTTTCAGACTATTGTCCATTCTCTTTTTGCTGAAACTTTCAGTTGCTTCATTTTTTATATATTTAAACACCAACATTATAAAAACATGGAGGAAATCAAGGTAATTACTATCAGCACTTTTGAGGGAACATAGGACATTCAGTGTGCAATGTATGTTAGATGTAGTGGTGAAGTAAGAACTGCTCTGATCCATTTGTCTATGGTCATGGCATGGAGGAACTGCACTATTTCAGCCATACTTTAAATCACAGCAAAAAGCTAACATCATGTTGACATTAAAATTGCAAGGACCTAAATGTAAGACCTGCATAATTTAAATAAAGCTTTCAACCACAATTCTCAAAAAAAGGAAGGAAGGAAGGAAGGAAGGAGAGAGAGAGAGAGAGAAAGAGAGAGAGAAAGAGAGAGAGAGAGAGAGAGAGAGAAAGAAAGAAAGAAAGAAAGAAAGAAAGAAAGAAAGAAAGAAAGAAAGAAAGAAAGAAAGAAAGAAAGAATATCTGAATGATTTTTGATCGGAACTTCTGCTTGTTTCTTTCCACCTACATTCTCTGTATGCTTCATTTTTTGGATGCCCATGTTCAGGCAAAGCTTGACACATCAAGTATGGGCTTTACATCACGGGCTTCAGCAAATTGCAAAACACCATAAAAACAATTGTGTTGGAGCAGACCAGATGTCCACTTCTGTTCCCACCAAATGCCAATATGAAATTACTCTTAGTATCAATCGTCTCAAACAGCTATCATGGGAAGCCAAAAGTCTGGAAGACATTCAAAGCTTCCTTATAATGCCAAATAGACATTTTTCTATAAGAACAAATATTTAAGTGGCTTCTTCTAATTCTGAAAGCAAGGTCGCTATACTGTGATTTGTGTTGTGCTATGCTATGCTATGCTATGCTATGCTATGCTATGCTATGCTATGCTATGCTATGCTATGCTATGCTATGCTATGCTGCAACTATAGCCAAATATGAAAAATATCAATATGGGTTCTTTGATATTCATGTTAATCTTCTCTAGCAGCTGAAGCTGTCCCTTAAAAATTAGAGTAGAAATAGAGATTGTGGCCTTTAACTTTATGTTTTTGTTTTTATTTCATTATTTTAATTAAAATAATTGTATTTATTTTAATTTTATATTTTTTCCCTAAATTTCAGATAGAAGAAAACAAATACTTTTACACTGCATTAAACTTTATGCAATAGTTCAATACAAAGTAATGCTATCTCCCTACTTTAAGTTTAAATGGGGCTATTTTAATATATGAAACAGAAAAATAATCTTTAAAGAATCTTTTCTGTTATCTGTCTTGAGAAGTCCTTACCAATTCTTCATTTGATTCAAGCATAAAGTTAGGAATGAATTCTTATAATTTTGGGATGGGATGGAAATTTCATGGAATGAAATCTAGACTATATGGCAGATGGCATAAGATGGTAAGATTCTTCTGTGCAATTGTGCCTGGTGTAGCTCAAGAGGTATGAGCTCTAGTGTGGTCATGTTTATAACAGTTTTCTTGTCCTTCCAAACCAAACTCTTTTAATCATTGTTTTAAAAATTTGAACGTTTGCAGCATCACACTTTTAGTTGATAGTGATAACAAGTTCACGGAAATCCATGTGAATAATATCACCTGAGTCCTTTAAAATTGTAACCGTGAGTTTTCCTGATGAAGCCTGGGTTTGTATTTATTTATTTTCCCACAGCTGAGTTTGTATTTATTTATTTTTCCACAGATGAAGCTTTGCAATGATTTTCCATGGACTAATGCTTCATTTCTGAGTTATCAAGATGAGCTCATGTTTCATCAGCCTTCATAGCTCTGTGAAGAAATTCCATATCTTCCCGACAACAATTGCTGGCAAATTTCAACTCCTGAAGTTTTCATCTCTGCCATCATTTGTTTGAGGAATCCATCTTGCACAAACTTTCCAATATTGAGGAAGCTCAATAACATGACTCAGATGTCCCTATGAAATGTAAGGTTGACAGTCCTTTCTCTGTGTGAAATTCATCAGTTGTTCTCATGGGTTGTCCATTTCTTTCTTGTTCCCTGAAAATCAGCTGATCTCAGTTCATCATCTTCAATTTATTTATTTTTTTGGCCCAGTAATGCACAATACTCACAGCAACACAGTAATCAATATAATTTGCATTTGGCAGGCGAATTTCAGTGGAAGGAGCTCCTTCAGAAGTAAAAAACTCAATCATGTCATGTTCTTAAATCACACTGATGAGGACTTGCTGCAGGTTTCTATTTCACAAACCAAAGCAACACAATCTTTTCTCAGGCCCAATTCCCCCCCCCCATTTGAAGGAACATATGCTAAAGAACACACCAGAGTTTCTAACATGTCAGTATTGCCATCTGTTGGTGACTTATCACATAGGAAACATTATTTTTCTTCCAACCTTGTGTATATATGTTTGTGGAGACATTCCATCCTCTTAAGTAAAGAAGGAGGAGGAGGAGGAGGAGGAGGAGGAGGAGGAGGAGGAGGAGGAGGAGGAGGAGGAGGAGGAGGAGGAGGAGGAGGAAGAGGAGAAGAAGAAGAAGAAGAAGAAGAAGAAGAAGAAGAAGAAGAAGAAGAAGAAGAAGAAGAAGAAGAAGAAGAAGAAGAAGAAGAAGAAGAAGAAGAAGAAGAAGAAGAAGAAGAATTTGGGTCTTCTTAAGAATAGTGGATGACTTTTCTTGTTAAAAAATATTTCAGGTTATAAGCCTTTATATTTGTGAGCTCTTATGTTATTCAGTATTTCTTTTTTCCTCTCACTTCCAGACTATCCTCAAAATATTAACAGCATCACATTTGCTGCATCTTCCTTAGAATAATTAAAATGGGCTCTTGAATAATGAAAGACTTGATTGATCCTTCATTAATAAAAAAAGATTTAAAATAGATGATAACTATCCATCTATCTGCCCTAAATGGTTATTTATTATACTCCCAGGTAATAAAACACCCACAACAAATTAAAAATCAATATAATGGTGATTTGCATTGACTTCACATCTTCTGAATTTTATGGGCCAAATGTAGATCTCTAGATTTCCCTGGAATGTCTCCATACCACCTGAAATAGGTTTGTCCCTATTAAAACAATAAATGGGCACTGCAGATGTTCTGAATTTTGTGATAATTGGGAGAATGGATGTGGCAGCAGAAGTACTTTAGATCAGCTTGGGCTCCTATGTTAACTATAGCGCAATATAGATATCACTCATAAATTATGGATTTTCATCTGACTTACTATTTTACGATGTAAAAAAGACGTGGAGACTCTAGAAAGAGTGCAGAGAAGAGCAACAAAGATGAATAGGGGACTGGAGGCTAAAACATTTGAAGAACAGTTGCAGGAACTGGGTTTATCTAGTTTAATGAAAAGAAGGACCGGGGTGACATGATAGCAATGTTCCAATATCTCAAGGGCTGCCACAAAGAAGAGGGAATCAAGCTATTCTCCAAAGCACCTGAGGGCAGGACAAGAAGCAATGGGTGGAAACTAATCAAGGAGAGAAGCAACTAGAACTAAGGAGAAATTTCCTGACAGAACAATTAATCAGTGGAACAACTTGCCTCCAGAAGTTGTGGATGCTCCAACACTGGAAGTTGTTAAGAAGATATTGGATAACCATTTGTCTGAAGTGGTGTAGGATTTCCTGCCTAGTCAGGGGGTTGGACTAGAAGACCTCCAAGGTCCCTTCCAACTCTGTTATTCTGTATTCTGTATGAAATAGGTAGGGAGTTTAGCATGGAGACAATATGACCTTTACATTGTACTGCTTCCTGGAATGTACCCAAAATTAGTTTAAAGTGAGGACTTTGAATTTTGGGCCAAGTAACTTGAAAAACTGTTTTTGTACAAGTTAGTTGGCCTAAATTTAAAGGTCAGGTGCTAATCTCTTTTCATATGCTCCCCGTTCAAGGCAGTCAGGCTGCAGATTGCTACAAAAGGACCATTTTCAACTACTATTCAATGCAGTCGTATTGGCTATCAATTAATGTCAAGGTCCATTATTGGAAACTTTCAGCAGCATTTTTAAGACCTACGGGTTTGCTCTGCCCTTTTCTTAAGACTGCTGAATTGACCTTGTTCTAGCTACTGCTGCCTACATATTAAATTAAGTTTCGCATTTTTTTATTGAACAGTAAGATTGGAGTTTTTCTTTATCAGTTGACAACTTAAACACTTTCACTGTTATTATTGTGACTTGGATTTATTTTGGGTTTGAAATAGCCCTGTATTGAAATCATTTTGAAATAGAATAATTTTGAGATAACCTTAAAGAAACCTTGAAAGAGTTTTAGTCTTCAAGGTGACATCCAAAATTCATAAATAAATAAATGGTACATATGTTAGTATGAACAATGAAAAGAAAGTGTGCTTGGGAGAATGGGAACAGCATACAGGATCAGCCATCTAAGAACAAACTGGTAGGAAGTATAATGTTTCTGCTCTCTGGACAATTTGCCCATAGCTGGAGCTCACCTAATGGAAGTAAGGCTATCATAACATTTTCCCCATCACAGTGTTCTTTTAACATCTAGATACTTTCCCTGCTTCATTGCACTCTGATTTAACATTCATACAAAATCCCTATAACTTTCTTTGTCTGTCAGTCTGTCTGACTGCCTGACTGCCTGTCTATCTGTCTGTCTCGTTCTGCATATATAATGTGTATTTGCAAATATTTCAGTTTTAGTATAGCAGGTACTCCCCCTAAATTATTTTAAATTATTTTTTAAAAAAAATAGTAAAGCAATTGTAAAATTATTTAATTTGTTTTCAAAAGCACTTAAAAGAAAACAAGCTACATTTTGATTCTGTGTTCCAAAGGAAAACAAAACAAGACAGCCTTTTATACTTTTATACTTTTTTAAGCCTTGATTAGACCAACTGAATGCTTCCACTTGGAGAGAAAGAGAGAGAGAGAGAGAGAGAGAGAGAGAGAGAGAGAGAGAGAGAGAGAGAGAGAGAGAGAGAGAGAGAGAGAAAGGGAGAGGGAGGGAGAGCGAGAGAAACTTTCTTGACAGACTTTCAAGAAACTAAGATCTCTATTTGTGTTATCCCTATAAATCCCTTTTTATTCTATTGTCCAATAACATCCAAACACCTTCCCTAATTATTACTAACATTGAAGCAGCACAAAAATATATAAAAGCATGTCAAAGGAAAACAGTAAAACTTGTGTGAAATCACTTTCTTCATCTGCTTGACGGAACAAAAGAGATGCCAGCTTAGGCAGAAAAGAGATTTCAAAATCCTAGTACAAGCTACATAAATCCTAAAATAACTCATCAGGTGTCCAAAAGAGACAATTTCAACCCTGCTTGAATAATCAGGTGCTTTCATTAAAAGCCGGGAAACTGTCTGCTGATTAATTACTTTGCCATGTCTCTCTAAGTAGATGTTCTGCCCTCGATAAGTGAATGCACACCACTTACTGCAAACCAATTTTTCACAAGAGGAACAGGAAAGGCCATCAGAGGAATGTCAGGTCCTAAGTATGGGCTTTGTTCTTTGATTCTGCCAGATGTTCACACCTGGAAAAAAAACAGGTTTGGTTGTGAGGAAGAAAAAATAAGCAAAAAGATCTGACTTAGTCACTAGGCAGATTAGATGGCTCTTCAGTTTTGGAGTAGGGTTGGAAAAATAAGTTGGGGCCAAACAAGGTTGGGAAAGTTATTCCAAAGGACTTCTTTGTCTCCTCCATCTACTATCAGTGTGGACTTAGCATGATATTGTATCTGAAATCAATAACTGGCTGTGTTGGCATAATTGGTTCTAACTTGGGTTTAACTGAATTGACCAAACTTCTCATGTGCAGTAACTGGTAGAGAAGAGAAGATCATGTGAGCTAGGAACCCTGGTCACACAGACAGTTGCCAAAACCTGATGGCAATCCCAAGTACACTTCTGATTGTAGATCACCTGCTCCATCAGTAGTTGAAGATGACTATAGGATTTCAAGAATAATTGAGATGAGCAAATAAGAGCCTGTAGTACAGTGGACCAAAGCACCATTATTAACATCTGCTGCTTGCAATTACTGCAAGTTCAAATCTCACCAGGCTCAAGGTTGACTTAGCCTTCCATCCTTTCAAAGGTAGGTAAAATGAGGACCCAGATTGCGGGGGCAATAAGATGACTTTGTATAAATATACAAAAGTATGAAGGCTATTGCTTAACACATTGTGAGCTGCCCTGAGTCTCCGGAGAAGGGCGGCATATAAATTAAAGCAAAAAGAAAAAAGAAAAGAAAATACAGAAAGCCCAACAATAAGAACAAAGAAAAATGAATCTCTAAATTGGAGAGAAAGATTATTACCTAGTTGATAATTAATTGCATTCTATAGAGGATTAGAAAGAAGATATTAGCAATTAACTGAGCTACATCAAAAAACCGATCCTTAACGCTAAATTACTGGGTATCTTTGACATACTGAAAGTGTAGTAAGATAAAGTGGAGGGAGCTTGCCTATGATGCATGAATAGAATGAATATGTATAACAATGAAAAAATATCCTGCTTTCCTCCATGAATGCAATGACATTTCCTTCCTTCCTTCCTTCCTTCCTTCCTTCCTTCCTTCCTTCCTTCCTTCCTTCCTTCCTTCCTTCCTTCCTTCCTTCCATTTTTTTTCCTGGATTTGAATGTACAATTTCTTCTCCTAGATAGATTGGCTTTTGTCATAATAGCAAAGCCCCATTTTTGGGGGGGATCACTTTTCCCTTTCCCCTTTGACCAAGATAATCCTATATAGGGCTGTTGCCAAGTTAATCTATTGCTTCCATCAGCTTTATTCCCAGGGTAAATGGAACCATTGGGTTTCAGTATCAACTGGCCTTACATCTACATAAAACAAATAGGATTATTTAGTAAATCATGCAATTTGTACCTACAGAGTTTTTAAACCAATGCAGGACTCCTCAATGCTTTTCTTGAATGTGTCTAAACCAAATTGGCTTTCATATAGTTCAAGGGAGAGTAGAACTTTAATATACTGCCTTTGCATTCTGAATCCAGGCCCCAACTAATAAGTGCTGTCTAGGATTTAGACAAAATTTGGAGAGAGTTTCATGGTCTCACTTCACAAAATATCTGAAAATCCCCCAGTATGTTGCCAAGTCACATGTTTAATAAATAAACTGATATGCATTTCCATCTAAACAGGAAGGGTGTGTTTCTAAACAAATCATTGTGTTAAAGAGCAAAGAGGTAAAAATGATAAATTCAGTTTATCTCGTTGTAACACATTGCATGATTTCCAAAAGAGTGCTGCCATGATTTCTAATAATATCTTTTCTTCACCTTCTTTTCACTCAAGCCTTCTTTGACTCTCTGTCAAACATTTCTAGAAAGAAATATAAGACAGTCTGCACAATTCCCTTCTACATTCAGAAGCTGCTTCATTTTTATTATTTCTTGCTTTGCATTTTGATCGTACGCACAATATGCTGATTTCAGCTGTGGTGCTATGTACTGTATATGTTGGAGTCAGATCCACTAAAACTATAAGGCACCTGAATAAATGTGTATAACTGTATAGCAAATATTCCAAACAGAAAATTTGCCAAGCTGACAGCTCATTATGTGATAAACAGATATCTACACGAAGATCAAAGTATAATTTTGTTTTTTAATAGATATTCCATTCTAGTACTTTTCTTATAACATGCTGATAGGGTAATTGAAAATGTATTTGTCTACTTTTATCCATGGAGTGGTACTCAAATATTAATTTAGAAAGAAGAATGAGAGCTTGACAGCAGAGGGACGATAGATTTTATTCATCTGTTTGAAAAAAAGGAGTCCAAAGAATACTTTCTTTTTTGATTAGTTTTTTTTAAAAAAAAACAACAACAACAAGCAAACAAGTAATGAAGAGTTTTCTTATAATTCACAAGTTCTCAGAAATCAATCTGGATTTTTATTTTTTATTTTTTGATGTGGCATCAGAAATTTGTAGAAATACTCAAGCCAAAGACAAAACGTAACCTTCCCTTACTATGCTAGTCAGTTTTAGTTTTTGTATCTATTTCTACCAAAATGGATCTTAAAGATGCCCCCATATGGTCCATCATTCCTGCAAATCAACACTCGTTCAAATGATAATGAGTGGGGTTAAGGCTTGAATGTCTAGGGCAGAGGCCCTACTAGGCATAAATCTATAGATAATGCTTTGGCCTATACCTCACTTTCAAGGGATGAGGATAAAGCTCCGATGTTGATTGATCATGTACCATCATGTCCTTTTCAACTCCTAGCAACCACATAGATACATGTTCTCCATTCCTAAACATGGTCTTCCAATTGGTAGCTGAATCCATGCTACTGGTCATTCTTCTCCCACCTTGATCCACTTAAATCTCTCTACCCATTCAGGATAATCGAAATAAATTGTTGCATTAAAACAGCATGTCCTGTGTTTATACTCACTCATTGCAAGCTAGGATTTAATTGTCAAACTTAGCTTTCCCTTGCCTAACCCTGGCAGTTGCTGTTACTTGTTTGCTGATTTAAATGTTCAACATTTCAACTATTTGCTTTCACTAGAGAAGGAGAGAGAACTAGCCAAAGGAATCCAGGTTAATTTTCTGGGATATGTACTTCCTTTAATATTGGATGAATGATCCAGGTTTTTTTCCTGCTTGTTTCCTTGGTAGCAATCATCATAATTTGAGCCCCAGAATTTGCTGACTTTCTCTTAATTCTTGCTTCACTTGCAAATATCTTAAAATGTGAAAGTCATCCATGTGGCAGCTGCAAGCAGTCCAGAGTTGGGTGTACTTTTGGTAAGCTACTTGTACCTATCAACCAATTTTTTCTTTCTATTTATTACATAAAACATGGGAGAGGAGGTTATAAATTCTAATCAATAGCTGTAATTTCTAGCAGCCCTTTGCCAGACTAAGCTCGGCAGTTATAGAAAGAAATAAAGGGAAGGATCAGATCACCACAGTTTTAGATGGATATGTAATCATCTCAGGTGCACTTACTTGTAATGAAGCCTTTTTGAAGTTTTCATTTCTTATGCACATACCAGTCTGTTGCAAAGGAATTGCAAACACGAATGTTACGGAAAAATGAAATGTACAAGATAAAACCGCAATTATCCCCATTCCTAAAATAATTGTCAGTTCTGCACTTCATTTTCTGGTTCCAACCTATTTATATCCTCCCCCCCCCCAAATACACACACACACAGAGAGACTCTCACACAACCCACAGGATAATGCATACACTTGATGAGGTGATTTCTCTGTCACTTTGTACAAAGTCGACAATCGTATTTTTTTGTATTCCTCAAATCTATGTTTGTTTTTCATAGATCACTGCCTTCAAGTCAGTGTTCACTCCTGCCAATTGCCTGGATTACTCTCTGCAGTATCCTTGGGAAAGTGTTTCAGAAGTGATATGTCATTGCTTGCTTCCAAGGGTTGAGAGAGAGTGACCTGCCCAAGTTCCCCCAGTTTCCCCATGTTGTGACTGGGCACCACATAAACTGGGTCTCCTATGTAGGTCTCTGGTTGTTTTTCTTATTAGTATTATGACACAGTGTTGGGCCAGTGTCTCAGGGTGGAGAGCAGGTTGTGCGTCAGGGAGCCGCAGCAGAGAATTAAAGAGCCACAGGCGGCTCCAGAGCTGTGGATTGCCGACCCCTGGAGGAATTACACGATCATAAAAAGGGAACATGTATATTCTATGACTTGGCAAGCATGCTTTGCAAGATGCTTGGGAAGGCCATTTTCAAGTACATGATCTTTATATAAATGATTTTTTTCTTTAATCAGAGCCTTGGTAGTACAGTGGTCTAAGGCACCCTGTTATTAAGCTGGTTATTAAGACCAGATGCCTGCAATTACTGCAGGTTCGAATCTCGCCAAGGCTCAAGGTTGACTCAGCCTTCCATCCTTTCTAAGGTAGGTAAATTGAGGACCCAGTTGTGGGGGTAATAAGCTGACTTTGTAAAAATATACAAAAGGATGAAGGCTATTGCTTAGCGCATTGTAAGCCACCCTGAGTCTCCGGAGAAGGGCGGCATATAAATCAAATTAAAAAAAAATCAGGTATATCTGACATCCTTGAACCCACAGCACACAAGAGTTTGAACCAAGGTTCAAAGGTTGAGGTTTTGTTACTTACAAAGACTGATCAAGTTTGGAACTATAAACAGAGTTGATAGAAAATAAACCCTTTCAATGTTAGGCATTGAAAAGAAAATTGGCCTATACAGAATCCCTCCTCCTCCTCCTCCTCCTCCTCCTCCTCCTCCTCCTCCTCCTCCTCCTCCTCCTCCTCCTCCTTCTTCTTCTTTACAAAGCAGCTTAATGTGTTGTAAAATCAGTGATTATCAGTTTCTGAGAATGTTCAGTTTCTCTCTCATTGTAATGTCTTTGACTACCTTGACTAACTAGATTTATTTGGCTTGTTAGACTAATTTATAAAATTTATAAAGATGGGATGTACTGTTTGACGGTTGGGAAGTTGGGATGGAGTATGGTATGGCCATTTTTCAGATGTTGCATAGTCCCATAATCTTGTTTCATTAGTATTTCCACAAGAAATCTTTCCAGTAGTAGTAAATGTATTTTTCATGACCGAGAACTATGTGCAATAATTGCAACAGAAAAACAGTAATACTGTAATATACTAAAATCAATTTTAAAACTCACAGTCTAAAGTAAAATGTCTTTAGACTAAAAGACCTATAACATAATAAAATCAATGTTTATGCAGACTAAAAGAAGTGTTAATGTACTTGCAGGAGCCAAAGATAAAAATATTTTTTTAGTCTTTACGTTATGTTTTCCTTTTAGTTTTGTTTTTAAACTTCAAAAATTCTGATTCCAATAATACTTCTGATGGAAGTCAATTCAAAAGAAATAGAGCCAAATAAGAAAAGGCTCTCGATTCTGATGTTGCCAATCTGGTGTACCAAGGAGTGCCAATTAACCTTGGATTAATAATTGAATCAAATTCACAGGTTCATAAAACACCAGGAGTGGGCTGCTGGCGGTTCGGGAGAACCTCTAGCTAAGATTCTATGCAGTTTGGAGAACCCCCAAATCCTACTCCTGGCTGGTCCTGCCTGCCCCACTCCATCCCTCCCAGGAGTCCCCAGACTGCTTGTTTTAGATGCAGATAAGTGCAGGGTGTGCGCGGAGCTCGGGGAGGGCGAAAAATAGGCCTACCGGAAGATCGGGAAGGCTGGAAATGGGCCACTTTCCGGCCTCCAAAGGGCCTCTGGAGCCTGGGGAGGACAAAACCCCACCCCACCCTGCCGTGGTGCAGGAAGCCAACTAGGCCACACCCATCATGGCTACGCCCATCCAGCAACGGGCAGAGAACCCCTTGCTAAAATTTTTGAAGCCCACCCCTGCAAGACACCCAACAGGTCAGCTGGGTGGGCTGATGCACAGGGGAAGATATATCAAAACCAGCAATTTATAATGATCTCTTTCACAAATAATTTGCTAACAGAATGATCGACAGTGAAAAACAAAAATAAGGAAGGTTCCAAAATAGAACGATCAGGATGCAAATCAAAGGGCAGAGTGACCTCTCATGTAACCCATCCAACACACCGCTACAATAATCAAAATATAATCCAATGAACCAACTGCCGAGCTGTCTTGGAACTTAGCATTTGACACGTTCTAGGAACATTCATTTCATGGAAATCACAGGCTTTAATTGTTTGTTTCACTATCTGTTTATATGAAGATCTTTAGAGACATTCTGTCATTGATTTGGACTCCTCGGGTTCCTCGTGACTGAGGAGACCCCCAACTGTCACAAAAAGGAAGTTGGAGGATGAGATGATCAGGGTGGAATGCCAGTCAGAAATCCTGCCTGACGGTTGGGGAAAAAAAGAAGAAAAGATGACTAAACCTAAAAAAAAAAAATCATATGCACGGATACAATAATTAAACCGAGAAGATGAAATCAGGCAGCCTAACAGAAAGGTATGGTATGTGAAGAAAAGCTACTGATTTGCTACCTTTGGAAGCCTATATTTGCAGTTTCTTAACTAGCTGGCTGAGAGAAGCCTGACAGTTAGGAACACATAACCTTAATCTAAAAAACCCTGCCTTCCATTCTGTTTCTGCTTATTCTATTTTCAGTTGAGTTGCTGACAGTGTGTTGCCTTTGCTTGGTCTGTTTGTTCCTTGTCAATTCTTCGGTGAAGTACTGTTAAGTCTTCTTCCTTTTCTTTCTCCTTGGGGGAGCTAACCTTAGGCCCACCTTCCTTTGTTGCCTTGAGTAATGTGTTTTATAGTTCACAACTGTGTTTCAGAAAGTCT
The DNA here is from genome assembly GCF_059756535.1 of Pantherophis guttatus. Classification (NCBI taxonomy): domain Eukaryota; kingdom Metazoa; phylum Chordata; class Lepidosauria; order Squamata; family Colubridae; genus Pantherophis; species Pantherophis guttatus. The sequence goes on along the minus strand of NC_142063.1, from coordinate 123,626,040 downwards.
CTTATTTTGGTTTTCCCACCTGAATTGTTTTCAATGTTTTAAACTTTTAACTTATATATTGTTTCCTTAGGACTATAATGTACTTTCCTACTCATGCCCGGCACGACTGATGTATTTTTCTTTCTTCCTGTTTTGTTATGGTTTGTCCTTTGACAGAATTATGTGCTCGGTGCTTTTCAAATCACAAGATGGTTCACGGGATGGCAATATTTATTGCTTCTGAATCTTTGGGAGCTTTTGAGAAGAGTTCATTTCAAGGTACATACTTTTCTTTCTTTCTTTCCTGAGGCTAGTGACATTTAGTACATCTATCTGGAGAACATTGTGTGTTTTGGGTTGAAGGACCAATGTTAATATACTTTGTTTCTGGTGGTAAATGTCTTGTTCTAGCACTCCATGGATGTATGCATACCAGAGGTGGGTTTCAGCAGGTTCTGACCAGTTCTGGAGAACCAGTAACGGAAATTTTGAGTAGTTCAGAGAACCGATAGTAAAAATTCTGACTGGCTCTGCCCCCAACTATTCTATGCCTCCCAAGTCCCAGCTGATCGGGAGGAAATGGGGATTTTGCAGTATCCTTTCCCTGGAATGGGGTGGGAATGGAGATTTCACAGTATCCTTCCCCTGCCACGCCCACCAAGCCACGCCCACCAAGCCACACCCACAGAACTGGTAGTAAAAAAATTTGAAACCCACCACTGGTGCATACTTATGCTTGCGTGGACACATTTGTATCTATATAGATATATGAAACTGATCGACTTTTGGTATTTAATGCCAACAATTACTATCACTACTATCACCTTTCTATTCTGCCAAACTTTTTTACAAGGTTGTATTGGCTCAGGTTCTTTGGAACTTCTTGATTCCTGAGGTGAGATTGGTTCCCACATTCCTGATCTTATCAAGTACCTTGAAGATCTGGTTCTGCCAGTTGGCTTGGTCCCCCAATAGTGGATTGTCATCAATAGCAGATCCCATCTGCCCCACTACGTACATTCTGCTCCCTGTATATACCATATTTTTCGGAGTATAAGATGTACCTTTTTCCCCACTAAAAGGGGGTGAAAATTTAGGTGGGTCTTATACACCGAATATAGCCCCGCCACCCACTGGCTTCTACCCTTTGGTCTCTGCCTCCCAGCAGTTTCCTCCTTGCAAGCAAACAGCAAGAAAAACAGCTCCTTTCAGCTTCAGCACAGCCTAATTAGCACAAGTTGATTGGATCGGCCTCCCGACTCCACTGATTTGCTCTCAACTGTTTTGCGCAGGGCTCTGCTGCTTGCTGCAAAAAGGTAAATTGCTGGAGCAGATTTTTTTTTTCCTTGTGCTAATCAAGCTATGCTGAAAGCAAAAATGAAAGTAAAGCAGGCTGTTTGCTGTTTGCTGCAGCGAGGCAAAATTGCACAAAGGCAGAGGCAGAGGGAGATTTATTTTTCTTCTTTTCCTCACCAAAAAAGTTAGGTGCGTCTTATACTCTGAAAATTACAGTATGTGTGTGTGTGTGGTTTTATTGCTTTTAATATTATAAGCTACCCAGAATTGCTTCACAGGAAGATGGATGGCAAACAAATTATTTAATTAAATGAATGAATAAATAGCATTCAATGTAATGTTTATTTGTATTTTGTGTTTGAATTTGTATATGTGCAAGTTGCTAGGATTACTTTGGAGTCCAATAAATATGCATCTATTTCTTAAAGTTGGGCTCTGGTTGAGGTTAGAAACCCAGAGCAGTTAGCCAGTTACAAAATTATCATCCTGCAAAATCTTAAATGAAATGGGACAGGAGAGTAAAACTGACGGATTTGTCTTGTGCTTGGTTTATGCAAATGATTGTTTACAGAATGTACAGAACACATCCAGTCTTGTAGCTGCAAAGCAATATTATGAGAAGTTGCTTCTGACATATTCTAGGCAGCTAATATTTCAATTTCAATTTTGTTAACCAGCAAATGAAACAAAGTGAAAGGAAAAGAAACAGAAAAGAGAAAGCTATTAGCAACAAATGAGAATCTAAAACAATCAGTCTTATTTTCCACTGTGGATCTCCTGCCAAAATCTTGATATTACTAAAAACAATAAAACTTTGCAAGATTGTATGTTGTATGAAAAATCCTTCCAAGGAGGAAATCAACAGGAAATCTTCCCCCAGAGTTCCCATTCTCCTGCCCATATGAAAAGGAGTCAAAACATGGTTTTGCAGTATTGTGTGGGGACCCCAGAAAAGCACGCAACTGTGAGGTTTAGTGCCATGAGACCCCTCTTTGCCCTTATTAAACAACTTTTAACGGGTTTAGCTTATCCTTGCCTCCTTTAAAAAAATTATAACGTTGAATTTTTTAATATGATTTTATATATTTTAACCTGAGCCTGAGTGGCACAGCAGACTAATGCTACTGTTAAAAGGTAGTATTTAGCTTCCAGCTGCCTGCAATTACTGCGAGTTCAACTCTCACCAGGATCAAGGTTGACTCAGCCTTCCATCCTTTCTAAGGTAGGTAAAATGAGGGCCCGGTTTGTGGGGGCAATAAGCTGACTTTGTATAAAATATACAAAAGTATGAAGGCTATTGCTTAATGCCTTGTAAGCCGCCCTGAGTCTCCGGAGAAGGGCGGCATATAAATCAAAATCAAAATCAAAATAAATAAATAAAAACCCAAATTTTAACATTATTAATATAAACTGTTTTATATTTCGATGTTTTGTTGTATAGTGCCCAAAGAGTTGCTCTTTCACGGAGGTGGGAATTTTTGCAATACGAAATATAAATAAATCTAAATAAATAAATATGGATGATATCTCATTATTTGCTGCTAAAAGGGGAGATGTACAATTTTGCAGCAACATTATATAAAATATATATTCTTAAAGAACATGTATAATAGATTCTACTTTTTGCATACAACACTGGCAGAGATTATGATCTACAGTAGTGTTGACGACCTTTTTTGGCACCGAGTGCCGAAATGGGAGCATGCACGCATGCGCGCGCACCCGCATGCCAGAAAACAGAAGAGCAGCCACCCGGCTTGCATGCGCGCGCTGGGAAAATGATCTTCTGGTTTTTGGCATGCCATCTGGTCTTCTGATTTCTGGCACACATGCACGTGCACAGACCAACTGGCTGGTGTGCATGCGCCCACCGGAAACTGGAAGGGTGTCAATGAAGCACGCTCCAACCCGCCACTGAGAACAAGCCAGCAAAGTCCCACCCTCCCGCCACTTCTGCCAAGGGAGCACGGTGCTTCCTGGCCAGTGCACCTCTTACCCTAGGGCCGGACAGACATTCCTCCCATGTGGACTCAGCTCCTGCGCAGCCCCGCTGCTCCAGAAGAGCAGCAGCGGCAGCCGCTGCGTGCACCAGGAAGATGTTCTTCCGGGTTCCGGAGCACACATGCATACTGGCCAGGTGGTCACACTGTGTGCATGTGCACCAGAAACAGGAAGACCAGTTGGCTGACGCACATACGCACGCCGGAAACTGGTAGATCTTCTTCCCGGCACACACATGCACTCCGGGCAACTGCTCTTCCAGTTTCCAGTGCTCCTGTACATGTGAAAATCAGCTGGCCAGCATGCCAGAACACGGAAGAGCAACAGGCAATGGCTCGCGTACCCGGAGAGATGGCTCTGCATGCCACTTCCAGCACGAGTGCCATAGGTTTGCCATCACTGATCTCTAGGAAGGCTGCAATATTGGCCCTGAAAAACATGCTGAAGGAAGGACATTCAATATTGAGTAAACATGTTTTTCCCTATTACCAGCCAAAGTTACATAAAATGCTCTGAGACAGACCCCATGAAACTAATTTCTGTTTAAGAGATTACTATGTAAATTGAAAAGAAACATTTAAAACAAAGTAAAGGAGCCCAGTGGGTACTGATAAATGCGTTTAAACCAATATCGAAATATTACTAGTCAGGCTATTGCTTCTACACTAATCAGCCTTTCTTTTAAGATAGGACTCATACTGGAGAATACATTTGGGATTACCAAATTATAGAACTGAGACATGTAGGTTGAATTTGGAACCTGAAATTTTGTAGGGCAAATAACACACTATAATGTGTGTTTTTAAAGCAAAGATTAGAGAAATTATGTAATGTAATGGATAGGAGGCACATTGTGTACATACAGACCTACACATCCACATAAATTCCCCTTTCAATCTTTGAATGCTCAGGATCTCAAAGGATCCCCTTGGTGGTACAGTGGTTAGAGTGCAATATTGCTGACAATTTTACCCATAGTCTGGAGTTCAATCCTGATGGGCTCAACCTTCCAACCTTCTGAGGTCTTTAAAATGAAGACCCAGATTGTTGGAGGGCAATATGCAAATAATGCTCTACTTTGTATTCCATCCAGACAGTGCTGTAAAGTGCTATGGGATGATATATAAACCTAAATTCTATTGCTATCTCAGAATTCTCATAGGACAAGGATGAGAAATTGGTGGCTCTCCAACAGTTGCTAAACTACAATTCCCAGCTTCCTGTGCTGCTGGGAATTGTAGTGAGGGATCATTTTACCTCTCCACTAAAACCTGAAAGAATGTTCCAGATCTATTCTTAACATATATTATCAATATGCCACTGTCAAGACTGCCTAATTGTACATCTTCTTCTTTTTTCTGTGCTCACTTTATTTCTCCAAAATCCAAGAGGAAAGGAAAACGACAGAGGAAGGCTTTATAGCAAAGCTGACATACAGATAATCTTTCTGAAGGAATGAGGAGCTGTTCAGGTTTGGGAGGTGTTAATGAAGTGGTTCAGGTGTCCATTCTTGATTCTTGAGGATGTTTAACTATAAAGACAGCCAAACAAAATAGACCTTGAATAAAAAATAAAGCTGTATGGAGTTTCTCAAGGAAATTATCACTACAACCATTGAAAGGACCATTGACTAAGGCTTTTTCATTCAACCTATGAAAATCTGAATAAATCCCCCTCCCCCATCCTTTTAGTACTTTTCACTTTCAAAAAAGGAGCAATTCTCAATCTGAAAGTAGATTCTAGGCTTGTATTCTCAACTTTCCTTCTAATAAACTTTATTAATTAGAATTCTTTGAGGCTTATTTTTTGGATTAACAGGTTTTTTTTTTCATTCAGGCCAGTGGTGGGTTGCCCTCAGTTCGCACCGGTTCTATAGAACCAGTAGTAAAACTGGCGGGAGGCTCCACCCACAGACTCTGATGTCATCAGAATGCTTCTGCGCATGTGCAGAAGCTTTTGTGTGAGCTAAGTGAGAGAGCGCGCACACGCGCATGGCCCCATTGTGAACTGGTAGTAAAGGTAAGAAGAACCCACCCCTGGTTCAGGCTGTTACAAGAACTAGCTAAAATTTAAAAAAAGAGAGATACTATTCTTGTCAAGAATGTACTGACAGTTATCAGGCAACATGATATCCAAAAACAGCTAAAGCATGTGCATTTGATTAGTCAATTAGCATTTTTCTTTCACAACCCTGATCAGCCGGCATAGGTGACAACAACCCTAACCCAGCATTACTGGTTTCTAAAATGGCCAATTAAGGGTTTGTTTGTGTATTTTGAAAAAGTCTTTCCCCAACAATGATTGTTTAATCCTACTCTCCTAAATTAGGTTCCTCAATCTACCCAGAAGATGAAAAGATTTAATTAGCCTCCTAAAATACTTTGATTGTGAGGTAGCCAGAGGATAAGAATTATCTGTTCATGACTTTGTTATTCAGATCTAAGGAAGGGGGCATGGATAGAGGAGAGAGATCTTATAGATAAATGCTGGAGAGCATTTTTTTAAAAAATCAAATCAGTTAGTACTACCATGTTTCCCTGAAAATAAGACCCTGTCTTATTTTATTTTTGAACCCTGAAATAAGCGCTTGACCTTATTTTCAGGGAGTGCTTGTTATTTTAGGGCGCATGGAGCAAGATGGAGATCCTCCCTAACCCTAACTAGAGGAAATGGCAGGGACCGGCTGCACATGCGTCTAAATATTTTCAGGAAGGGCTTATTTTCGGAGGAAGGCTTATTTTCAGTGGAGGGTTTATTTTCAGGGAGGGCTTATTTTGGGGGAAGGTCTTATTTTTGGGGAAACACAGTACTGATGAAGACTTTGAATATACCCCTAGTAATACAGACAGATCAAATTTTGGAAGGGAAGAGGCACCCTCCAAGTATACAGAGAATTGTAAAATGAAATGTATGTCTACTCTCCTTCTTAAAATATATAGGAAAGGGGTGAAAAAGAAATTTTTTGGGGGGGCTGTTAGTTTTTGTTTTGTTTTTGTCTGTTATACTATTACACCATAAAATTTTATAAAATGTCTATGCTACTATCAATTGTGTTGGCATGAGTCAAGTACCACTGGAATTTGAATGATCTGTTGTCTCATATCTCCTGCCTCAGGCTGCCTATAAACCAGAGATGACAAAGGCAAGAAAAAAATATATTCTGGAAGCCATTATGTTGTTGTTGTTGATGATGATGATGATGAAGAAGAAGAAGTTCAATAATAGTACAAAAATGATTAACATGAATACTGAGTTTTCATAGATCCCCAACCCTAAGCAAAACCAAATGTTTACTGACAAAATGCAGTCACTTGAATAAAAGCATGATGTTATTAAGATATGAGAAGCTATTCTGGAATATTGCTTCAGAACTGATCATAAACCTTTTGAGGATTTACAAAATATTTAAGGGAGGTTATATTTCTGGAAAACAAACCAATGGTTCAACATTACAAATCTGCCCAGAGTTCTCACTTGATACCTAAAGGACCAAGCCCAAATTGTCCTACTTTGGACACATTACAGGTAATCCATGATTTACAACAGTTCATTTAGTGACCGTTGAAAGTTACAACAGCACTGGAAAAAAAGTGACTACCTGTATACAAAGATCTAGATCTCTGGAGAAGGTTCTATTGCTGGGAAAGAGAGAGAAAGAGAATGACCAGCAACAAGGTGGATAGATTCAGTTACAGGGGCAATGAATGCAAAATTGGAAGATGGGAAAGATGCCAATTGGGACAGATTGTCATGGAGAAAATCTATGTGGTTGCTAAAAGTCGACATTAGTGGCACATAATCAAATACTTCTGGAGGTATGAATATTTTCTTAGAACTTATTTAGTTTATTTATTTGGTTGTTTGTTTGTAGTTCATATTTTTCAACTATCCATCTTCCTTGGAAATTGCACACTTTGTAAATACACCCTCTGAATCAGTACACAAATCAAAACATAAGAACATCTTCTAATTCATTCTTTTTGCAAAACATCCATCAGTTCATAGTCAGTGAAAAAAAAAGACAATTGCTTTATATTGATCAAACTGGTTGCGAAAAACATGCATTAAATAAACCATGTGGTCAACTGTAAGGAGTTCAGAGCTAATGCATGCTAAAATGCTTGTAAGTCTGTGTATTTTTTTTAAAAAAAATCTTAAACAAGTAGTGTTTGTTAGGAGTGGAAAAAGAGGTTTTAAAATGGCAGATTTCAGTCTCTTTGGAGAAATGAAATCATAGTTAGAAAAGACATGATAATCATTTGTCTCTGAAATCTGCACTCTGACAACACTAATTAAGTTGGACAGCATACCTATCATTATGACATAGACTTGCTGAATGAGAAAAAAAAATCTGAAGAACTATCTAAGGATGCTGTTCATCCTTAAAGACTTTTCTTCCTAATCATCTATTATGCCCTCTGTTGGTGGATGTTATTGGAGAGGCTCTGAGAAATCTTCAAGTTTCCAAATATTCTGATTTTTCATTTGATGCAAAAATATGCCAAGATGACCATAAAAATCCTAGAGATTACTAGATATCAGCAAAAATAGACAGAAAGGCCTATTTTCTACCACCTTCAGATTTCAGCAATCCTAATATTTTATACTATATTATTATCCTTATGCAAAACCATGTTCTAGATGGAAATCTGGCAAATGTTTCTCTTGTTTCTCTTTGGATTATAGCTCCAATTATTGTACTATTTCAGTTTTAAAATGGTACTGGAGAAAGAATTTCCTCTGTTTTTGTTTTTGTTTTCATTCCTAACCTTTGCTCTATGGATTATGTTTTATTATTTAAATGAGAAGTTAGTGTGGCTTAGGGAGAAAGAAATAAAAAGAATAGAAAGAAAGAAGAGAGAAAGAAAGAGAAAGAAAGAAAGAAAGAAAGAAAGAAAGAAAGAAAGAAAGAAAGAAAGAAGAGATAAAGAGGAAGGAAGGAAGGAAGAAAGGAAGGAAGGAAGGAAGGAAGGAAGGAAGGAAAGAAAAAGAAAGAAAGAAAAAGAAAGAAAGAAAGAAAGAAAGAAAGAAAGAAAGAAAGAAAGAAAGAAAGTCAATAATTGTGGATTCAATTGTATTTTAATCAAGATTTTTTAATCTGAAAAAATATTCTTTTTTCTCTTCATCTTCATATCTAAGTGTTGTGATTTGTCATTCTGTTTAAAGGAAAGGAGGGACATTCTAGTAAGATTGATTTTCAGCATAACTGTACGAGATAAGATCTCTTAATAATGGGTTGTCAAAAAAGAAAATGAACAAAGGCAGAAACATTATTATACATTTTCTGATCATTAACTTTCTGATCAGCTTTTATATCTTCAAAGACCTGCTTTTTTTCCCCTCTTTTATACTTTCCTAATTTTATCTTTTTCTTTTGGCACAGGTAAGACTTAGTTTCATATTAAGCCTTCTGCATGAGATAAGTAATGCAAAAGCCAATCAATAAATCTTCAATATAAAATAGCTCGTGGAAGAGACAGAAAATTACAAAGTACAGAATATTCCATATATAACATTTTGTTATATCTGTTGCACATATAATTTGAAACCACTATGTGTTTCACTGATTAAGTAGCAAAAATGACAAAAATGATGGTTTTCCAGATACGATTGGCCTTTAGCTGTTATCTTTCCTAAGTACTGTGCATGCTCATGGTAAGCAGCATATAATTCTGGAAAGGCACAGCTTTCTTGCTCCCCTTCTTGCCTCAATATATCTGTTTTGCAGGGAGTGACTCTTACTCTAATTAATCTGAAATGTGCACACTTGAACCAAATGCATTCTAGGTTCTTTATTATGTGCAACAATGGTAATGATGATCAAATTATGTTAATAGCAGATCTGGAAAACACCTCACTCAAAGATATATTCTACAGAGGACAGACAGACCTCAAGTTTCCAATATATTTTGTGTGTGTATGCATTTTTGTCACACTTGGATTGTGGTAAAATATCCTTGCTGATCAATTACATCAGATTCCGTTACACACCAGAAGATCTTGATTCACCTAAGTAGATACTTGTCAAAGGCAAAGAAAGAGATATACTTGAGACTTCATATTTTAATGCTGTCCAAGAAACTTGCCACCTCTGGCTTCAGATAGATAGGTAAGTAGGTAGGTAGGTAGGCAGGCAGGCAGGCAGGCAGGCAGGCAGGCAGACAATGGAAATTTGGCACTATCTTTATTTATGATAATTATTTTAATCTTATGCAGCCATCTCCCAAGATATTGTCGTTGTTAGTCGCGAAGTCGTGTCCGACCCATCACGACCCAAGATATTACTAGAATGTAAAAATGTTGGTGACTGCAGCTTGATATTTTGTTTTGAACAAAAACCAAAATTGATATAATAGGTAGAATAAGGTTACAGGGGCTGGTAGAAAGCAACACTGTCACATTGTTATTAGGCAAATGGTCTTTTTGACTACCCAAGCTTACTGTAGCATGGATTTTGAAAACAAAAACCATGCCATTTTATGAAAGCATTCATTCCATCTTCTCAAAAGCCAAATTGCCCATGGCTCCAGATCTTTTTTAAAAAAAAAAATAGTCCCAAATCCAATCAAATATGAAAACTCTGCTTAGTGTCTGTACGAGAAGGTAGCAAGAGAATATTTCTTGACAGGAAGTTCTCATTACTTAGCTAGTGACTAGAAGGCTAAGCACTGATTCGTTCATTTTCATCGGTGAGCTCCAGACTCATAACTATATGAACATCTCCATACTAGTAGCATCCTGAGCATGACTGTGTTTTAAGTGGACTAAGAACGCTTTACAAAAAAATTTGATCATCCAGCAAGCCCTTTTGAAGATTTGAAGGATGGGCAAAGAAGCAATTAAACAGAGCCAACAGCAATAAGAGAAGAATATTCTCCAAACAGGAATCTGCCCATCACCAATTTTTCGTGGATCAAATAACAGCCTTAGTGTATGTGGTATGTATATTGTATGAGGTGTGAACGCTTTCTCTAATGCAATATCCAGTCTTGATCTAATTCTCCAAAGGTTTATAGCAATGGCTCTTAAGTATTTTCATTAAAGGCAGAACCACATCACTACTCCCTGAAAGATGAGTCAATTGCTGACTCCTGACTTTTCCCCTGAGGATTCTAAATAAATTCCCATCCCTTTTCAATTTATTTGCTCTCCTTTTCATTCTCTCTTGTTTATGCAGAAGGCCTAACATTTTGCACTGCACTAGTACAAAACAATATTTTTCAATAATGGAAGTATTATTAAAAAAAAAAACACCTTCTGTTTGGATCCCTTCTTATTTTGATGCTCTTTTCCAAAGATGTTAGTGACAGAGACTCTGCAAAAACGGCTGGGACTTTTTCCCTCTAAAATCAGGGGTGAAATCCAGCAGGTTCTGACAGGTTATGGAGAACTGGTAGCGGAAATTTTGAGCAGTTCGGAGAACCAGTAGTGGAAATTTTGAGTACTTTGGAGAACCAGCAAATCCCACCTCTGTCTGGCTCCAGAGTGGGGTAGGAATAGAGATTTTGCAATATCTTTCCCCCAGGAGTGGGGAGGGAATGGGGATTTTGCAGTATCTTCCCCTGCCATGCCCACCAAGCCACACCATGCCTACCAAGCCATGCTCACAGAACCAGTAGTAAAAAAACTTGGATTTCACCACTGTCTAAAATACCTTGGAACTGATGAAAATTGTTTTTCCTTCCTTCCTTCCTTCCTTCCTTCCGTACTTCCATACTTCCGTACTTCCTTCCTTCCTTCCCAGCTTCTGTGATCAAGTTCTTCCTGGAATATTCTAGATCTTGCTTCAGATGTTGAAATTCATTTTTTCTAGAACAATCAAAATGGCTATCTCCAGCCTAAGGCAGTTGTAATCATTTCTGATCTATAAAACAACAAAAACAGTGCAAAAAACATTGATGTGGAAAAAGACAATAAATATAAACAAAATTAATTTGACATATAATTTTTCTTCTTCATATACAATATGGGAACAATTTTAGAAGAACAGCCAGGGCTAGTACAGCTCTTCTTCTACTATCCTATTGCAATGCATGAGTATGGAAGCAGAAAGAAATAGTAAGGTTTACTGTATGTCTTTGGCATAACTATGTATATAGTATTTAGTTGTTTACACACTGGTTAACTCAGTGCCACCATTCAGTCAATTACTGTATATTGAAATACGTTTGACAACTGGAGGTAGATAGAACTTTTTTATTCAGAATAAATAAGTAGAGGGGAAATGACAGAATAATATATGATAGATGACTATGTAAAGAAATAAAAGATAAGGCATTAACTAGGCAAGAATATGTTCACGCTTTAAAACCAGGTGCAATATGAAAGATTATGGATGGATGGGGGAAAAACAGAAAGTGTCCCTTTTGTTTGACAGAACCACTTTGTCAAACATCACAAAACATTCAAAATAAGGGAAAAACAGAATAGCAGAGTTGGAAGGGACCTTGGAGGTCTTCTAGTCCAACCTCCTGCTCAAACAGGAGCCCCTATGCTATTCCAACACAAATGGCTGTCCAGTGTCTTCTAAAAGCTTCCAGTGACAGAGCACCCACAACTTCTGAAGACAAACCATTCCACTGGTTAATTGTTCTCACTGTTAGGAATTTTCTCCTTAGTTCTAGGTTGCTTCTCTCCTTGGTTATGTTTCCATCCATTGCTTCGTGTCTTGCCTTCTGGTGCTTTGGAAAATAGGTTGACCCCCTATTCTTTGCGGCAGCCCCTCAAATATTGGAACACTGTTATCATATTATCCCTAGTCCTTCTTTTCACTAGACTAGGCATACCCAATTCCTGCAACCGTTTTTCATCTGTTTTAGCGTCCTGTTCCCTAATATATTGAAACTGGGGCCACCGATAACTTCAGTTGCATGTCAGAAAAGATATGCATTTGAGCAGCAGTTGACTGTCTGGCAAGAAGAATGAATTTCAGAGGGATCTTTGGCTTCTAACAAATTGTTCATAGTAAAAACTCCCAGGAGAGTTCAAAGGATGTCTCTTGCTTTCAGATTACATAGTTGGCCTGAGGAATGGCTGGCTTGAGAAATGAAGCAGATCACTTGAGGAAGGAAAACTTTATACCAAACAGTTTCATGGAAGTGAGCCAACATCTACAGATAAATCAATTTCCAAAAGGAAGCAATACATGGGAAAGCAAATGTTAAACGCACAGAAGGGGACAATCAAGAGAGTTCTAGTTTAGCTCCTAATTGTAGTGGGAAAACAAGACAGAAAATCCTAAGTGGCTAAATTCAAGATAAAATTGGGGTTGGGGGTGGGAACCATCGTCATAACACAGAAACAAAAACTAGAACAGTACAAAAATATTACAAAGGAAAACAAAGCAATGTTCACGTTATTATCTCTAAGCAGAAAATGATGGAAACTTTGCTATAAGATATCATCACCATGGGTTGTTATTTCTCCAACCATGTTTCTGAGGACAGTAGGGACCCTGCTGGGTTACATCTTAATATTTGAAATCATGTTTGTGGTCATTCATAAGAAAATGGGAAGTTGGCATGTCACTGCATGACTCCAAAACCGAAAAAGTAAAAAATAAGAATCTCATGCTCTAAACACATTTGGAACAATATTGGAATCTCATGGAGATGCCCGGGTTCCATCAGCACCCAGAAGAAAGAGGGGCATACCACTCCAAATGAACTTCACCTTTGAAAAGCTGTAGCTGCATTCCTAATTTACTCCAAGCAAAAAAAACAAACAAACACACAAACAAACAAACAAACCGAAGAAAACCACACCACACCTCTTTTAATGGCTCTCGAGTGATTTTGTTATTAAAAACTATTTATTTTCCTTCTAAAATTAACCACTGTTGAATTTGTTTATTAGAATGTTTGCACAGCAGGACTTCCAGGGATTGTATAAATCATTGAGTGTGTTGTACAACGAAAGGAACAATGGGAAACCCTGGTAAAATCGAAGGTGCCAGGAGGGCATCCAAATTTTACACAAGGTCTTGTAAAAGTCCAAGCTTTTCTAAGATTTTAATCCTGTGAAAGAGCATGCCCATTTTCCTTTAATAATAGCAGGTTAGACAACAATTTTTCTCCTCCTTTCTTCAGAAAGCACCCCGTTGGCTTGTTTTTCTAATCATTTTCCCCTTATGCTAGTGGTCAACAAAACTTGACTTGATTTTCACAATACATCTGTCACTTCTCAATTTGATGTGCAATAGAACACAACAAAAGAAAGTTCAAAACAACAATGTCCAACACTGTATTTGTTTACATTCAATGGGGAATTCAATAAAGGTATAGAAATAACATTTGGTGCTTCCCCCCCCACCCCTTTAAATTACAACAAGAGTAATTTCACATATTTCAGTTTGTACCAGTTTTCTCCCTGTTTATCTGTCACAGCTTCTTATCACTCTAGAAGTCTTTTCATCCATAAAAAAGAAACAAACTACAATTTTGAAGAAAAGACAAAGATTTCTATTAAGATACATTTTGCATGTAATATAGTGAAGCCCATGAGGTTCCTACCTAATGTCATCTTTAGGTATCTCCCACGTTGAAATATGTCCTCAATTTACAACAGTTTGTTTAGTGGCCATTTGAAGTTAGAATGGCACTGAAAAAAAGTGATTTATGATTGTTTTTCACACTTACAACCATTGCAGCATCCCCATGGTTATGTGATCAAAATTTGGATGTTTGGCAATTGACTCATATTCATGATGGTTGAAGTATCCTGGAGTCATGTGATCACCTTTTGGGATTTTCTGACAAGCAAAGTTACTGGGAAAGCCAGATTCACTTGACAAACGTGTTACTAACTTAACAACCACAGTGATTCATTTAATGACTGTGGCAAGAAAGGTGGTAAAATGGGGCAAAACTCACATGACAACTGTCTTGCTTAGCAACAGAATTTTTGGGGCTCAATTGTGGTCCTAAGTTGATGACTACCTATCTGTATGTATATTGGATTGCTACATTTCCTTCCATTATTCAAAGATAGTTTACAAGGGAATTTCCCTTCTTTTGATCCTCGCAAATACAATCCTATGATGTAGATTAAACTGAGAGAGAGAGAGCCAGAAGTTAACCAGTGAATTTCCGTGGCTCTGGATAGACTGAACTTGGATTAGTCCTAAATCTGGTCAACCACCTTAATTACCACATCATATTAGCTCTCAGTTTTGCTGATTAGCTCTCTAGGAGCAGAGCTCTAGGGCAGTCTGCTTAGATCTGAAATATTGTTATTGATAAAGCACACCTAGACTCTACTGTCTTTTTGATAAGAAGAAATATTTTTTTCTACTCTTCATGCCTTTTAATGTTAGCTGTTTGTTGATGTTTCAATGGAAACTTACAATTAATTTATTTCTCTTGCTACAGTTTCTCCTACAGTTCAGGGGCTGATTTATTTTGTTTTGTTTTTGCATAACTACTTGTTTTATTGTTCAAGTTACCAACTTTCAGCTTTCTTTCATTTTTCTTTCTTTCCTTCCTTCCTTCCTTCCTTCCTTCCTTCCTTCCTTCCTTCCTTCCTCCTTTCCTTTCCTTTCCTTTCCTTTCCTTTCCTTTCCTTTCCTTTCCTTTCCTTTCCTTTCCTTTATATGGCCACAGTTGACTCCAGGCAGCTTATAACATTAAAAATCCACACCATAAAAAGCATAAACACCCGCCCCTGAGTTGGATTTAGAATTTGTCTTCTATACTTGCTTTTATTTACATTTATTAGCTAGTACCACCATCTCTTTGAAACCCCCATATGTGGAAAACCAGCTGTCCACTTGCTTCTCTGCTTCTCTGATTTTTTTTTAAGCCTCACTTTCTTGGTTCTGTAGACAGACCCTCAAAAGATTGCTATATAGTTGGAAATGATGAACTCAGAACTGAGAAACAAACTGTCCACATCTGACAGTTGCACCATTTTTATTGAAGGAGGTTTGCAAAGAATGCTATAAGAAAGAGAAGAATCGTTCAGATAACAACTCGAAAACAAGGAAAAGAAAGTTATTGTACCAATATCTAAACAATACTTTTTTCTTTGTGAGTTGGCAGACTCCCTGGCCAAGAAAATATCCTGTATTTTTTAGTTGCTTTCATTCTTTTGGATTGAAAGATTATTTTCCCAGTGAATTCTCTAAAGGAGAGGTGGATTTTGGAGACTGTTTATTTTCATTTGGAGTCTGGGGGTCTGGAAAAAAATCCCTCTTGAAGTGTTGGAAGCAAGATAGAGACTGCTGGAATGAAAATTGTATCAATACTTAGGACCTGGTTATTTACGGGACCGCCTACTACCACAAGCAGCCTCCCACCGGCCGGTACACTCTCATAGAGAGGGGCTCCTCCGGGTGCCATCAGCTAAACAATGTCGCCTGGCGTTCCCCAGGGGGAGGGCCTTCTCTGTGGGGGCACCCACTATCTGGAACAAGCTCCCCCCAGAGATACGGAGGATCCCGGATCTGCGCACTTTCCGCCGTGCTCTTAAGACTCTCCTATTCCAGCAAGCCAGCTTGGCCTAATTTTCTCCCCTGTTTTAAAATTCTTTTAAATCGAAATTTTAATCTGTTTTAAATTATTGGGATTTTTAATTGTCTTGGGCTAAATTATTTAATCTGGTTTTAATTATGTCTTTTAACTTTTGTATCTATGTATTTTATTTTGTTCACCGCCCTGAGTCCTTCGGGAGTAGATTTATTATAAATCTAATAAAACAAACAAACAAACAAACAAACAAACAAACAAACAATAGAGACAAATATTTGTAGCTCAGGGTTGAAATGAGGGGCCCTTGGAAAATTGTACAGAGAACATTTTTAAAAAACTCTATTTATTTATTCCATTAATCTGCATCTGCTCTGGCTTTCAGCACTTAAATTCAGTCCCAACTGAAGCCAACAGGACAAAGCTGTTCCCAAGCTGGTTGTTTTCTATATCTGATCTATATAGATATTACTAAGTGAGACCCACGTCCCAGAGAAATTGCTGAAGTTCCATCAACCCACAGATTTGATAGAAAATTTTAAAAGGCCATTTTTCCTTGCTGAACAATTCTGCTTTATCAAACACATTCTTCACATTCACAGTTCACTCAAACTGAAATGAATACATTTATTTCATCTAAAAAATTAAATAAATGTATCCCCTTACTTTTGTTAGTTTGTCTGAAATGTCTCCAAAATCCAAATTGGTTTTGTTTTCAAGCAAAATAATTAGATTCACCTAAATTGAAGTTGTTGTTCCTAAAATAGGCATCTTTTCTTTTTTTTCTTCTTTTTTTTATAATTTTTTTATTGTAAACAAACATACACATATAGACATAAACGTTAAAACAAACTAGACATAAACTAACTATACAATGAAATCAAGTCACATAACTTGAATTTTGAATTTTGAAAATAGAGCTACTTCGGTAATTATATATCAATATATCTATATGTATTATCTTTCATCTTGTATCAATGTTTATATAACGATATTTCCTTTTATTTCCTTATTTTTGTATTATTGGGTGGTAATCTCTTATTTCGTGTCTTTTTTGTCTAACCATTTGTACCATTCTTGCCAAATTAAGTAAAAATCTGTATCTTCTTTTCCTTGTATTTCTTTGGTCAATTTGTCCATTTCTGCACATTCCATAATTTTTTGTATTATTTTTTCTTCTGGTGGCGTGTTTTCCAATTTCCACATTTGTGCGAAGACGATTCTAGCTGCAGTTAGGATGTGTATTATCAAGTATTGTGTCTCTTTTTTATAGTCCTTTGTCAGTATACCTAATAGATAGGTTTCTGGTCTGAGGGGTACTTTTTGGGCGGTAATTTCTTCCAGCTGACTTTGAATTGTTTTCCAAAATTTTTTGACTTTGGGGCATGACCACCACATGTGGTAGTAGGTCCCCTTCTGTATTTTACACTTCCAACAGTTCTGATTAGTATTGGGAAACATCCTTGCCAGCCGTGCAGGGGGGAGATGCCACCTATAAAACATCTTGTACGTATTTTCTTTGTAGGGCACGGACATTGTCAGCTTAGTATTTACTTTCCGTATTTTTTCCCAATTCTCTAGGTTAATATTATATCCAAAATTTTTGGCCCAAATAATCATATTTTCCTTCACCACTTCTTCTTCCAATTTGTATTTTAATAGATAATTATATATTTTAGTTATTAATTTGTCATCTGATTGCATTATAATTTTATCTAATTCATTTCTTTCTTTTTGGATTCCAAATTTTTCCATATCACTTTTATATCTTGATTTTATCTGTAAATACGGCCACCAGTCAATATCCGTGCCCTGTTGTCTCAGTTCCTCTCTTGTTTTCATATCTCCCTCTGTGTTCAACAATTCGTCATAGGTTTTCATCCTGTCTGTGTCCATTGTGTTCGGGTAGATTTGGGCCTCCATGGTTGATAGCCATCTTGGGATTTTGTCGTAGTGTTTTCTCCTTATTTCAGTCCAAATTTTTGCCAGTGCTCCTCTGATATAATGTCTCCTGAAGTGTTCATGTTGTCTGGGCTTTTCCTCCCATAGAAATGCGTGCCAGCCTTTTGACAAGTCAAATCCTTCTAGTGCTAGTGTTCTTTTATCTTTGAGTGTCATCCAATCCTTAATCCAAGTTAAAGCTGTTGCAGTATAATAGGTTTGCCAATCTGGTAGTCCCAGGCCACCCCTTTCTTTAGTGTCCTGCAGGTGTTTCAATTTAATCCTGGCTCTTTTTCCTTGCCATAAATACTTTAATATCATTTTGTCAAGGTCTTTGAAGTATGATTTTCCTGGGTTTATCGGTATTGTTCTAAATAGATATAGTATTTTTGGTAGAATTGTCATTTTAATTGAAGCGATTTTGCCTAGTAGTGATAATTTCAATTTACTCCATACCTCTAAGTCCTTCTGGATTTGTTTGGCCAATTTGATGTAATTGTCTTCTTTGAGGGATGATATCTTATTGGTGAGCCAGATTCCTAGATATTTTATTTTTGTTGTTGTTTGTATTCCTAATGTCTCTTCCAATTCTTTCTCCTGGGTTTTTGTCAAATTTTTGGTTAGTAGTTTTGTTTTTTGCCTGTTAATTCTCAATCCTGCCACTTCGCCATATTGATCTATCTTCCTTAGTAAATTCAGTCCTGATTGTTTTGGTCATTCTAAAATGAATACTACATCGTCTGCGAATGCTTGTAATTTATACTCCTGGTTTTTTGTTCTTAATCCTTTTATTTCATTGTCGTTCCTAATTTCATTCAACAGTGGTTCCAATGCTAGTATATATAATATAGGAGAGAGGGGACATCCTTGTCTCACTCCCTTAGATATTTTAAATTGGTCTGTTGTCTCTCCGTTTATCCATATTTTTGCAGTTTGGTCTGAGTATATTGTTTTGATCATATTTAAAAATTTGTCGCCGGTTCCCATTCTTTCTAATTGCAGTATTAAGAATCCCCAGTTAAGATTGTTGAACACCTTTTGTGCGTCAAGGAAGAGTAGGG
Source organism: Pantherophis guttatus (assembly GCF_059756535.1). Classification (NCBI taxonomy): domain Eukaryota; kingdom Metazoa; phylum Chordata; class Lepidosauria; order Squamata; family Colubridae; genus Pantherophis; species Pantherophis guttatus. Next base: position 123,607,298 of record NC_142063.1, on the reverse strand, counting down.
CCATCTTTTCATTCGATTTTTGTTCATAATATTCCAGTATATTAATTATTGTTCTTGTGTTCTTGTTAATTTGCCTGTTTGGAATGAATCCATTTTGATCAGGATGGATGTAATTCACGATAATTTTCTTCATTCTCTGGGCCATAATTGATGTAAATAATTTATAGTCTACGTTTAGAAGTGATATAGGTCTGTAGTTTTTGGTTTGGGTGAGATCTGAGTCTTCTTTGGGTATCAGAGTGATAATTGTTTCACTCCATGATTTGGGAATTTTGGCTTCTAAGATTGCTTCATTTAGGACTTGTAATAAAATATCATCTATTGGCTGGTATTCGATTTTGTAAAATTCCGCTGGGATGCCGTCTGGACCTGGTGTTTTATTGTTGTTCAGCTTCTTCTTTGCTTCCATTAATTCTGACATCGATATTGGTTTGTTTAAGAGTTCTCTTTGAGTTTCCTTTATCTCTTGAATGTTGGATTTATTTATATACTCTTTCACTTTTTCCAATTGAATTTCTTCCTGTGCATATAATTCCTGGTAAAAATTTCTTACGATTCGCTTTTTTTCTTCGTCCATGTGCTGTAATTGTCCTTGTTCATCTTGTAGTTGGTGTATTATTTTTTTTTCCTTTTCTTTCTTTAGTTTATAAGCCAACCAACGTCCTGTTTTATTTGCGAATTCAAATTGGTTTTGTTTTGCCATTTTGATTTTCCTAGCTATTTCTGTTGTTGTTATTAAATTTATTTCATGTTTGATGAGATTTATTTTCCCCTTGATCTCTTTCTTGTCAGGTCTGTTCTGTAATTCTGCTTCCTGTTTTCTGAGCTCCGTCAATAAATCGTTTCTTCTTTGCTGTTTCTCTCTATTTTTCTTCGCCTTAAATGAGATTGTTAATCCTCTTATATATGCCTTTGTAGTGTCCCATAGGACTTGCAATGATGTTTGTTCCCTGTTATTTATTTGGAAAAATATCTCCATCTCTTTCTTTATCATCTCTATGTATTCTTTATCTTTAATGATCTCTCTATCCATCATCCATCGTCCCCTTTTTGGCTGGCCTTTCCAGACTATTGTTATAGGACTGTGGTCCGCCCATATATTCGGTGTGATTTCAATTTCTTTTATATTTTCTCTTAATTCTGCAGTCATCCAGGCCATGTCTAGTCTGGACCAGGACTGGTGAGGATTTGAAAAATAAGTATACTGTTTTTTAGTTTTATTCAGTTCTCTCCAGGCATCTTTCAATTGTAACTCTTGAATCATGTCCTTAAAGGTATCAGGTAGTGTCTTTTTCCTAGAGTTATTTTTTTTGTTACTTTGGTAGTCATAGTCCATGTCAACAATTGCATTATAGTCCCCTATTATACATAGATGTTCATAGTCTAATTCTTTAATTTTATCGTGTATCTTTTTAAAGTATTCTTTTTGGGTCCCGTTCGGGGCATATATTGATATCAATAACATATTTCGGGTCTCCATCTTAATATCTATCATTAGTATCCTGCCATCTTCATCTGTGTAGATTTGTTTTGCCTGGATATGGCTTTTAATGTATACTGCGATACCTCTTTTTTTTTGATCTGATAGTGAGGTGAATAGTGTTCCAAGTTTTCTGTTTTCTAGTAACTGTTGATGTTGTTTTTTGATATGTACTTCTTGTAGGTTGATAATATCTATGTCTAATTTTTGAAGTTTTCTGAAAGTGTGTGTTCTTTTGGTTGGTAGATTAAGGCCGTTTATATTAATTGAAATTAATTTCAACTCTCGTCCCATTTCCTTTAGTTTTTCTTTATTAGTTTAAGTTTACTTGTGTTTCTTGTTACCATATGCGTTTTCTCCCTAGCCCCTTCTCTCTCCATCTTCTCCCTTTCCCTAGGCTCCTTCTCTTCCCTTCCTTTTTTTGTTTCCCCCGTGGGGTGTTCCTGGTTTACATTATCTGAATCACGTCTAGTTTCCTGTTCCTCTTCTATTATAAAGTGAGTATCAAAGAATTCTTGTGCCTTCTCTATCGTATCGATTTTATATTTTTTGTCGTCCCAAGATATTAAGATTCCCTCTGGCACCAGCCAGCGGAACATTATTTTGTGTTGAATCAGTAGGGTTGTCAAAAAGTTGTAGTTTTTTCTGTATTCTCTTATTCTTCTTGGAACTTGTTTTAGGGTTATTATTTCTTTCCCTTGGTAGCAGGGTTTTCCCTCTCTCATGGACGTGTAAATCTCTTCTTTTACAGTTTTACGTGCGAATCTAACATGTATTTCTTTAGGTAGTTTGTTCCTACGGGCATAGTTCGTATGGACTCTATATATTTCGTCAATTTCCCTACTAATATCGCTTTTTTCCTTTTGGGTAGCCTCTACTAATATATCTGTCATCAGGTCTCTTAGATCTTCTCCTTTTGTTTCTGCAATATTTTGAAATCGTAAGAAGAATGATGCTTTTTCTAATTCTAAATGGGTAATTGACTCTTCGAGTTCTCTGTTTGACTCCATTTGATTTTGTTCGATATTGTCCATCTTTTTCTCCGTTAGAATCATTTTGGCTTCCATGTTTTGGATTCGTTCTTCGTTTTTGACTATGTTTTGTTGTATTCTCTCGATCTTATCGTCCATTTTTTTAATATTATCATTTATTTGTCCTACTTCTGATTTCAATTCCTCATGGTTCTTTTTTGTTTCTTCGTGGTTATTTGCAATTGTTTCTTGGGTTTTGTTCATCCCCTCCTGAATCATAGCTAGTATAGACTGTATATTCTGTATGCTGTGTGCACTGGCAGTTTTTTCTTTGTCTGTAGTTAACATCGTGTCTATGGTTTTTTGTTGTGCGGGTGAAGATTGTGTAGTTATTGGGTTTGTTGTTAATTTTTTCCCTGATTTAGTTATTGTTAGTGAAGATGTTGCCATCGTTGTCTTTTGTATTAATTTTCCCCAAATTTTCATATACTAATTGATTGGGGGTGGGTGGAATATCATTATATAAGGATCAGGATAGTTAATTCGAAGGAGTTAGGGAGAAAAAACAGTATTTTAACAATTCATTCTTCTATTCTTGTCCCTAAACAGTATAATGCAATTAATACTTAAATACTGAATAATCACAATACTTAAATTCACTTTAAAATTAAACAATCTCTATATAACCTTTCTATGATAGATCAATGGGATTAAAGTTCTCTATAAATAATCTAAAGTATTCTATTGAGTTATATCACCGTTACCAATATATGCTACCTATATTAATTATTACAATTATTATTCCTTAATGATATCTATAACAATCTCTATGCAATGTCTATATTAATATCTAACTTTCTAGTCAATATGCAATATAATTCCACTTAATCAATATATTATTTTGCAATCTATATAATTATTTCAATAGGGTAGGAAACAGTGAGACAATAAGAAAAAGAAAAAATAATAATAATAATAATAATGTTAAATCAATTCCTTATTATGTATTATAATAATTTCAGATTTGATATTAATATTCTTTAAGCAAAGTTAAGTAAGTTTTAAAATAGATGAAATTTAGCAGTTTAATATTTAAAGTTCTCAAGTATATCACTCTCAGACCAATTGGGGTTGCTTCCTTCTCCTTTCCTTCTTCCTTCGTTCTTCAGTTCGCCCTCTTTACACTCAGCTGTCCCAGTTCTATTTCAATATCCTCTATTAAATCCGTAAGTAAATCAATTGTTCCAATAATCCTGTGTAGTTGGTTGTATCTCCTTTAGCAACAGCGTCAATGTATCTAATGTCTCACTACACGTCTCGTGTCTGTAGTTGAATTTGTTATTGTCGCTGGATACAAAGTGAAAGTTTCCTTCTCCAAATCCTCAGTCCGCCATTCGCTACTGTTCAGTTGGTTTCCTTCCGCTCACAACGATCTTAAAAAAGTCTCAGTTCTTTAGGTTTACTTTCTACAATCTTTCTCTTAAATAATCCTTTTTTCTTCTGTTAAGTCAAATTGTGTTATTTTAAGGTTATAATCCACCGCTTACTTGTAATCCTCTTTGTCTGTCACTCGTTCCTTTCGCCTGTCAAATCTGCGTTGTCATTGTGTGTATTGAGCTTCGCTCCGATCACTGTCTCTCGCCGCTTGCTTGACGATCTTGCCGCCGCTTTCTGGAGTCCTATTCTCGCCAATATATTTAGGTCCTTATAATTATACCTTTATATCTCAATCTACTTAGTCTTTACCGATGTTTCTCTTGAATCTTCGCTTCCACACTTATCGGTTGACAGCGCTCCAGCCAGCCAAGATGGCTGGTTTTTTTCCTGGCTGGAATTAGGAGGGTTTCCTCTGAACCTTCAGGGTGATTGCTGTCACCCCGAGGTCCTAGAGAGTCCTCCTTTTTCTGTCGACCTCTCCGTGGTCGATAGTGCCAAAAACGGCTTCCAATCAAGAAAATTGGAGCTTTGGGGACGGAGCCTCGTTCCCCTCACTCCTTACACGCTGACGTCACCGCCGGAAGTCTAAAATAGGCATCTTTTCTAATGTCTTGAAAAAAATATGCAAAAATGTGATTTAAAAAAAAGTTTCATAAAAAATGCATCTAAGTTGGAAATTTTTGTATAACACTAGTAATAACACTTATTTTATTTATTTATTTATTTATTAGTCATATTTCTATGCTGCCCACTCTCCGAGGACTCTGGGCGGCTTACACCAAAGACAGTATACTAAATAGCATATTGCCCCCAACAATCTGGGTTCTCATTTTACCCACCTTGGAAGGATGGAAGGATGAGTCAACCTTGAGCCAGTGAGATTTGATCCACTGATCTGCTGAACTAGCAGTCAGCTGAAGTAGCTGCAGTACTGCACTCTAACCACTGCGCCACCTCAGCTCCACAGTGCATTACAGCTGTCTCTAAGTGGTTTACAGAATCAGCACATTGCCCCCAACAATCTGGTTTTTTTTTTTCCAACCTCAGAAGGATGGAAGGCTAAGTCAACCATGAGCTGTTTAAACTCCTGGCAGTGGGCAGAGTTAGCCTGCAATATTGCATTCTAACCACTGAACCACCATGGCTCCTGAAAATGTTTGGCATCTCTGCATGTAAATATGCATATAATGATGCATACAAGTTTAATATAAGATAAATATTTTAAGGAAAATTACATATCTAAAAATGTGTTTTTTTTAAAAAAAAAATACTGTAGAATATGCATAATTTGGAATTTTGACCTGTAATTGTGACAAAGGATTGGATATAGCTAGAACTATGCCTGCCCATAAGGAGGAATTCACCCCATTTTTCTTAAGGGAGATATGAAAGAATGAAGAATGGAGAATGGAAATGCAAGAAATTCTGTTTCAAAATGAACAGCATCTTGTATAACCATCTGCTATATCTACAGAGTGGGAATAGCTTATTGTAAATGAAATTATATAGGCAGTATTAACATACATACAGCATCTGTCAGCAGCTGCTATCCTCTAAAAACTTGTAAGCCTCACATGGATCTACTTACCTTTTTTTAAAAAAAAAATCCTCATCTATCCATTTATTTCAATAAGCAGGCCGAAGATGATACAGTATTGCTAATGGATTCCTCAGTAACATTGTTGTTGTCTCCTTTGTCTATCCTTTGTCTTTTTCTCATGTTTTAATAATATCGCATTCTTTTCTGCAGTATCAAAATTCCTCTTCCTTAATGTAATTTATAAATCCCCACTTTTTCTTTACATTTCAGTATCCTGACTCCTTGCCATTCATGCTACTTTTAATGAGATTTCGATGACCATTATTTTCACCCTTTAACTTTCCAAAGCTGTTTAAAAGTGATATTTGATTGTCTTCACTTCTGTCAGCCAAAAAAAAAAAAAAAAAAAAGCTGAGAACAAGGAAATACCATTGCTCTATTTAACTTGCAACACATCTTGCAGTAACTAAATTTTTCTTACTGCCCACCCACCCTAGGCATAGGAAGGAGGGGGGTGGAACAACACAACCATAGACACAAAGAAAGTAAGGAAAGCATGCAGAAGATGGCCCTCCATTCCCTTTACCAGCAGTGATCACAGAATGTGACTGCAGTTTCTTCTGAATAATAAATTATTTGTGCCTGTGCCTATAAGTCTTTATGTCCAAAGTCTAATCAGAATGGAGTCGTACATATTCTATCTGTATGTATGTGAGAGGATGAATGCGCGAAAGGGGTGGATTTGGGTAACTGCATTTGTATAGTCTCTATGTTTATGAACATATGTAATAACATATGTTATTATGTTACCCCCCTCCTGCGCGAGCTGCACTGGCTCCCGGTGGTCTTCCGGGTGCGCTTCAAGGTTTTGGTTACCACCTTTAGAGTGCTCCATGGCATCGGACCGGGGTATTTACGAGACCGCCTTCTGCTACCAACAGCCTCTCACCGACCAGTATGCTCCCATAGAGAGGGGCTCCTCAGGGTGCCGTCGGCCAAACAGTGTCGACTGCGGCCCCCAGGGGGAGAGCCTTCTCTGTGGGGGCACCTACCATCTGGAATGAGCTCCCCCCAGAGATACGGAGGATCCCGGACCTGCGCACGTTTCGTCATGCTCTCAAAACTTTTTTATTTCAGCAGGCTGGCCTGGCCTAACTCTCCTCTTTTAATTTTTTTTTTAATTCGTGATTTTATAAATTGGGTGTTTTAATCTGTGTTTCGGCCAAAATATTTAATAATTTTAAGGGATTTTTAATATTTGTATTATCTGTATTTTATCTTGGCTGTTCACCGCCCTGAGTCCTTCGGGAGTAGGGCGGTATAGAAATTTGATTAATAAATAAATAAATAATAAATAAATATGAATAACAGAGTTGAAAGGGACCTTTGAGGTCTTCTAGTCCAACCCCCTGCTCAAGCAGGAAACCCTATACCATTTCAGATAAATGGTCATTCAATCTCTTCATAAAAAACTCCAATGTTGGAGCACTCACAACTTCTGGAGGCAAGCCATTCCATTGATTACTGTATTTTTCAGAGTATAAAATGCTCCGGATTATAAAACGCACCTACCCTTTTTGGGGAAGAAAACAAGAAAAAAAATCTGCTTCTGCCTCCTTGCAGCAAACAGCAAACAGCCTGTTTCAGTTTCATTTTCATCACAGCCTGATTAGCACAAGAAAATAAATCTGCCTCTGCATCCCAGCAATTTGTCTCCTTGCAGCAAATGAGGCATGCAGCAGTAGGCAATGGCAATCCCTGCAGACTGAAACAGCTGATGGTTGGGAGGCCGATCCAACTGACAATCAGCTGCTTGTGCTAATCAGGCTGTGCTGAAGCTGAAATGGGCTGTTTGCTGCAAGGAGGCAAATTGCTGGGAGGCAGAGGGCAAAGGGCGGGGACCGGCAGGTGAACGGGGCTACATTCAATGTATAAGACACACCCAAATTTTCATCCTCTTTTGGTGGGGGGAAGTACATCTTATACTCCAAAAAATACGGTAATTGTTCTAACTGTCAAGAAATTTGTCATTAGTTCTAGGTTGGTTCTCTCCTTGATTAGTTTCCATGTTTTTTTGGGGGGTGTTTTATCAAGGCAAGCACATCTGTGCTGCATGTTGCATTTGTATGTTTCTCTTCTCCCTCATAGTTGCCTATGTTTGTACATATGTGTGGAAAGACTAGGTGTCCATGCTCTGCTCTGAGTCACATGACCAAGAAAGAGAGTGCTCAGAATGGAGCAGCCAGGAACATTCTAAGCCACTGCCCAACCTCTCTCCCATACAAATGCATTGTGGATTTTTCTCCCCTGAATGTTTTTCTCTGCCATCCCTAGCCAGATCTGCCCTATTTTTGACCTCTTTCTCTTGCTGCCTTCTTCTTCTGCACCACAATATGGTCCTGTCCAACTCATTTTTCAGAGTTAACCTGCTGATGGACGTGCAGATGGAGAGATTTTTTTTTAAAAAAAAAAAACCTTTTACAAAATTTAGCCATGATCAGTTACATGTTTCTTCCTGTAATGGACAACCAGTCAGATAGAGGAGCTGAAGCTATTATTTTCAAGATCCTCAGCCATGCGCTGCTGTCTCTGCTCCTAATGTAGGTAAGGCAGCTTTTTAAAAAATGGATTAATTGAATAGTTCCACTGCAGTAACTGAAATATAGCATGTCTAATTTCAGATAAATGTCAGAAACAATAAGACTTGAAATTTGAAAATATCAGATGCTGCCTGCACAATGTTACTTGCATTACCATTGCAATTGTTACTAAAGCTATAGGTCTGAAGCTGGAAATAAAAGACCAGGTTCATGGTCCTCATAAATGGGGCTGGTATAGAATATTTTAATTGAAAAGCATTCTTCATTATGTCAATAAACATTCTTCAGTGTCTTAGTAAATTTGCAATCCAGAAAAACAAAAGGAATTGTGGGAAGTACTTTATGTATGAATGAATGTCTGTGTGTTTTAAGTTTGGAATAGGATATTTTCCCCATTGCTTTCAGTGCGACATCTCCATGTACTCCTAACTAGATATTTTAGAGGTAGATTATGCTAGCCTTTCTTCCTAGAGCTGGGGTGTCAAACTCAAGGCCTGGGGGCTGGATATGGCCTGTGGGGCTGCCATGAAAACAGCAAAGGAGTGGCCCACAGTGTCTCTGCCAGTGAAAATGGAGCTCGGGAGGGCTGTGTGAGGCCTTCCCAAGCTCCATTTGCACTGGCAGAGGGTTGCAGGTAGCCATTGCAACCGAAAATGGAGCTTGGGAGGCCATTTTCGCTGGCAGAGCGCTCGGGCCACCACAGGTGCCCCCAACACAAGTGATGTCAAGCTGGCCGTGCCCCCCCTGCCCCCCCCCACAACCCTGATGTGGCCCTCAATGAAATTGAGTTTGACACTCCTGTCCTAGAGGAAAGATAGATCCTTGCCATCCCTGCCTTAAATACGTCAAACTTTACCATCATAAAGTAATGCTAATGAGGAAGATGATTCTAATAACGGAGCAACGTAATGGTGTGAACCAGTTTTCTCCGTGCTTTCCTATATAAAATGGCTTCCCTGCTATATTCTTGCACAAAGGACGGCTGAGTAAGGCTGTAGATTTCTAAAAGTAACTCTCTCCGTTTCTCGCTTCTAATTGCTTCCCATAATTAACAATTTTCAAAAATGTATTGTCAGTCTCTTTTAACTCCAAGGCCAAACATCAGTGCAAGGAGTGTTTGATGGATGAGCTGGTTCTGTCTTACATAAACTTTTGATAACTACTAGGCAAGAGATGTAAAGAGTTAGTGTGCATGCTTAATTAGAAATATGAATAACTGTAGTCAAACACTATGTAAATCTTAAAGCCCTTCCTAGGAAAGCTTTTCAGCATAAATGCAGGAGTGGTGCTAGACATTAGCTGAATGAGCTTCCTAACAGCTGAGGAATGTGAAATTCTACTTTGCGTATACATTCCTCTATTGAACGTTGCCATATCTTATTTAGCTGTCTTGTCTGTGGATATTCCCCATTCCATATTACAGTTTGCAGTTAAAGCAATCCTTTGGCTTTGCTGTGTTCAGTGCAGACAGTCCTTGACTTACTTACGACAACAGCTGAGTCAGAATTTCCATTGCTAAGCAAGGCAGTCGTTAAGTCAGCTCTGCCCCATTTTAGGGCCATTTTTTGCCACAATTGTTAACTGAATCACTGTAGTTGTTAAGTGAATCATGGGGTTGTTAATGGAATCTGGCTTCCTTCCATTGACTTTGCTGGTTGGAAATCTGCTGGGAAGGTTGCAAATGGTGATCACTTGAACTTAGGAGGTTGCAATCATCACAAACACACACCCATTGCCAAGGGCCCAAATTTTGTTCATGTGACTGTAGGGATGCTGTGAGGGTCGTAAGTGTGAAAAATGTTCACTTTTTCAGTGCTGTTGTAACTTTGGACAGTCAGTAAGTGAAAGTTTGTAAGTCGACAACTATCTGTAAAGCCTTTCAGTTTTTATCTCATTTGTGCATCTTTTACTTTCTAATCCATGAACCTATAGTCCACCCTTTCCTATGGCAAAGCAAGTTGGCTCTAGAAGATTTCCAAATAAAGCTACACAATAGCCCATACCTACAATTTTCATCCCTTTCTTCAGGTGTTTTGATGTTTCTCCACTATGAACTATGGACATTTCTTTTTAAATCAAATTTCAGACTCCAAACAATTCCGATCAAATCACTTGACCCCCAAATGTTGAACTGCAAAGTCAAATCATGTCCTACAATTTCCATATCTTGTATCTCCAGTTCAAACTGAAAATAACAAAAACAACTAACTGTCCCCAGACAGGCCTGTTGAACATGGAACAGCATACTAAATCTATAGATCATCCCTAACCAGATACAGTACAACCTCTGGTCATGAACGCTTCTGACCAAATTGGGTTCCGACAAAAAAATTCACAAAATTTTTGAATCTGGTCACAAACACGTACTTGGGTGGCAATCAAACATGACTGCGGCCAATTTCTCCTTCTGCGCCATTTTTTTGTAAGTGCCAAATTTCCTGTTGTTTCGGGTCACGACCAAATTGGGTTGCGATCAAAGTTATTGAATGAATTATGGTTATGACCAGAGGTTCTACTGTATGTTGGAAGCAACCCCCCTCCCCAAAATCATTCATTGTAAATCAGTTTGTATTATATATGGAATTATTTTACTGAAAAACCTTTGGAAGAAGTGTTCTACAAGCAGGTTTTAAGTTGATCCAAGGTAATTTACACTTAATCTGAGCAGCCACACTATTATATTATAGATCAGGGGTGTCAAACTCATGGTGTCATGTTGTCATTACGTGATGTATCACGACTTTTTTCCCTTTGCTAAAATTGGGGTGGATGTGGCCAGCGTGTGAGATGTCCAGCCTGTGGGCCGCAAGTTTGACACCGCTGCTATAGATGCACTTTGTTGATGCACTTTGTTGATATGAATTCAAGTGGCAGCTCTATTCTTGTCTATGTTGATGTCTCTCTTTTTGGATCTAGGTATGGACTCAAGACTTTTTCAGACTTAATAAATGACCCTTGTGAAAGAAAAGAGACATCTGATATTTAGAAATGTGCTTCATTTTTCACAGAACAGCTACGTGCATAACTGTATGTAATAGTTCCATACAAACTCAGAAGGCATCTAGTGGCTTACTTCTTAAAACCATTATAAAGAGTCTGTAGTGAACTCCAACAATTAGCAAGGTATGTTTAGTGCCTGCAGCGAAAGTACTATTCACTCTCTCTCCATAATAAAGAAAATACACGTTATAGATTCTTTACTACGGACAAATTGAAGTAAATCGGGCTCTCTAATCTCCATATTATTTCCTAAATAAAGCTTATATCCATTCTTCCCACTAGCTTCATCTGCAAGAATATTTTCTAAATACTTACAAAAGTTATAATCCTATCTTTAGTGATTCTTTCTCCAGGCAATCTTTCTGCAGTATTAAAGATATCTTCTATTCAGCACTAATGACCCTTGATAGAATTATAAAAGCCTACACTGTTTTCAACAGTTTTGCCTTTATCTAAATGTGATTACATGGGAGAAGCTCTTTAGAGAAACAAAAAAGAAATTCCATCTATTCAAAGCTCTTAGCTTTGGCTGCACTGTTAGTCACAGTCTCTTTCCTGTGCTTCAGTATCTACCTTTATATGCGCATTCACTTCTTCCTGAAAATGGAATAGACTGCTTGGGAAAAGGATCTCTGGATCCAACTTTCTGTGCACATTACAGAAAATCTTATTATATTGAATTGCTAGAAGGGTTTTTATTTCGAGGATAAATTGACTTAAACTGACTGGAATAAGCTAATTAAAGTTGCAACAATGTTGCTGCACTTTGTATTCCTAGTTATTGCACGCACAGATTTTCCAGTCATATCTCTTTAGCTAATACAAGGAATTTATTAACCTTAGTGTAATTTGAAGACCGAACACCATTTATGAGTTATACCCTATGCACCTTTCAAGCTGATTCTCATCAGAAGAAAATGAGGAGATTTGACTCAAGCCTTGATGGATATTATTGGCCCAATCACAGAAAATCACATGGCTTTCTGACAATGGGAAAGGGATGACAAAAGTGATTTCTTGGCATACAAAATAGTTCTGCAATCTGTGGAAAGTCTGAAGCTATGTTTTGCAAACTTAAAGAATGTGATTCCATTTCTGCACTGGAACCTTTTGATATTGAGTCAGAGATAATTTTCTTCCTCATCTTTCCCATTGAAACAAAATGGATAGTAGAAGGAAAGGTTAAAGTTGATTGATTATGAGCCTACAAGTCATTCTCAGCTCTTAGCAACCTCACAGACAGATTTTCTCCATGATAATCTATTCCTAACCAGACCTTTCAATTTTTTTAGTGATGCACTCATTCTCACTGGTTGATTTTGCTCTTCTCTTTCCTTCCACCTTACTCAGGGAGCTTCATAATATGTCTGAAGTAGGATAATTTGAGCCTGGTCATTTATGTTTTAAGTGAGCATTCTAGACTGATTTACTTGGTGATCTATTTGTTTGGATTTTTGGGCTGTCATTATAATTGCTATAATTGCACTCATCAATGAACTAAAGGGCCACCATCAGTGAGCTGTTGGACAGCATTACTTGGTCTATTGTGTGGATGTTTGGGTGGTTTAGGGATGGGGAATTTGTGGTAGGTGGGTGGGTGTTTGGGGATTGTTATGTGTGTTGGACCTGGTCTTTGGGTGCTAAGTGAATTTCGTTGTATGGGTATATTGTGTATACACATACAATGACAGTAAAGTTGTTGTTGTTATTACTATTATTACTATTATTAATATTTTCTTTATGGGGTTGGACCTGTTGGCCTTGCCCCCCAAAACAAACAATTTCTTCCCCAAGCTAGAACTGTAAAAAAAAAAAAAAAAAGAGGTGAGAAGATTTGACAGCTTCTATAGCCCTATCATCTTCTTCCTCCTCCTGCTCCTCTTTTCTCCATGATAGAAGAACTGCCTTCTTTAAAAAGGCAGCAGAGAATAACAACAACTTGCACGTATGTCCATATGCAAGTTGATCAAAGGGCCTGGCCTTTAAAACATCTCCTGTCTGGAAAGATAGCCTGGATAGCTCTGCAGACAAGGCACTGTAATTTAAAACCAGCTGTCTGCGATTAAAGTAAGTTCGAATCTTGCCAGGCTCAAGGTTGACTCAGCCTTCCATCCTTTCTAAGGTAGGTAAATTGAGGACCCAGTTTGTGGGGGCAATAAGCTGACTTTGTATAAAATATACAAAAGTATGAAGGCTATTGCTTAACACACTGTAAGCCGCCCTGAGTCTCCGGAGAAGGGCGGCATATAAATCACATAAAAAAAAAAAAAAGATATAGGAATCAGGATTATCTAACAGGTTTCTCTTCCCCATGGAACTTGGAAGTAGGGAAAAAAACAAAAAAACCCTAATGAAATCAAGGCAGGAAAAACTGGGTCCGTTTTTAATGCCACGAGGGGCCTTCTCCCCAGTGTAAAGAGAGCAACTAAACAGATCAAACTGTATTTGGAGGGGAATGAATAATACTACAGATAATCCAATCAAAACCCTTTTGTGCCTTTTAACTCAATATCTTTTCCAGTCTTAAAATTGGAATCCAATTGTTCCTTCAGTTTCTCGTGTTCAGGAAACATACAGCATTGATTAGGCAGCCAAAACAGCCCTATCTCAACAAAGGGAGTATTAATGGGTTAAGTAAAAGACAAAGCTTGAAGAATCTTTAAAGAGAAAAATGCATTGGGAGTTGACATTTTCCCCTCCACCCCAAAAACCCACTGAGGAATGACCTGACTCGGTGCCCACAAAATGCTTACCCGATGGATGGAAAATTAATAATGCCTGCTGAATGTCAGTTCTCCTTAATGGAATGGAATGGAGTGGAGTGGAGTAGAGTGGAGTGGAACAGAATGGAATATGAATAAATACAGGAATAGGATGGATATAAAGTAAATGAGGGCAAAAGAAGAAGGGGACAGCAGAGAATGAGGTGGCTGGATGGAGTCACTGAACCAGTTGGCGTGAGCTTAAATGGTCTCCAGGGGATGGTAGAGGACAGGTAGGCCTGGAGGAAAGTTGTCCATGGGGGTTGCGATGGGTCGGACATGACTTCGCAACTAACCACAACCACAAAGTAAATCAGCTATGAACTTGAAACTGTTCCTAAAGGATACCAGAGGAATACTTGGCTTGTTTGTGAAAATTATATGAGAATATACGGCAGGAATGATAGAGGGGGGAGAAGGTGGAGGGAGGGAGGGAAGAGATGAAAAGTCATCAATTCATCAAAGTGAGAGTCTATAGATGTCAAATAGACAAGAGCCTTGGTGGCGCAGCAGACTAAAGTGCTGTTAAGTAGCACCAGCTGCCTGCAATTACTGCAAGTTCAAATCTCACCAGGCTCAAGGTTGACTCAGCCTTCCATCTTTTCGAGGTAGGTAAAATGAGGACCTGGATTGTGGGGGCAATAAGCTGACTTTGTATAAAAAAGAACACTGCTTAGGGGGCCCCGAAAGCCCTACTAAGCAGGTATATACAAAAAGTATGAAGGCTATTGCTTAACGCATTGTAAGCCGCCCTGAGTCTCTGGAGAAGGGTGGCATATAAATCGAACCAATAAATAAATAAATAAATATCCAGCTAGAACTATCAGTCCTTCATTCAGTCATTCACAAGAGACTCTAGTGCTTCAAATCTGATTATCTTCCATTTTAACTTTGGTTTACTATCTTACGTTTTAATAAATGCTGGGGAGAGAAGACCAAACCTTGCAGGCCACCACACCACAAATTAGAATGCACTCGGGCTATATGTGGGAAAATTACTCCTCTGTATTTGTAACTGTATACATACTGTATGTACATTGTTCAGGTGAACTTAGATAAATGGGGGGGGAGGGGAGGTGCAATTTCAATCTATGCAAATCCACTTCTTATTTTATTTATTTGGTGACCATCACAGAATGAAATGTCTCTGAGCAGGTTGTTCTTTCCAAACGCATTGAATATCAATAAGGAAATTGATGACTGATTGTTGGCATTTGTTTCCCCTTTGCTTCTCCTCCATTATTATTATTTTTTTTTTACTATAGCCCTTGACTTATAACTTACAACTGAGCCCAAAATTTCTGCTGCTAAGGGGACTTTAGACAGGGGCTAAGTGAACTTTCCCCATTTTATAACCTTTTTTGCCATAGTTGTTAAGGGAGTCACTGCAGCAGGGGTGGGTTCTAAAAATTTTTACTACCGGTTCTGTGGCCGTGGCTTATTTTGTGAGCATGGCTTGATGGTCATGTGACAATTATTTAGGATTCAGCAGAGGTACTGGTCTACCAGGCTTTTAACTGCTTGCAGAGCTGTACCGGTCTACTCATTTGTTTTTGGAGGCACCGGTCAACTGTAGGGCGGCCCTTTGAAGCTCCGCGGCAAGAGTTTAAACAGTTTTTTTCCTTATAGCCCATCGCTGGGACTCAGGAGGCAGCAATAGATTGGGGGTGGGGCCAAATAAAAGGTAAGAATAACACGGGGGGCAGGGGAGCGGGGGGGGCAGAACTGGTTCGGTGACATCATATCGTCACCGCTACCGGTTCAGTGGAACCGGGCCGAACCGGGAGGAACCCACCATTGCACTGCAGTTGTTAAATTAGTAACACGGTTGTTAAGTGAATCTGGCTTCCCCTTTGGCTTTGCTTGTCAGAAGGTCGCAAAAGCTGATCATACATGACACAGCAACCATCATAAATATGAACCAGTTGCCAAGCGTCTGAATTTTAATCATGCGACCATGGGGATACCGCAATGGTCGTAAGTGTGAAAAGTGGTCATAAGTCACTTTTTTCAGTGCCGCTATAACTTTGAACGGTCACTAAATGAACTGTTGTAAGTCGAGGACTACCTGTATTGAAACTGAGATTGATAAAGAGTCCTTCTGGTGGAAGCAATGGGTGTCTGCCGTTGTGTGTGTGTGTACATACATACATGGACAATGCTATGCATAGAACAAACAAAAAATACTTTGTGTACACTGAGATGTCAGTAATCTGGTGTGATTTTGCCCCCCCCCTCCCAGTTTGTCTTGGTATTGCCACATTGGAACTGAAATGAAAGCCTTTATTTTTTATATACAAATGAAAAAAAAAAAAAAGGAATGTAACTGATTCATTCTGATTACCAATCCTCCTCTCCAATCTTTTAGCTTTAACTAGTCTCTTAAAAACTCAAAGTCCTGTTCATGGATTTCTTTTTATTCCCCAAACTTCCAAATCTAGAGCTACCAGATCTGGGTTGCAAAACTCCAATTGACTAATAGATGACAGCAAAGAGTTTTCTGATTTTCTTTGCTACCATCTATCGTTCATCTACCATCCATTTCTTTTTACAAGAAGAAATGATTGGCAAGTCCAATCAGCCTTACACTAATCACCCAGCAGTATTTCAGAAACAATTCAAAGGCTTCTTCCCCCTCCCGTGTGCACATTCAGGTGCACAATTTTTGAACATGCAAATTTCACTCTCACTGAACCATCTTAAGCCTGGGGACCTACAGATCTAAAAACCTCCTAATCATTTCTGACCGCTCTCTAATATATTTATTAAGGCTGGAGACTCACAACAAAGACATTAACGCTCGGAACAAATTCTCTCCTGGAGAATTTGAAGTTGGGAATCCCTGGTACAATTTTTATCTGCTTTTGATACTGCCTGATATTGATGTGAGCCAAAACCGAAGCAAAGCAAAGCAACAAAACGAAGACTTGGGAATTATGAAGCTAAGGTTCTGGGGGGGAAAAGACAGCAGCAGCAGCAGCAGCAGTGCGGTAAGGGCGATGGAGAGTTTGGCGAGTGTAACAAGGCAGAGACAATATTCTTCACTTTGCATCATTGGTAGAGAGGAGGAGGTCTCAGGCTGACACTTCTTCGCCCCGTCGTCGTGTCTCCCCCCCCCCCACCTCCGCTTTATAAAACAGCGTCACTTTGATAATTTGGGCAGCTGAGACAAACAAATGAACCCGTCTGTCTGTCTGTCTGTCGAATGGAAAGGTAGGGCTGCTGCCGACTGCCAACCCCCCACTCCCCAGGATCTCCAAGCCAGGATCTGATCTGTATAGATGCCATTGTTTGGCTTAGGGTGCATTTCACACGTTCAAGGGTAGGTGTTGCTTGCGTGGCCCCTGTCTTTGCAGAGAAGAGGCGTTGATCTCACCTGGAGAAGCCCACCCCCCCCCACTTTCCCTTGGGCCCCCTTCATCCCTCCGCTCCCCCTGCCTCTTCCTCTCGAGGGGGGTCCCCGAGGAAGACCGTAAACAACGCAACGCCCCCTCCTCCTCGACGCACCTGTCTCCCAAAGCTCATATTCCATCCGTGCCACCCTTTTCCCCAACCCTGCCCTCAGTTGCTCTCTTCTGCTTCGTTTCGGATCCAGATGAGCCCCCCTCCCCCTCCTTTAATATCCTGCCGGTCTCAGAGCTCCCCTTTTCTTTCTTTGATTTTCCAATGTGGCGTTTCCTTCCCCATTTCGAGGTCCGAGGTGTCAATCTCTCTTCCCACCCCGCGCCCTTCTCTGCGGGCATCCTCGGCAAGAACGAGAGCGCAGGAAGAGATGCTCCGAGCGGCCAACTTCCCCGGGTAACTCCGGAGCCGATCGCTTGGGCTTGGCTAAGCGGTGCTGAGAAAGGATCCTCCCCCTCTCGCCGGCGCGGGAGGAGGGACGGGGAGGAGGCTGAGCAGGAGGCGGAGGGAGCGGGAAAGGCTCCTTGCGCCTATAAGGAGTTCTCCGGCTCCAGTCTTGCTGAATTCCAAAAAGCAGCTCCCGGAGGTGGATTGACGAACCCGGCTGGCCCTTTGGCGCTTTCTTTGGCGGAGGCTTCGGCGAGAGAGGCGCCTTCTCTCGCCGCCTCGCTTCGGTCTTTTCCAACAGGCTCTGGATGTCGGATGGGAGTAAATGAGCCAAGGCAAGGAAACCGAGCCGCGGTTTAAAATTGGAGATTAAGGGAGGCAAAGCACAGCCCGGGGCAATGGAGCCCGGGGCCCAACTCTTCAGCGCGGTGACTTTGCTGCTGCTCAGCGGCTGGCGTTTCGGCTTCGCGGCTTCCATCTGTAAGTATGGCCAGACTTTTTCTCCCTGCGCTTTCCGGCGAGATCTCTTCTGGGTTGGGTTTTTGCGTAAACCGAGGAAGGGGCGAGAGATCCAGCGGTTGTGGAATGGGGGGGGGGAGGGAAGGGGGTCCCGGGTAAAGTTAGCTTAAGCCTTCGCTGCAAATCGGCTCTCGCCTCTTTTTCCACACTTTTCGTGCCCGGAGATGAAAGAAGAAAGGAAGGAAGGAAGGTGCGGACCGGGTTTCCACCCTTTTAAAATAATAATAATAATAATAATAATAATAATAATAATAATAATAATAATAATAATAATAATAATAATAATAATAATAATAATAATAATAATAATAATAATAATCGAAGTTGCAGAAATCTCAGCATCCTTTTGGCCCCCCCCTGCCTCCGCCCCCCCGTGCGACAATTCTCCGGCTAGTCTGGTCGGAAGTGAGTTGGCTTCTCCTGGGGGTCTTCGGATAAATGGCTGGTGTTCTGTATTCCTGCTTGAAGGCTTCGTTTTCCGTGTTGCTGATGGTAACGTGGAAATGCCTTCAGTCTCCTCTCCCTTGCAGAGTGAGGATGGCTCCTTTGGCTGTCTTAAAGATTTCTAATTCAACACACACACACACCCTTTTCCAAATGGATATTGGAATGATTATTTTGGTAATCACAGAGTCATGGTGTCTCTTCTGCTCTTCTTCCAGTTGCCCCGTGTAATCCTGGCTCTTCTCTTTTTAGACAGGATCAGTATCTGCACTGCTGCTTCAGGTTTAACCTGATGGGTTTCCCCAAGCCAGGGTTAACCACAACAGCCTTCCATAACATGGTGGTCTTCAAACATATTAGGTTATATAACTCCCACCTTCCTTGGACAACATGGTCAATGGTTTACTGGCTTAGAAATAGTTGGAGACTGCCAGTTTGAGGAAGACTAAACTCTGTCCCAATGTTGAAGAAGCATCACATTGAGACTTGAAGCACATGTGATTATTAAAGAATGTATGAATAGTTTTTGGTATAGTTTTTTTTTTTTAAGAAGAAGAAAAGTATAATTTTAAAACTACTAGTCACTCATGGGTTCCTTGCTGCTTCCATGTCACATGCACGGCTTGGACTATACTGATTTTCCCTTGAAAAGAAATCCCTGAACTGTTCCTTGCATTATTGCTATTTGATGGGTTTGGTTAGATATTGCTAGTCAATTGTTGTGATAAAGCATTTGTGGGTGTAGATTGTCAGTGCCAATGAGAGGGACAGGGCTATACTTTTTCAGATATTTATTTCCATCCAGGAATGGAGCCACTTTCTCACCTTGACCCTTGAACGTAGCTCAGGGCAGGGAGTGCTCCTAAAGAATGATTTCCAGTATGCTGAGTCAGAAAAGAAGTCCCATTTAGCGGATGGGTTCTCATTCCTCAGAATGGCTGGATTGGAGAATAAATGCACTGTTGATATGTTGCTTGGGAAGATGACATGGACAAAATAACAGCACACCAGAAGCTCTGCAATGTGTCAGTAACAAACAGTGCTTAGCAGAAGTGACTGAGAACATAACTGTTCGCTGAAGTCATGCAAGATTTTAATCCCGTTCACAAATTTATGCAGATTAGAACATCGGCAAATTTTCAAGAATGGGACCAGTTGGCAGGACACATTTTAACCAGTGCCTTGCCTGTGTTTTATTCACTGAGTGCCATTAAGCACAGGGAAAATATATTTGGAACAAATGAATTATACTCTTTATGCCTTGATGGAAAGGAATGAGTTGTTTCTTGAGTTCCTAATAGCTTTTTGAACGCTAGAGGTCACTCTTACCTTTTTGATTCCCTTCCTTGAAATTGGGGGGGAGGGGGTGCTAAAAAAAATATATTTCAGATATCTACCCAGTTGAAGAAATGGGCTACTCTGAATAAAAAGGAATGCAATAAGCTTCATGAATGACTCTCTTGTGGGTGTGCCTTCAGGTTGGATTTTAATGAATAAAAATAGTAAGCAGGCAGTAAAACTTCTTTCTACCTGGAGTAATGGCTAATATGGTTTAATAACATTCTGGAATGCTAAGTGGGAAGCGATTTAACCAACAAGTCTTACTATTACCCAGTTTGTAATAAAGTTAATTCGAATATCGGTTAAAAGAAAACTCTGAGTTAATGAGCTTTACTATTTCTTGGTTGACACTTTAATTTCCCCGTACCAGTAAACATTTCCACTGAACACTGAAACTGCTCTCTAAATATTTGGGATTTTATCTTTGTAAAGCAGGGTGATCAATTCTTTTATTGTACTATATACAATTCTTATGCATTCATTAAGCAACGGATTTAACAGGATGCTTTCCCTCAGGAGCATTTGGGAAAGTTATTCCATAAAACAGCCACCGTTACTATTTTCCATACATTTTCCCACTCTTTTGAATGGTTTGGGGGAATAGGCAAAATCATTGTTTTCAGCTATTATGAAACTTTTTTCCCCCTTCGCTTCAACCGGGTGTTGTTCAAAATCGAAAACTGAAATAATAATCTCTCTGTCTACTTTTCACTCTTTGAAATGCCAGATCATGCTTGTAATCTTTTAATTCATTCTATTCATTCGTAATTGTTTCATTAGAAAGTAGACAGTTATCCAAGGACTAGAATGCTTCCATTTCATTAGTGATGTTTTAGGAAGCATGCAAAATGTTCTTTTGGAATGACTATCTGGATGGATTTAGGGTTGATTCCTGCATGCTTATTTGATAGCAAGCCTCAGAATAATCAGTAGCATTATTGATTATTTGATTACTTGAAATGATATCACAAAGAAAGATACCAAGTTCGAGGATCCATGAGTTAACTTTGCATATTCAAATCATCAACAGCCGTAAGACGTCTGGTACTCTGCAAATTTGTAATGTCTTCAGCTTCACTTTAATGTGAAGCTGAAGAATGTGGGTGCACTTCAACAGAGCACCCACTATCCCAGTGGCTCCCACAAACTTCCAAGAGAAAAATCAGTGCTTTTCATAACTCCACCAATATTTAATGCAATCCATACCCAAAGCCTAGCTACGGTAGTCAGTTTACCTTTTCGTCTGTCCATATAAGTTGTCAATTGAAATACACAGGAAGAATCTTGGTTTAGCAGAAAATAAATTGTAATGATTAAAAGTCAAACTCTGTTGTTGGGAAATTGAGCTCTTGGCAGTTTCGGAAAAGAAGAAGAATCAAAGTTCTGAAGGGGATCAGAGAAAGGTCGCTTAGATCTAACCTCTGAGCCAAGGTGTACTTTTCAAGACTTTAATAGATTAGCCCCATGTCAATCCAGATCATAGGATTCTGTGGAAAATGTTTGGTATCTGAATGCGCCAGCTGAATAAGAAATAGCCTTTACACAGTTCCCAGTATTTTGTAGGGCAGATTTTTCTTGATCTCAACTATTTTTGTACAAACCAATCACATTTAAAATAAGATCTATATTGAAAGTAAAGAACAACAAAACATCAGTGCTTGAATTAGTATGTATGTCACAGAAGCAAAGATAGTTTGTGAGGAAGAATAATGAACGGTGTTGGTTTAAACAATGAATGTGTGTGTGTGTGTGTGTGTGTGTTTTTTACTTCCTCCTCCCAACACTTTTACTTCTCATCTTTAATGCTTGCTTAACTCTGTTTATCCTGGAAATGAATAATCTGATGTGTAGGTGACTACATGTGCGTGAGAAAGAGAGAGCTATTTGTTTCCTTACCATGTGTTAGATTATATCCTATCTTTCATTTCTTTGATTCTTGGTACACTGCATTAAAAAGAGATTTTCCTGCTTGTTTATCTGCTTGATCAGCATATCATTTGATTATAACATTTCCTGAGCTATTTCCTTAGTAATTTCAACAATGGGCTATACAGCAGGTCAGTAGACAGTGTTACAAAAATGACTTTTCCTAATGCATTTCCAGAAATATTTCAGTCTTGCTCCATCAAAGCCCTTTATTAGATTACTACAATAGTAATGAGATTTCTCCCCAGGATTCTAATTGCTGGGAAATAGATATAGCATTCATTAGTGTGTGTTTCTATTTTATCATGTTTGTAATGGGTATGATTTTAATAGTGATATCCTTGTCCGCTTATAAGAAGAACTTTCTGCTTAACCTTGGGGTTTCTAGAAGCTTTCTTATACCTATTTCTTTTAGTAATCCTTTTTCCTATTTTTTTTTTATAATTAGTACTTTTGGAAGATGGAGTTTGTAGCAAGTTTGTCCATATAGGCATCCAAATAAAGCATTCATTAATAATTCCTTTCAGTTGCAGATCTCTCTGGATATTCTGGATAAATTGAAATGATTGCAAAGGGAGGGAAAAAATATCTGTTTCTGAGATATGGTAAAACAGCAGAAGCAATGTGTCGGCTGACGCACATGGACTGAACTACGGAACTAGAAGTTTCGTTTCTGATTTCAAATTTTCAGCATACTACTGTAGGATTGGAGGCAATGCTGCTGATATGCCCTTGGATGCTCACTCAGCCAACATCCTTTGTTGTGTGATAGGAGGATGCTAAATCCACTTTGTCCTACTCTATGTATGCAGTTGGAGCAACCTACATAGTGGCAGTCTTTTCGATATAAAGGTTAATATGTCTTTAACAAGATTATATAGAAACACTGAGAATGAAATTTAAGGGGGGGGGGGACACCACCATCCAGCCTATAATGATTACCACAACATGTAATAATTTACCATGCTGCAATAATTTTGTGACCTGTTTTATTGAAATATTGTTATACTACAGCCACTGTGAAGGCGGAGTAAACTTGGAGAAGGACATTGTTTGCAATATCAACCAGGAAAGTAGAGAGACCAGTTGCTACAGATAAAACCATAGACTTTTTCTTTTCTCTTCCCACACTTTCTTACTGGATTTTGTTGCTCTCGGAGCATAGAGAAAGGGGCTTGGTTTGTGAATGCTTACTCTCATTTGATAAAAAGATTCAAGTAGATGTATTAAAAGACCAGCTATGGAAAATGCAACTGAAGTGATAATAAGAAGACCAGAGCTCAGATGATGATGATGATGATGGATGATGATGATTATCATCATCATCATCATCATCATCATCATCATCATCATCATCATCGCTGTTGTTGTTGTTGCTGTCGTCGTTGTCATTGTCGTTGTTGTTGTTATTCATCACATAGTCAGCCAGATGCTTATACTGGATGTGGCATTTTTCCCCCACCTATTGAGTCCTTCCCAAGGACCTGGCAAATGCAGATGTTATTGTTTGATGATGTTAAAAAGGTTGTAAGCTGATCTGAGTAAAGCTTCTGCAATTGACCAATGGTGATTTTGTCAATGCAGATAGTGTTCCAGTGATGCTCCAGTTGTTTTGAGATTGTACCCAAGTTGCCTACCGCTATTGGCACTATCTTTGCTTTTCCTTTCCCAGAGTTGCTCTACTTCTATTATTGTTATTCGTAATCACTTCTACTTACTTTTAAACTTCTAATGATTATTTCACTTGGATTGGAATAATGAAGTTTTTGTGATGTTCTTTAATATGTTTCTTAATTGCACTCCCATTATTTGTTGGTCTTTCAGGTTCTGACATAACTTTAAGAGTAGGAGGCAATGCATTTATTATCTTAAAAGCCATTGGACTACTTGTCACTATTAAAATAACAGCAGCAACTTTTCTAAGTAGGGAATATTTTGTTATGGAGTACATATCGCTTCTGAATGTTATCTGTGCAAATAGTATGGCTGCTAATCTTTTTTTTAAACAAAACAAAACTGCAGCTAATGCACTGGATCTAGTAGCAATATTAACATGCAGAAGTGTTCAAAAGAAACCATTGGATTTCATTTGTTTAATTTTGAAACCCTCAAAGTTTATATAGTACAAGTTTAAATGGATTCTGACCATTCAAAATTTCTTCAATTTTGATGAACCAAAACCTGGTTTGGTGGAGAAAAAATGATGGAGTTTGGCAGGTGATTGATCAGGATCCCAATATTTGCTATCTTTCTCTGTCCCTCACCTGCTAGTCTGCTGTTAGTCACTGCCCTCTATGTTTTTATTCCACCCTCCCACTCTTAAAGAATAGTACCTTACTGCAGTAAAACATAACGTTTATACTTGCCTGGCTAGGTGGCTCAGTGGCTAAAACACTGAGCTTATCAATCAGAAAGGTCGGCAGTTCAGCGGTTCAAATCCCTAGTATGCGTGAACAGGGGGTTGGACTAGATGACCTCCAAGGTCCCTTCCAACTCTGTTACTGTTAGCTGTTACTACCCCATAAAGCTATGTGGAATCCACATTCTAAACAGAATCCATTTAGTTATTTTTTATATACTTCATTTTCTTAGATCATACATCAGAGTTTGCTGGGTCATCCTCAGAACAAGAGTCTAGAATAATAAATAGTAACAAAGAAGGACAATGTAAGTAAGTATTTTGATATAACCAAAAAACAACAACAAAAAAACACCAACCCAACCTTTTGAAAATCTCAAGAGATAGTAGAATTTGCATGAAAAGAAGATAGGGGAACAAAGTAAATAAACCTGGACAAGCTTTTATCTCTCTGTATATGCATACATAAGCATTCACATTTGCGTACATTTTTATTTAAAAACAGAAACCCAGTTTTGACAATACATATTCAATGTTTATATTCAGCCATAGGATTTTTTAAAAAATGATCTTGCTGAATAAAATAATATCCGTAGAAGAAATGATAAGGTTTATTTCCCCACTTTTTCCTTTACTGTGACAGATATGGAGTCATTTCGTTCCACTCCACAAAGTTCTACTTTTTTTGGAAAAGCGAATTCCAAAAACTGAGGAAACCTTTAGCAATTCTTTCAGAATATTCGTAGCGTTGAATACTTTGAGACTGCTTTACGTACAGAAAAAGTGAGATTGCTAGGAAGCAATGCCGGGAGCTTTAAATTCAACCGTTTGCTGGATAGTGAAAAAAATAATTCTGGTAGCTAGGCAGCAGCTTATTAGAATGTGTGATACCCCAATTTTTCACCCTTATTAGTGGTACAATAGGAAAATCTGGATCAAGGTATCTGAATTTGCAATACAGGGCTGCTTTGCTCTTCTCAAATATGTATGATGCAGCTACTACGTTGTTATCCATGCCAAATATCTTTAGCAGAGGCATAACTTGAAAGGTAATCAGGACAGGAAGTTATAATGAAGTTTAATTATCTCATACATATTTCTGCATAATGGTTAAGCTACACAAAATGTAGGAGATCCATGATCAGAGCTTATCAGGGTTTTGAATCTATATTTAAAGTAGTTATAGAGAATATCAGCGTTATAACTGCAACCCTGGCAAGACAGTGTAGTTAAAATTTCTTGCCTGTTCCATTTGCTAATTCACTTCCATACATATACATATACATATACATATACATATTCATATACATATACATATACATATACATATACATATACATATACATATACATATACATATACATATACATATACATATACATATACATACATACATACATACATACATACATACATACATATATATATATATATATATATGTTGGGTATATAGCCTTGCTGTGAAATGTAATTTGGTTCTAGATTTCTATAGATTTATTTCCATGGGCAAGTCCGTCTGATTATCAGTATTAATATCATGGGGCTTTCTCCCTCTTCAGTCCCCTTTGAAGGAATAGCTTTGTTTGGATACTTGGATATTTTGTTCAGTTGTGAACCTCAAACTGATCTTGAAATATTGTCTTAGAGCAACATGATTGGATTGGTGGGGCACAGATTTGAGAGTATTCCTTGCACATGCTTACAAATGTTTACCATAGTAAGAGTGTCATGGTAACTGGTCATAAAGCATCCATTTATCACCTTGCTTCCTACTAATCTCTCCTTAGCTTTGTCTTTGGAAGTGTGCACATCCATCCAGAAACAATCTTAACTACTAGGTTATCTATTTTTCATTTTTCATTTCTCAAAATGCACATACGCCTGGAAATAATGATGGTGCCAAAAGCTGAAGTTTTGCGTTGCAGATGGCCAGTTTCTATCGTTATCATCTGAAAGAAAAAATAAATAAAATCAAATCAAGGAAAGGAAACTGGAAAGATCTAGAGGAGGTGCCTGTGGCCACAGCATGATTTTGGACAAAACTCACAGTTGGGAGAGCTCCAAAAATGATATTATGGAATTTATTTATTTTATTTATTTAAGAGAATTTATATGGCCTCCCACTCACTTTCAGTGACTTTGAGATGCTTACAAATAATGCAAGAGTTCAAATAAAACTATTCGGTGTGACTTCTTTTCTCTGCGCTGTTCTATTTTTTGGCACATTTATCTCCTTGTGAGCAGATTCTGTCCTTGTTTTGTAAAACCCGAAAAACTGTTTACTAATGAACATATGTTAAACAATGTTTATTGATTTTCTTTATTTCTATGTCAGCAATTTTCTCATAGCTGAGAAACCAGCACTGTGTCTATCTATTGTCTATAAATTATACAGCGTAGAGAAAAAGTAGGTTAATGAACACTAAAATTCATTATTCTTTTTTCCCCCCCACCTCAGAGTTAATGTCCACAATCTAGTGTACAGACAAATACACTAAGGGTTCATTGAAATTAGTAAGATTTAACATGTGCAAATGTGTTCTGGATTGTACCAACTGTGTCTCCCTGATTGGTTCAGGTGAGAGGACCTCTCATCATCATGCCCCCATTAAATTGTGTGTGTGTGTGTGTGTGTGTTTGTGTGTGTGTGTGATTTTTTTTAACTATTTCCCATAAACACTCCCAAATGGAGCTTCCCAGCAATGTTTCTAATATTGGAAAGCAAGCAACAGAAAAAAACAATGGCTTAGATAAGTTGGAGCAAATGTAGCTATCTACCTCTATCGAAGTAATTTTGATACAGCTCTAATGATACCTCTATTGACCCCAGTTAGCCTTCATTCCCCACCATGGGTTAAGTTCATCATCATGATAATGAATGGGGATCTATGCCTGGTTCTGCTTTGCTGCTGTCTAACTACAGTGTCTGCAGATCCATTCAAGATAAGGCCTTTGTATTCACCTCATTCGGAGCCAAATTTGTCACAAGCCTTCTAAGTTTAAGCAAACATACCATTTTCTAAAGACTTTGTCTGAAATAGGCAATCCCATTGGGGGTTACTCCCCGTGTAATTAAACTCTGCTTTCCCAGTCAAATCTCAGAGGCCCTGGCCCTCGAAGAAGAGAGTGTCATCAAAGCAATCAACATGCATCTGAGAAACAGGCAGACTCCTGTGTACAGTGCTGGATAGATGTCACTGATAATTAATTCACTTGTATTAATCCTTTCCTTGCTTTTTCTAATTGCTTTGCACAGATTCTTATGGGCCAGTTCTACCATCTGTTCTGCAGATCAGTAGAATTGATTGAGTTTTAAGTGGTAACAACGGTGCCGCTCAGAACCAAGAGAACACAGTGGATGCCAAAATACTGCCATATTTTATTTTTAACAATCCAAGCTGTTATGCAATTTAAAAAGAATAACCACCACAAATTCAGGAGCATGATAATGAAATGGCCCTGACAGACAGATGTTCAGTAGGCTTCTTCTCTCATCCCTGGCCACAAACTGCTATCTCAAAACATAGAGGAGGGGAGGACACACACAACAAGAGAGGTGAAAAGATTCCTTGAAGTCATTTTAGGACTTTTGGTTGATTTGTTTCCATAAGAGCCTACTAGTACTAGTTATTATTTTTCGCAGCAAAACTGTTGTGATATTTTTGGTACAGACAAGTATTTTCTAAACTTTTGAACAGTGTTTTCAAATCACTAGCCTACATTATTTAATAATTCTTGTCCTTGGTGTTGGTTGGTTGCTTGCAGACATTTCGTTATCCAATATTTGCAAGCAAACAACCAAGCTCAGAGAGCACCAAGGATTTCAAATTTCAACCCTGAGCTACAGATATTCTCTTCCTATAATTCTTGAATACATTTTTAAGGTAATGGGGAACTTTGATCCCCCCAATTTTGGGTGACAAAATTATATTGGAAGAAGAAAATGGATGAGATATAGCTTACTTGATGTGAGCTTGTCCCTCTACCGAACTCAGTTTCGGTTAACTCCATATTTGTTAACAAGGCTAGTGAACACCGTTCTGAAATATATATTCAACTCCTCATTCCTTCTCATCACTTATGCCCTTGCTTCTATGCATCCTCAAAATTGGACACGGGATATTCAGCCATGTCAATGATAAAATCCTACTAAATTTAGAAATACTTAGGTCTGCCAAGAGTTGTTTGTCACTGGGAGGTAGTGTTAGTGAACAGACCAGGGCTGTCAAACTCACAGCCCATGGGCGCTGGCCACGCCCATGCTCAGTTTAGTGAAGAGGGGAAAAAAAGTCACGATATGTCACATGACATCACCGTGATAATAAAAGTTTGACACCTTTGGGTATTTGACGATACCCAACTCTAGCTGACTCTCCTTTTGATATATTCTTGGCTTTTCCAGGCAGCTCTCATTGTCCCCTCATCCCATGCCTAGAATTTTTCCATAAGCCCTTCCCATAGAGCTTTGCCCACGAAGCTCATATATGTGTAAATTATGAACACAATCTTTTGGATAAATATAGCAGGTAAACAGTTAAGGCTCATGGGGTGTCTCATGTCCCTTTTCTGCTCTCGTCACCTTCAAGACACCACTTTTATACACAGTGGTATAAAAAAAATCTAACCTTTTTAGTCTTTAGGAAGGACCAGCTATTTTCTTTGCTGCCTTGGTAGTACAGTGGTCTAAGGCACCCTGTTATTAAGCTGGTTATTAAGACCAGCTGCCTGCAATTACTGCAGGTTCGAATCTCGCCAAGGCTCAAGGTTGACTCAGCCTTCCATCCTTTCTAAGGTAGGTAAATTGAGGACCCAGTTTGTGGGGGCAATAAGCTGACTTTGTATAAATATACAAAAGAATGAAGGCTATTGCTTAGCGCATTGTAAGCCGCCCTGAGTCTCCGGAGAAGGGCGGCATATAAATCAAAATTAAAAAAAAAAAAGATCACCTGGAAGACCCATTGGGAAAGAAATAGCTTTTAGTGATCATTGCGATCCTCTTCCTTTTTGCCAGTAGCCCCTGAGAATATAGCAGAGGAATATATACATTTTTTTACTTCAATTATGCTTCCATTTGCATACCAATAGAATTAATGCAGAATTAGTCAGAGGGGCCATTCATAGGATATCATGGTTTAAGGTTATAGAAACAAGCTTGCACAAGCCTGGAATTTCTGCCAACACAATGTCCTTTCTATTCTTTAGTTGTATAAAGAAAAATGAAATCAAAGCTTTCCTCTTAGCACTAATTATAGTTCTTTTGCGCACAGAGGAGTGTGCTTTCATCTAAAAAAAAATGTTGTTTGCTAAAATAAACTCGTGTCTTTACTCACAACAGTTGGAACAGCCTCTCTCTAATACTCAGCTATGGGATAACTTTATATCTCAATCTGGTCAGCAATATAATATGAGATGTAAGTTTATAATATAAATAATTCCTCCTCCTCTCTATCCCAACTTTTAAAACATGGAAAGATCAGGATTATGTTTTCTAGGCAAAACATATTACCAAATTCCAACAGATGATAGTGCACCTAACACCAGGCAGAGAATATGGGAAACATTAGTTTAGGTTTTTCCCCTACTTGGTCCTCTGAATGCTACAAATAGGTTAAAATAACTTATTTTAGCCAACTATATTGACCACCAGAAGGTATTTTCAGCTTTATTGAAATTTGTCCAATCTACCTCTAACTGATGAATCTCAATAAGGATGCATTCAGTCACATACTGCCACTTTGTGATCTGTATACATTGTTCAGGATATCTATTCTGGATATGTATAAACGTAGATAAATTTGCCCCCTCCATGTTTGGGGATCAGGGTGAAGGTGGGTCATGCAAAACCTCATACATGGAAAACATGACATAAGGCAACATCTGTATCTCTACTCTGAGAGCTTTAGGAAAGTAGGGGGACTGCAGGTACCATTCTGACAGATTTTATTTTACGCTGCTAGCATATCTACACACATAGCAAGGAAAAGAAATAGTTGCTGCAAAAAAAACCCTCCATGCTGTGCAGATTTTCATTAATTTCAAGAGACATTTAAATATAAACAAGAGCTAATAATTTCTAAGCCAGTAACGGAAGATGCTATCATAAGAATTCTAAGCAGGATGGCTAGGGCATAGCTCAATTTGTATTAAAGCAAATCTTCTTAAAGAAACTTGAAAGGAAGTTGAAGGTGAAATTAAGAATCCATTTAGACACACACACACACACACACACATATTTAAAAAAACCCAATCTAATGAAATATTTAGAAGCCTTGTTCATTTTTCCCCCTACACTTTGATCTGCATTCTACTAGTGGGGTGGGGAGCAAAGGGTAGTAGTACTACTTGTAGTAATTTGTGCTTAGTTTTTCAGAGGTCAGTGGGTGGAGACATTCAAGCCTGTCTCACATTTGTCACTGGATTTCTTTGTTTTCAGCACTAATTAGCTGAATTAGACACTGCACTTAGTGGACTTTTTTTTTAGTAGACCTGAAAACTTAGTCTCTCATATATTTATTAGGTCTCTGTCCCTTCTGCTTTTGAAGGCCATGTGGGAGAGAGCATCTAGTTGGGTAGTAATCTTCAAAGAGAATGAATGTTGGTACATCCCCTTTTCTGGACCCAACTGTTCTGGACAAGTTTTGCAAACTTCCAATGTTACAGGGACCTTCTCAGTCAAGTTTCAGGCTAGGATGCTTGGCCATGTTTGCTAATGACCTCTATCAGAACTGATATATTGCCTGGAGGTGACTCTAGGTGGCTTATAATATAGTGGTGATTGGATGTTCTGTCTCTTCTGGATCTCTCAATAGCTTTTGATAATATTGACCTTGATATCTTTCTGGATGGCCTAGAACAATTAGGAGTGTTGTAATAGTTGTCATTTCTCTGTGACTGATCCTGCTTGGTGCTTTGGGGAAGATCAAGTCTGACATGATATCGTTCTTTCATTTGGGGTCAGATATTACTACAACACTGATGATAACACAATTGCTTTCTCAATCCCAGGCTTACCAAATGATGCTATTCTTTGTTTAGGTCTTGTGTTTAGAGGCTATGGGGAAGAGCAGATTTAAGCTCCTCCTAAGAAATCGTAGTGGCTGTGAGTATTTCAGTCTTTGGAGCTGAAAGTTATAGTCTTCAATAGGATTTTACTTCCCTTTTTTTGGGGGGGAGGCATTCCTAGGCTCATAAAAGCAGGAAGCTTCTGTGTGTGTGTGTGTGTGTGTGTGTTCTCTCTCTCTCTCTCTCTCACAGTGTGTGTGTGTGTATGAAGAGAGAGAGAGAGAGAGAGAGGGAGAGAGAGAGAGATTTAAAAGAATAAGAACTAAACACATTTTGAAAGAAAAAAGTAAGGAAAGTACTGAAAATAAGTACTAATAATAAGAAGTGAAAAAAAGTATAAAGAGATAGAGAACAGGAAAAATAGAAAAAAGAA
This sequence comes from Pantherophis guttatus, assembly GCF_059756535.1. Classification (NCBI taxonomy): domain Eukaryota; kingdom Metazoa; phylum Chordata; class Lepidosauria; order Squamata; family Colubridae; genus Pantherophis; species Pantherophis guttatus. The sequence goes on along the minus strand of NC_142063.1, from coordinate 123,575,695 downwards.
AGGAAAGGAAAAGTTATAAAGAAACATCTTCCAATCTTCTTAACAGCAGTTACAAATACATTTATATTTTGCCCTGTCTGTCTAAGATTACAACATAATTTTCTTCTTTCCATAGTCTGCCCTCTCTGATCACCAAACTTATAAATCACAAGGTTTTTTTTTTCCAGCAAAAAATCCTCAAGGAGTTTCTAGTCACTAATAAATGTTGTTATTGTCCTTTCTCTAATTAAACAAATCAATTTTTCCATCTCTTCTAATTCTGTCATCTTCACCAACCATTCCTCCGTTTTGGGCATTACCGAGTCTCTTTCCATTTTTGTGCACATAATAATCTCGCAGCAGTTATCATCTATAAAAACAATCTTTCATAACTTTATTCTAATTGCCTCTCCAGTAGTCCCAAGACAAGTTCTTGATGCACTTCAATATTATTATTATTTTAGTATCATTGTATGTATTTGAAGCCAAAGTTCTCTGCCTTATGGAATTATAAAAGACCCCTTTAGTTTTAACCCTTGAGCAATTGTATCAAAGGGTTAATTGTATAATTGTATAAAAAGGTTCATTGTATAAAATTCTTAAGGGAGATTTCTTTTTGAGGGGGAGGGGGTAATAAAAATTAAATTTCAGGCCCCTCAAAAAGAGGTCAATTTACCAGATGATTTAGGGAACAGAATAATGCCATCCCCAAAACTAGAGGTCACTTGATGTCATATCTAACAGCAGAAATTAAGCAAAAATTAAAAAATTAAAATAAAATAAAAATCACTTTATTGTCTCAAATTATATTACTTGCACATATGACCTGCCTTAACATTTTAAATATTTATGACTTTCTAAAAAATTACTGTTATTATTTTACTCTGTGTTTATGTGTATCATCATCATCATCATTATCATCATCATCATCATCATCATCATCATCATCATCTGTATTGTGAATAGAAACAGGATAGAAATATAGATATTTCTTAGTCACAAGGATTCAACAATGACTTAAAGACACACACACATGAATGTGTGAATCTTTAAGTCATTGTTGATTCCTTGTGACTGTCTGGGTTTATACTTGCGGTGTTCTTGTCAAGTTTTCAATAGAATTTACCATTGCTTCCTTCCTAGGGCTGAGGGGGAGTAACTGGCCCAAGGTCACCCAGCTGGCTTTATGACTAATATGGGACTACAGTTCACCATTTCCCACTTTCTAGCAGTGTACCTTAACCAATATAACAAACTGTCTATCATATATTCTCTGTCTTTTTCTCTATCTCATCAAGGGAGCCATGGTGGTGCAGTAGTTAGAACATAGTATTGTAGGCTAACTCATTGCTCACTGCCAGGAGTTTGATTCTCACTGGCTCAAGGTTGACTCAGCGTTCCATCCTTCCGAGGTCAGTAAAATGAGGACCCAGCTTGTTGAGGGCAATATGCTGACTCTATAAACAGCTTAGAGAGGGCTGTGAAGCACTGTGAAGCAGTATATTAGTCTAAGTGCTATTGCTGTTGTTATCATTTGTATATTGCCTGAGTCCAACAGGTCTGGGCAGCTAACAAGGAAGGATAAAACAATAAAGGAAGGCAACCCAGCAAGCCAAGATGCCAAAACCAGGCAGCAACAAAACACACCCCTGCCTTTCCAGGAGGGGCTACACAGTGGTGGGATTCAGCCAGTTCGCACCACTTTGGGAGAACCGGTTGTTAACTTTCTGAGCAGTTTGGTGAAGTGATTGTTGGAAGAAATTATTAGGGCAGAGAACCGGTTGTTAAATTACTTGAATCCCACCACTGGGGCTACACCAGTGGTGGGTTGCCCACGGTTCAGACTGGTTCTATAGAACTGGTAGTAAAACCAGCCGGAGGCTCTGCCCACTGACCCAGATGTCATCAGGAAGCTCCTGCACTTGCGCAGAAGCTTCTGCACATGTGCAGAAAGCGTGTGTGCCCCACTGCGAACTGGTAATAAAGGTAAGTAGAACCCACACCAGGGCTACACCCATCTGGAAGAGTTCATTCATCTGAGCCAAAGGCTATATAGTTCTCATCCTCATCCTTATCTGCACATATTATAAAGGATGCAATACAATGTAAGATATTTACAAATGTTCATTCAGTTCTGGCTCTATAGAGCTCTTGAGCTACATAATCATAGGGGACATTATGCAATTTCTGCAGAAGCAAGATTTTATTGTTCCTTCTCGCTGCCTAATCACTTTTAAGCTGCATACTCTTTAAGGCATTTCTAGATGAAATGACACTATACTATAGCATATACATTAAAGTGTTTCTTCTAAAGATACTGAAAATCAAAAGAATGGTATGGGTCTTTAGAAGACGTAGCATCTAGCCAAGGTCTGTAACTCAGAACATGGCAGCTTTGTCTAGAAGGACACATCAGACATAGAAGCAGAGGCAGGTGTTTAGAAAGGATAAACAGGAGGATAAATGACAAAATGAACACTGTGCTGTTGCGATGCAAGCTCTGCCCTTTTGTACAAACACAAGAGGGCAGAACTTGCACTGTGGTCCAGAGAATCATACCCAAAGAGTGTAAATGACAGTTGCAATGAATCAAGCATTACAGACGGAGCTTCAATTATAACAAGTGTCTGCCATTTTGACTTTTTTGACCACCCACTGCAGACACTGTTTGTCTTTTTGGTGAAGGCATCAGATTCTGTGGATGCCTCTGCATAGAAAGGCAGCTCTGAAGTTAAGGTTTTCATGCTTATTCTCAACCAACGTGTGCTTTTCCTGCTTTAGTAGTTCACTAAGGATTTTATGTAGTTCCAACTGTTAGAGAAAGATTCTCCTAGCAATACCTCATGATTGATAGAATAGAATAGAGCTGGAAGGGACCTTGGAAGTCTTCTAGTCCAGTCCCAGCTCAAGCAAGAGACCCTATACCAGTGATGGTTAACCTTTTCGACACCAAGTGCCAAAACTGGTGCACACTGGAGCATTGGAACCCGGAAAAGAGCAGCTAGCCGGTGCGCATGTGCGTGGCGGCCAGATGCTCTCCCAGGTTTCATCACGCACATGCACGCCAGACACTGGTCAAGCGTGCATCCGCGTGACGGAACCTGGAAGAGCAGCTGGCGACGGCACATGCCCACAGAGAGGGTTCTGTGTGCCACCTCAGGCACATGTGCCATAGGTTTGTCATCCTGGCCCTATACTATTCAGAGAAGTGCCTGTCCAGTCTCTTCTTAAAAACTCCAGTGATTAAACACCCACAATTTCTGAAGGAAAGCCATTCCACTGATTAATTATGGCCACTATGGCCAGACTCATGGTTATGGGGGATTTCAACCTGCCGTCCGCGGGTGAGGCATCTGAGGTGGCTCGGGAGTTCATGGCTTCCATGACGGCCATGGACCTGACCCAGCTAATTTCTGGCCCTACGCACAGGGGGGGAAACACACTGGACCTGGTTTTTGTCTCTGGACAGTGGTTGAGTGATCTTGAGATAGGGGACATAGTCACTGAGCCCTTGTCATGGTCGGATCACTCTCTCCTTCGCCTTGACCTTCGAACCGCGGTACCCCGCCGCAGGGAGGCAGAACCGGTAAGATGGTACCGCCCAGGCACCTGATGGAACCTGATAGGTTCCAAAGGGAGCTTGGGCCAATCCCCGAGGATCTGCACACGCCTCGACTGGAGACCTAGTGGCCGCTTGGGATAGAGTGGCCGCTGGAGCTCTGGATCGAGTCGTGCCTTTGCGGCCTCTGACCCGGCGCCGTACTCACCTGGCTCCTTGGTTTACTGAGGAGCTGAGGGAGATGAAGCGCCGGAAAAGACGCCTAGAGAGTAGTTGGAGGGCTAGTCTTTCTGAATCGGACTGGACACTGGTAAGATCTCATATTAAGAATTACCTAGTGGCGATAAAAGCAGCAAAATGTACTCATTGTGCTGCTCTTATTGCGTCATCAGATAATCGCCCAACCGCCCTGTTTAGGGTGACCCGCTCCCTGCTCCACCAGGAAGCGCGGGAGGACCCCTTGGAGGGAAGAGCCGAGGATTTTGTACAATATCTGCATGACAAAATCACTTAGATTCGGGAAGGTCTGGACTCCAACTGGGTAGGTCCAGCGAGGGTGACGGGGGCAGGTCTTGAGAAGGTTATCTGGGACGAGTTTGATCCTGTGACCCCAGATGACGTGGACAAGATTCTGGGTAGACTGAATGCAACCACATGTTTGTTGGACCCGTGTCCCTCCTGGTTAGTACTGGCTTCCCGGGAGGTGACGCGAGGCTGGCTCCAGGGGATTATAAATGCTTCGTTGGGTGAGGGTGCCTTCCCCGCCGCCTTGAAGGAGGCAGTGGTGAGGCCTCTCCTCAAGAAGCCTTCCCTGGACCTGGCAGTATTGGCTAATTATTCTCCAGTCTCCAACCTTCGCTTCGTTGCGAAGGTTGTCGAGAGTGTGGTTGCACGACAGTTTCCCCAGTACCTGGATGAAACATCGTATCTAGATCCGTTCCAGTCGGGCTTCAGGCCTGGGTACAGCACGGAAACGGCATTGGTCGCATTGGTTGATGATCTCTGGAGGGCTCGGGACAGGGGTTGCTCCTCTGTCTTGGTCCTGTTAGATCTCTCAGCGGCTTTTGATACCATCGACCACGGTATCATGCTGCACCGGTTGGAAGAGTTGGGGGTGGAGGCACCGTTTTATGGTGGTTCTCCTCCTTTCTCTCCGACCGGTTGCAGTCTGTGTTGACAGGCGGGCAGAGATCGACCCCGAGGCCCCTCATATGTGGGGTGCCGCAGGGATCGGTTCTCTCGCCCCTTTTGTTCAACATTTATGTAAAGCCGCTGGGCGAGATCATCCGTGGTTTCGGGGTGAAGTACCACCAGTACGCTGACGACACTCAGCTGTACATCTCCACCCCGGACCACCCCAACGATGCTCTTGAAGTGATGTCCCGGTGCCTGGAGGCCGTACGGATCTGGATGGGGAGGAACAGGCTCAGGCTCAACCCATCCAAGACTGAGTGGCTGTGGTTTCCGACGTCCTGATATAGTCAGCTGGCACCATCACTGACTATTGGGGGCGAATCATTGGCCCCCACGGAAAGGGCTCGCAACTTGGGCGTCCTCCTGGATTCACGGCTGTCTCTAGAAGAGCACTTGACGGCCGTGACCGGGAGGATTTTTCATCAGGTTCGCCTGATTCGCCAGTTGCGTCCCTTTCTAGATCGGGACTCCCTACACACGGTCACTCATGCCCTTGTCACCTCTTGTCTGGACTATTGTAATGCTCTCTACATGGGGCTCCCCTTGAGGTGCACTCGGAGGCTCCAACTGGCGCAGAGTGCGGCCGCGCAGGTGGTTATGGGAACAACGTGGAGCTCCCATGTAACACCTCTCCTGCGCGAGCTGCACTGGCTCCCGGTGGTCTTCCGAGTACGCTTCAAGATTCTGGTTACCACCTTTAAAGCGCTCCATGACTTAGGACCTGGTTATTTACAGGACCGCCTGCTACCACCAATAGCCTCCCACCGACCAGTACGCTCCCATAGAGAGGGGCTCCTCCGGGTGCCGTCGGCCAAACAGTGTCGACTGGCGGCCCCCAGGGGGAGAGCCTTCTCTGTGGGGGCACCTACAATCTGGAACGAGCTCCCCCCGGAGATACGGAGGATCCCGGATCTGCGCACCTTCCGCCGCATGCTTAAAACGTTTTTATTTCATCAAGCTGGCCTGGCCTAAATCTTCTCCCTTTTAAAATTTTAAAATTTAAATTTTAAATACTAATTTTAATTTGTTTAATTATGGGATATTTTTAAAATTGAGCCAAATTGTTTAATCTGTTTTAATCTGTTTTAAATTTTGTATTCCTGTGTTTTATCCTTTGGGTGTTCACCGCCCTGAGTCCTTCGGGAGAAGGGCGGTATAGAAATCTAATAAAAAATAAAAAATAAATAAATAAATAAATAATTGTTCTCACTGTTAGGAAGTTTCTTCTTAATTCCAGGTTGCTTCTCTCTTTGATTAGTTTCCAACCATTGTTTCTTGTCCTACCCTCTGGTGCTTTGGAGAATAATTTGACCCCCTCTTCTTTTTGTGGCAGCCCCTCAAATATTGGAATACTGCTATCATGTCACCCCTAGTTCTTCTTTTCTCTAGACTAGCCATACCCAAATCCTGCAACCGTTCTTCATATATTTTTGTCTCCAGACCTTTGATCATCTTAGTTGCTCTTCTCTGAACTCAACATCTTTTTGTAGTATGGTGACCAAAATTGATTGCAGTATTCCAGGTGTGGTCTTACTAAAGTTTTATAAAGTGGCATTCTTGGCAGAGTTTCAGGCTGACCTGTTCTCCTTGGAATTCTTGTACAAAAGATTTACTTAGCCACTTAGGCTGGGTTTATTTCTGGTTTTTTTAGAAAATGATTTTTCAGAGCTGGAATTATTTTCTAGCACAGGTTCATTATTGCTTACCCTTTTGAAGTTAATTACTTGCAATTTTGGAGGCTATATACGCAGGAGGCAATTTAATCCTTCTCTATTCTCTTGTCTATAATTTTCTTAACCAAAGAAATGCAGTAAGCCAAATAAGATATTAAAACAAAGTTGTGAGCCGTTACGTTGAGGCTTTGTCTCATGTTGTCTTGACACTTCAGGGAAGGAAAAATATATGTCCAACTATGGTCAAGTTTTTATAGCAAAAAAAAAAAAAAAGTCTTCCTGAATTATTTAATCAAGAGTGCATAATATACTTAATATGTAATTAATACAGTATACATTTATTTACTTTGAATTACTTCTATCTATATAGAGTACTGCTGAGCTCCTTGAGTAAAGTAATGTGATTGTCAAAAGCAAGGTTTAATACCCAGCCAGGAAAATGAGTTGCATTTGTATTGTTATGAGTCAAGAATGATTGATCCAACTTTGCTTGAAAGAAAACAAAATAAAATTTTATGTAAAACAAACAAACAAACATTATCAAAGTTAATTTCACAAATGATTCAGTAAGAGGGTGGGGGGGGGCAGTTCCTTTTAAAAGGCAGATTTCTCCATTCTGCTCTCCTATAATTTTACTGGTAACATATAACTTAAATCTGAAGCCAAATTGCTTATGGAAGGGGTTATTCAGTAAATGCAGTTTTTAATATTTAATTAAGGTCAAAATGCTTATGCATCTTTGAGGAGCTAGGGCAAATAGAAATAGCTATTTGAAGAAATATTAGAAATTGCATTGAGAAGAAATACATTGAAAGCATTTCTCATGTCTCATGTAAGATGTCTTATGAATTTTTCCATAAGTGGCCTTCTTCCATTATGGGAAAGTTTTATACCAGTCAATGAGGAGAATTTTTTTTTAGAACTAGATTATCTCCCCTGTTCATATTTGTAGAAAACATTTGATAGTTTTTTTCTTCTGAAACCATCTTTTTTTTTCTTCTTCTGGGACAATTTCAATAAACTATGAGAACTATATAAATGGAATTTATTGAGTTTATAAAGACTGCCCAGGCAGTATTTTGCTGTACAATGTAAATTAAGCTAAGAGACAGAACTCTTCACCTTTGTTTTTTTTAAAAAAAAAATTATGAATGATTCCCAATGATGGTCCTAATTCTTTAGGGCTTTTTAAGGGGAAAGAAATTCAGATCAACAGAAATGATGTTTACTGCCATGGATACAATATCCTCTTGAATATTTTAACATTTGCAAATGCTTAGAAGCATTCTCAACTAAATGACTGAACCATACTGTTTGTTGTCATTCCAGAACCTCCACAGTCCATGATTACAAACAGTTTTAAAAAGAAAAAACAAAACAAAACAAAAACTGGAGGAGGTATCCTTTGATATTTAAACATTATTCTTTAGATTGTTCTGATTCTTTAGGTGAAGAATGAAAGCCAGGTAAATAGATTTAGATTTTTGAATCTAAAGTGAACATCTTCAGCTTTTCATTCCACTCCAAACCAGATTAAAAATATTTTAATGAAAATTGGAATCCTTTGTTTTTAGATGTTTAAACCAGAGGTGGGTTTCAGCAGGTTTTAACCAGTTCTGGAGAACCAGTAGCGGAAATTTTGAATAGTTCGGAGAACCGGTAGTAAAAATTCTGACTGGCCCCACCCCCATCTATTCTCTGCCTCCCAAGTCCCAGCTGATCGGGAGGAAATGGGGATTTTACAGTAACCTTCCCCTGGATTGGGGAGGGAATGGAGATTTTACAGTATCCTTCGCCTGCCACGCCCATCAAGCCATGCCAATCAAGCCATGCCATGCCACGCCCACCAAGCCATTCCCACAGAACCAATTTTGAAACCCACCACTGAACCTTGTAATCTCACAGTGACTTGAATCAAAGCACTTGAATTTCCACTTGCAACCTCAGATTGATTATCACTCATTTTAAATAATGAACATCCAATCAATTCAATGCTCACCTGCCCAGGACTTTTATATATTATGAATAAATAATTTAATGTTTTTGTGAATTGGATTCGAACGTATCAGAAAGATCTCAGATTGGGGAAGCCTTGTTTAATTTAGGGTATCTGAACTTTAATTCTTATACAGAAATAGATCTAACAGATATTCCTTCTCTGCACTGTTCCATATATTGTTTCAGTTTTCTTCCTAGGAAAATCTGTTACTTTCTGCTTTTCCTCTTAACAATTCTTCGTTCTCCATTTCCAATATCCGAGTCCATGATATATGTGTTTAGGGGAAAAAACTGGGCAAACTCTTGTAAACTCCTAGTCCTTCTAGCTCTTCTTTTTTTTTTTTTCTTCATCCTGCTGCTTCAGCTGTCTTTCATAATCTGCAGCCAAGCTTCAAGGAAATTTGATCTGGTATGGTATCCTCCTTGGTTGAAAAGAGAGTGGTGGTGGTGTGGTTTCCAAGGAGAAAACCACACCCCCACCAACACCGCCAGAGCAAGCTACTGTATATAAACAGGGAATGAAACCCACACTGATTGGCACTGGTGATGTTACCTGGTTAGGTAATGAAATGTTTGCAAGTAAACAGTCAGAGAGCACCAAGGACTCCACAGAATCAAATTTACACCCTACCATTTCCTTCCCCAAGCATTTGATTTTCCATCCTATCCCAATGGGAAAAAAAACCAAACAGAATAGAATGAGGTAACTCGTCAGTCACTAAGTTCATTCTTAAATATCTAAACACACACACACACAAAAAGCATAGATTATTTCTTCTTGAAGAAATAGCTGAGGGAACAAAGAGCCTATAATTAAGAGTCTGCTTTTGCTTATTATCAAGGACAAGATACTCACAGTGAAACATTTCATTAATGTATTTGGGCAAAAGGCCTACCCCTGTGATTATGGGAAGCGCACACAATGGGGCTTCCATTTCTCCAGCTGTTTTTGTAATATAGGCAGTAATCCTTTAATGAAGTTGATGGATGATCTGAGATGAATCTCTTTCTCTTGATTTTCACTCCAAGAGGGTTAGTGGCTACGGGCAAAGACATTGGTGTCTCATTCTGATTTGATGAAAGACCCCCTTTGGAGTTTGATATACCATCAAAAAGAGGGAACATCTACATGCTTGTAATGGCTGTAAGGAACAAGTAAAGACATGGTACTCACTCATAATTCGAAATGAGTTTACAAAGGATTTATTCTGTAATTCCATTTGACCCACATCCAGGCAAATCCAAAGGAAAAAAAATACGAAGTATAAATTCTACTGATGCCAGACCTGCCCGAATGTGATGCCGGAATGTGAGGTGATATCGATGGGAGGGTGGGGGACGGGAGTCTTAGATCAGGGGTCAGCAACTTGCAGTTCTGGAGCCACTCTTTTACCTCTCTGCTGTGGCTCCCATCACTCAAAAATGTGTGTCACAACCGCCAATATGTGACACCCACCGGCACGCGATTTATTGAGCTTTTCAACCCCCGGTAGGCCAACCATGGATAAATCCAAGAAAAGAAAAAAGTTTCAGAAGAAAACAGAATGTTTAATTCAACTACATATGCTAGTTTTTTGGCCACTCAAGAAATAGTCAGGCACAGGAAGGGTTTTGTGACTCCCGGTGTTTTCTTTTCTGTGGGAAACGGGTCTAAATGGCTCTTTGAGTGTTTAAGGTTGCAGACCCCTGTCCTAGATGTTTCTGCAAAATGGTGTTAGCCATTCTGAGTGTGGAGCTAGTGCGCCCCCTGTGGTGCACTTCTGAATAGCATGCAAATATGAATCAAATGGACTGGTAGTTTTAGGCAGCGAAACAGCTACTCTGTATTAAAACTATAGACTCCTGATTAATGTACCATCGCCACTAAATAAATAAAAGGAAAAAAAATGTAGATTATAATAACTTCTACCAGGGCTCAACAATAAAGTGGTAATTAGATGTCATCAATAGCATTTGTACACTGAAAATAATATTTAACTGAACTTCAAACTTATCAAAATGGAATTCCATTGAGCATTACAATTAGATTCAGCCTATATTTGCTCAGATAATATACTACTGGGTCAAGCAGTATCGGCAATATCAACATGACATTTGCTTTCTTTTGTCAGCATTGGTTTTCTGTTTACTTTCATAGTCTAAAATTATATACTCTACATTGAAAAAAAAAAACAATAGCTGGCAGATGACATGCATAAACCTGTAATGCTCTAAATTTAATTGACTGGCATTTCCATTGCATATTCATATTGCATTTTTATATCCAGGTTTTTTTCTGGGTTGCCACATTCAGAGTCCTATTTTTGAACTGCTGTAAAAGGGAGCTGTTTCTGCAATGTGTCTTTTTATTAGATGTCAAACCCATAGTTTTAACTACTGACATTTCAGTTGAACCTGCAGTTTGATAATAGGTGGTCTAAGGAGGTGGAACCTATGAGAGTTTTTGTGGTTTTGCCACTTTGGAATACAAACAAAACAAAAGACCATTGGGTCTTGTAAACAAGTTCTCCTCAACTCAGTATCAGCGTGGCCAGAAGTTCAGATTAGTAGGCATTGGACTTTAGCAAAATTGAGAATGCTCCATTTCTAATGCTGGTGGTAAAATAGATGGTAGGTGATGTGTTTGTTTTGTTTTGTTTGTTTATTTATAAAAATGTATATGGCTGCCAAATCTCATATATGGTGCTTTATTAAGCTTTCAGGCAATTTTTTTGTCCTCAATCTCTGTGCTTTATCTCATCTTGCTTTTGATGGTCCTTCGCTCCTAGGAAGAGCTTGTAGAGTTACTTGAGCTACCAAAAGAAAACTGATGAGAAGACTATTTTAGGCCAAACCCCTTCCCAACCAGGTGTGTGTGTGTGTGTGTGTGTGTGTGTGTTTCTGAAAGATTAATTCTGATTCTAAATTATGAAATTGACTGTCCTTTAATTCTAAAATTAAAGGAATTAAAAGACAGTGACTTTAGTTGATGGGATATAAATCTTAGGTAAACAAATCTTTCAGGAAAAGAATTCAGGTCTTTCCTGCCAAACATGAACAATATAAGCTCTGGTGATTGATAGGCTGATTAGTCTTATTGCTGCCTTTTTTGTGGTAAATTGGAGATGATTTTCCTTTCATTCCTGGATTTTGGTTATGTGGATTGATAGTTTAATTTTATTGCTGGCTGCTGTGAGTTTTTGTAGGTCTCCCAGATACATTGTTATAAATTGTTTAAATAAATAAATAAATAAATAAATAAATAAATAAATAAATAAATAAATAAATAAATAAGGAGAAACCTTGAATACAAAGTTGTGGCATCAAATAGTGGGCATATTTCTGGTTTCCAGGAAGAGCTATCAATGTTTTTCCTTCAGATATTTTCATATGTACCTAGATGATAATATGTTTGAGCTTTTATTGAGCACTAATTAATGAGAGTTACCTCTTAATCTTCTCAAACATATATATGAATTAATGGAATATTACAAGCTATGTATAGGAGGCAATCTTAGAAATTTTATTCTGATACGAAGCCTAAGAAATCCTGCTGGGTTAATGCAGCTCCAAATAATATATTTGCCTTTTGCAGCTCTCACTGTCTTTGCAAACTTGTTGAAATCTTAGAGAAAGTACTAATCTTTGTACTTGAGAAATGCTAGGTTTGTAAAACTTGTGAAAGTGAAGATTGAAAGTGTAATTATTTGTGATGTCTGTCTGCACCATGAAGCTTTCTCATAATGCATTTTGCATGGTATAAAAATCATTAGGTTTTGGCATGTTATTTTTCAGCTCCTTCTGTGGCCTGCAAAATAAAAAAGATACTCTAGTAAGTATCTTTTGTAAGACTCTTTTGTAAAAATTTTACTGCTTGGGTCTGATAAGACATAGATTTTTTTTATCAGAGACTTGAAATGACAAATCGGGGTGCGTCCTCCTTTATTCCGTCTTTTGAACATTTGGTAATGTATCCAAATAAGACTGAAGATTAGAGAAAATATTTAAAAACTCTCATTCATTCATTCATTCATACATACATACATACATACATACATACATACATACATACATACATTCACTTAATTAAACTGTATGCCACATTTGTGGCCAGTATAGAATAGGATTCTGATCTTTTGATCTTGGATAGTATCAGTGGTGAAATCCAAAAATTTTTACCACCGGTTCTGTGGGCATGGCTTGGTGGGCATGGCAGGGGAAAATCTCCATTCTCACCCCATTCCAGGGGAAGGATACTACAAAATCCCCATTCCCTCCCCACTACTGGGAGAAGGATATTGCAAAATCTCCATTCCAACCCCATTCTGGGGCCAGCCAGAGGTGGTATTTGCTGGTTCTCTGAACTGCTCAAAATTTCCAGAACCTGTCAGAACCTGCTGGGTTTCACCCCTGGATAGTATCAATGTAAATTGGATCCAGGTCTGTTCTGCACTACATGTGGACATGACAATCATGAGTCTGTATTAGGGATGGACAAACCATTCAGTTTTCCACATTCCTAGGTTATATCCCTTTGAAATTTGACCTAATTCTACCTTTGATTTTCAGTACTGGATTTCTAATATGAGACATTCCAATCTTTTGCAATCATGGTGTGATCCATTTTGTTGAGATACACTGATGGCAGCTGCTTCTCTCTCTAGTTAAGATTTATTTATTTATTTTTGCTGGCAAATACTGTACAAGGAGTATAATGTGTATTCTGTACCATTCTGAAACGTGTTGAAAATTAATTACTTGCAGATGTATGACTTAAAATAAACTTAAAAAGGAGAATAAAGTAATTTCCGAGAAACCTGAATGTGCTCTATTATATGAAGAGCAGGGTAGTATATTGGCTAAGGTGTTGAAATAGTATGGAGAAAGCCAGATGTAAGTCTGTCCTCTGCCATGGAAACTGTGGGGTGACTTTGGATTAGTCATCTGTCAGGTAAATCTATCTCACAGAGTTGTTATAGATATAAACTGTGAGGGGATCCCTGTGTTGAGTGCCTCAAGGAAAGCAACTTTATAAATAGAATAAAGAAAAGGGTGGTTAAAAGGATGAGGGCAATCAGTAGGAATTAATTGCAATATTAAACAGGAGAGCAGAGCTGAGTGAAGAAGATAACTTGATGTACTTTAAGTTACATTTATGTAATTAATATTTGAAAAAAGAAACATTTTTTTCCTGTAGTTTAAACTTACTATGTATTATACTGACCACAATAATGAAGGCTTAAACAAACATTGGAAAAAGTGCTGAGGCATTTTCTAAGAGTTTGTAGATAGCTGTATCTCACTGTGATGTGAGTGCAAGTTGTATGTAGTTGGCAATATGATATGTACACACAGCTGCACATGCATAATCATGTTGCAAATATCCAGAGACAGATGATGATGACGATGATAAAAATTTCCCAGAGGATGGTTGCAGATGTAATGATATAGCCTCCTCCCACCCACCCTCCCTCCCTCCCTCCCTCCTTTCTTCCTTCCTTCCTTTCATCTCTATAGTGGGTTATTTTTCATCACTAACTTCATTATTCTGTTTGCCTCAGGGAGTTCCGCAAGACTTCAACTTGCCACTAAGACAAATTTGCCAGCATCATTCAGGTTATGATTTCAGACTTTTTTTATAACTCATCTCCTCCTCACCTCTTTGTTCCATCAAGAAATATACTGGATGCTGTGAACCACAAAGAGCTTTAAATCCAGTACATGGAAAACAGCTGCCAGTGAGCTTGTGTCTCTTGGACTGTTGGGTGTTTTGTTACTGTTACTTGTTGCAGTTCAGTTGTTTTAAAATGTGACCTCTGCTCTGGTATTCTCTGCCATGCTCAGCCGTTTTGCATAATTAAGGGAGTCATGAAATAAAAATGGTCACAGACGATAGTGGCTTTATGATCAGAATGCCTCTCTTCATTTTCTTCCTCCTTTTAAAAACCATGGCATACATTAGCATGTCAATATTTTAACCTGTTTAGACTTTCTTCTAGATTAGATCCAGCAAATGCTTCTTTAGCAAATGGGATGAAGAACCCTATGCTTTTCTGCACTGCTTATAGTCCTGATTGAAAGACACCTGGCAATTTTAGCACAATATTTAGGATTCCTTTCTTTTTTTTGGATGGTTCCTTTTTATTGCAATGTACTGTATAGCTGAAGCTTGAAGAGTTGGGGGATGTCAGCATTTGTTCAGTTTGCACTTACATGAATTATTTACATGGCACATTATTGGACTAACAAACCAGATCAGATGACTGACTGTAGCACAATAATTTTTTTTAAGAAAGAAATTGGGGTAGAAACTTTGAAACTTGTCTTTTCTTTTAGTAACAGGACTTTCTGTGTGGAAAGCAAAACTTCACTCACATATTTTGTTGCCAGACCCAGCTCCAACCCTGAGCCATTCTCCTGTTGAAATAGAAAAGGACCTGACTGGGTGACTTTGGGCCAGTCACAGGCTCTCAGCCCACCTCACAGGGTTGTTGTTCTGGGGGAAATAGAAGGAGGAAGAAATATTAGCAATAGCAATAGCGCTTAGACTTATGTACTGCTTCACAGTTCTTTACAGCCCTCTCTAAGTGGTTTACAGAGTTAGCATATTGCTCCCAACAATCTTGGTCCTCATTTTACTGACCTTGGAAGGATGGAAGGCTGAATCAACCTTTAGCCTGGTGAGATTTGAACTGCTGAACTGCAGGCAGCCAACAGTCAGCAGAAGTAGCCTGGTGCATTCTAACCACTAAGCCACCATGGCTTAAACATTAGGTAAATATTCCCTTGAGATATTTATAAAAATAATAAAGATGGGAAATAAATAAAGAATGAAATGGAAGATCAGAGTAGTTTCCTTTCTGGTCAGGAAAAACATAGCAAAAGCAGTATTTGGGTAAAAATGCAGTCAATAACTGAATAATACCAATTAGACTTCACAGGCAGTCCTTGAACATAATGGTTCTCTTAAGTTTATGCTCCAACCTTTGATGCAGAAGAGGAGATTGATGAATTTTAAGATCAAGGTCAATCCAGAATTGACAGAAGAGCTGGAGAAGAACTGGAGACTGAAATACCCAAACTGGAAATAGTAATGGGGAAAACATAGTTGGGCTTCTGAAAAAAAATAATTAACTTGCCAGTTACTGCAAACGTAATGATTTCATTTCATTTCTTCAAAGAATACCCCAAAAAAGTCAATATATGCTTCAAATACTTCACTGATGATAGAAAGGCTTTTGTCTGTGTTGACCATTCGCATTGTGGAAAATCCTTAGAAATAGAAATAGTTCATTATATTCATGAAAAAGCTATATACAGAACAGGAAGCCACAAAGGGAACAGGTTGAAGCAAACTGGCTCCAGATTGGCAAAGGTCTAAGAAATGTTTGCATATTCTCTGTTTATTCAGCTTAAACATGGAATATATATACTGAAATAAGCTATACTGGGAGAACATGAACCTGGTGTTAAAATTGGAGAAAGAAAACATCAAAAAGTTGATTATACTACCCTGAGAACTGGACATTCAGATAATCTACAAGTTTTAATGATGAAAGGAGCATGGTGAAAAAAAACTGGAGTAAACATATATAAGAACGACCAAATGAATAACAACAGATACAGCAACCAGCCTTAACAATGAAGATATTGAAGTGGTATCGTCTGCTTTTTAGGATTGGGTATCAACTGTATGATCATCTTGGTACATTCTAGAAAAAAAAATCTTTGTGAGGCCTCATTATTTTGTCAACTGCTGCCTTCTTGTGAAGTTGACAGTAGTTTGTTCAATAAATGTTAAGCTCCTTTTGGAAAAGAATCTGACATTTTATGATTGCTTAAATATGGTCCCTCTGTGGATGAATAAGTGTTCCTGCAGGATAGATCCTAAAATGCACGGCAGATAAAGTTATCCGTTCTTTCAATGATTCAAATGATGTTTACTGTCATCTTAGTTTCTTTTAGCAATTTAAAAAAATTGGGAGGGGTGGCTTTTAGGAAAGAGATAGATGAACACTGAAATAACAATTGAAGGGTTATCAAGAAGAGAATGTCTAATTGATGGCAGGAGAATGAATTACATTTTAGACTGTTAAAAGAAAGCAGTGCTGGGAAAAACAAGTACCACAACAAAAATCCTTTGAAGTACAGACAAGTTATTGTGAATGCCCAAAGGTAAAGAAGAACAAACATAGCAATACCTCATTGATTAATTTAATTCTGAGCACTATCAATTGATGACTTACACTAACAAATGAAGTTGAAAATCTAATGCAAACCCACAAAACGTATTCTGAACAAGTTCTTGCTCCCAATAGAAAGTCCATCAGGGTCAATTTAATTTCTCTTATAGATTACAAGGTTGTCAAACAATTAGAAACTATTTATTAGATTAACTCATTGGCTTTTAACATAATAGTCAATATTCTGATTCACTGCAATAAGTGCTACCATTTCCCAGACAAGGAAAATTATAATAGATTTAACCATAGTTTCAATTGGGAAAATGGGACCAATCCTAGACCAAGCCAAGTCCAAAAATTCCAAGGAATTTCTAGAAGCCTGGCACTCTGACAAATCAGCCATCAATAGACACAAGACATTAATAACATCTGTAGATTATGCAAAAGAGACTATCACCCGGCCCAAAAAGGAACAAAAAAACCCCAAGCACCTCTCCACCCACAGTCAGCACCCAGATCAGCATAGATTAAGGTTAACATCAGACCAACAATCAAATAAACAATACCCCCAATCAAGAAACTGCCAAAGAAGCCAATAGCAAACAGCCCAACCAAAGAATCTCTAAGACCACTCCTACCAACACTAACAGGCAAGTCACTAGAACCGTGATGGCATGCATGCCAGAGGTGCCACACAGAGCCTCTGTGTGGGCACACACACCATTGCCACTGCTCTTCCGGGTTTCATTGCACACATGCACACTGGCCAGCTGCTCTTTTCCAGGATCCGGTGTGCACATGCGTGCCAGACAACTGGTCTTTGAACAAAGAGAGCAGCCAGAAGAGAACAGCTGAAACCCGGAAGAGAGCAGCTGGCCACTGTGTGCATGCACACCAGCCAGCTGCTCTCTTCCGGGTTCCGGCGCTCCGGCGCTCCAGCGTGCGTGCACAGCAGTTTCGACACTTGGTGCTGAAAAGGTTAGCCATCACTGCACTAGAATATAAAACTGAGAGCAAACTCCACTCCTTACTAGCACTGATGATGTTAGTTTGGGTAATGAAACATCTGCAAGAAAATAAGCAAGCTTAGAAAGCACAAGGACCACCACCACCCCATAACAAGGAAACTTCTTCTCTCATAAATGCTAGAGAGTTTTTATTTATTTTTGTAATGGGGAGGTTGAGATTGGAAGAAATCACTGTTCCATACAATATGGCAGGTTGGAAACAGAAAGTAGAAAGCAATGGGAGAGAAACAAGCCAATAGAAATAGGGCACAATGAATTTCACTGGTCTACCTTCTTAGAATTCTTTATACTAATTTTTAATTATTTACTATGTCCCCTATATTCCCTTCCAATAAGTGGCACTGAAGGAAGTTAACAATAAAAGTCCTTTTTTAAAAAACAACAAGAACCCACATACAATAAAATTAAATTGAATACAGGTAGTCATTGACTTGTCACCATCATTCAGCCCAAATATTCCATTGTTAAGCAAGACAGTTATTAAGTGAGTTTTGCCCCATTTTATGACCACAATTCGTGATTACGTGAATCACTGCCATTAGTAACACAGTGGTTGAGTGCATTTGACTCCCCCATTAACTGTCACAAAAGATGATCACATGACCCCAGGCGATGTCTGCAGCCATCATAAATAACATGCCAGTTGCCAAGTGTCCAAATTTTGGTCACGTGACCAGGAGGATATTAATAGCAATAGCACTTAGAGTTATATACCCCTTCACAGTGCTTTACAGCCCTCTTTAAGGAGTTTACAGAGTCAGCATATTGTACCCCAACAATCTGGGTCCTCATTTTACTGATCTCAGAAGGATGGAAACCTGAGTCAACCTTGAGCCAGTCAGGATCAAATTTATGGCAGTTGGCAGAATGAGCCTGCAATACTGCATTCTAACCACTATGCCACCAGGGGATGTTGCAATGGTTGTAAGTGTGAAAAACAGTCATAAGTCACTTTTTTCAGTGCTGTTGTAACTTCGAACGGTCACTAAATGAATAATTGTAATGTCGAGGCCTACCTGTACATGAATGAAATAGCACTTTACATACTTAGTAAATGGGTTCCCTAGGCTCTGGAAGATCAACACTGAGTTATTGATCAGGGATTTTGCAGATGTTTTACCCCACGTCCCAGTGAGGTTTTCTAAGTGCAGTGGTTCAGAGGTGGAGTAAAAACAGTACTTATCTTAGTGAGCAGCAAACCCACTTTGCCCATCAATGGTCTGCCTTAATCTGATGCAAGTTGGTGAAATCATTGATCCTAAAATCTGTGTTGAGGCCAACTCCTTGGGGCTTCAACATGTTGAAGCCCTAAGGGTTTGGCCGTCAACACATCCTTGCATCAGATTCAGGTAAATCATCTTTTTTCCCCCCTTATATCAGTAAGTTATAAAATCCCTTCTGAAAATGCAGAGGATACATATTGCCTTTCTTCATAATTATATCTGCTCTTTTGCTCTCCTCACCTCTGGAACAGCACCTGGCCTCCTTCACCTTGCCAAGGTCTGAGTAACCCCCAACTATTTTTTCTTGTAAAAGGATCATAAACATCTGGCTCTTCCAGCAGGCTCCAGGCTTAGAGTTTCTCTGAATGCATCTATTATGATGGTTTTAGTATTCCCTGAGTGGTTCTCTGCTATTTTGGCTCTTTAATTGCTATATCACATTTTTAACTTTTCCTATATACTACCTAGAATCATTGGCAGCTTTACAAAGGCAACGGACACATTTCTGGGTACTAATTTTGTATTTTATTTGTCTAAAACAATTTACCTTGGCCCTAGGTAGTGTGTATGCTCATTATTTATCCTAATCACGGTCATCTAGGGCATTCATGTTTAACAGAACCTACTATAATTTATTCACAGTCAGGTTACAAAAAGGAATCGGAGATTACAACTTTAGGAAGTTCTCTTCTGAAGTAATACTCTTCAGAAAAAATGATCACAGAGCTTAATTTAATAACTTTTGACCACCAATCTCTCTTTGCAAACCAACCTACCTCACAGGGGTATTGAGAAACAACACCAAAAAGTATTACATCTATGGCTTTGAGACCTCTATGGGAAAAAAGAAGACTTTCAATACAATAAATGCATAAATATTGCAAGTCTCAAAAGACCTGGTTATGTTATGCTCAGTGGTGGGATCCTGCTGGTTTAACAACCAGTTCAGTGATCATGTGTTTCACTGCGTGCGCGTGCACAGTTTTGACAAAACTAAACTTCTGCGTTACTTCTGGGGACTAACACAGCTGAGGGGTGGCAATCCGCTCTGCCGCATGAATCAGCTGAGAGGATAAAGGTTAGTACAGTGCGCATGGGCGGGCGGGTGGCCCACCTGATCGTCAGAGCAAACTGGTTTGCTCCCAGCTGATCATCGGAGCCCGAACCGGTCCTAACCGACTGAATCCCACCCCTGGCTATGCTAGACCTGGGGCTTTCGGAGACATGTTTAAATGGCTCCATTGTTGACTTGGCCATTTTTATCCTCTATTTGCCTACAGTTGTATATTGGTTTTTATAATAGTTATCTTTTAATATGGATTTTTCTTTTATTTCTTACTCTGTTTTATTCAATTATACTATGCTGCCCGGAGTTGCTTTTTGTGACCTAGGTGGCGATACAAATTTGTTAAATAAATGAATTAACAATAAATATATGAGTAAATAATAAATAATATAATTAATAATCTCATCTAATCTCCGACATTATTGAAACTGCCAGAGTTGCTCTTTGTGAGATAGGTGGCTATATAAATTTGTTAAATGTATGAATTAATAAAAATGAATGACTGAGTATATAATCTCACCTAAACTCTGACATTATCAAAATCTCATCCCTGGATTGCTAGGATTCTGAATAGTTATTGTTTAGTCTAATGATGACTTTTTTGAAACTACCTATATATAGTGTCCCAGTACCTCTCTTTATTTTTCAATAGAGTGTTTGAGTCTGTCATCTGTACCTCTATAACTGTCTGGTTTGGCTCTGCAACCCAACAAGACAGACACAGACTTCAACGGATAATTAGAACTGCAGAAAAAACAATTGCTACCAACCTGCCTTCCATTGAGGACCTGTATATTGCACGAGTCAAAAAGAGGGCTGTGAAAATATCTACAGACCCCTCACGTCCTGGACATAAATTGTTTCAACTTCTACCCTCAAAACGACCTTATAGAGCATTGCATAACAGAAGAACTAGACACAAGGACATTTTTCCCCCATGCCATCACTCTGCTAAACAACTAATTCCCACAACACTGTCAAACTATTTACTAAGGCTATATAACTATTATTCTTCTCATCCTTCCTATTACTTATCTCCTTCTACTTATGACTATAACTTTGTTGCTTGTATCTTTACAACTTATATTGTTTTAGTTTCCTAGTATGATTTGATTGCATATTTACTATGCTATGGCTATCACTATGTGTTGTATCTTATGATTTTTGATGAATGTATTATTTATTCACTCTGAGAGCTTATGAACCGAAGACAAATTCCTCACATTTGGCCAGTAAAGAATTCTATTTTATTAGGCTGCATTCTATCTCAGACCTGAACATATAGAAAATCCCACAGTGTGCCAGAAGGAATCATATCACTTCTGTTGCTTGTGGCATCCCTGTTTCAAGCTGACTCACTTGGTAGATTTCATATATAGAGGCAAGATATTGTTTATGAATTTATTAGAGATCAGGGAATAAGCACAGAAAATAGTTCCTATGCCAAATTTCACACATATCATTATGGAACTGGAAGATTTTCAGCCAGTGATTCAAACAAACACCTCTGTTTTATTGCAGAAATTAGGATGCATATAATGCCTTAATAAATTTATTAATACCTTAATAAAGAAGCACACCAATCTCTAGAGTTTTGTCAAGCGCCGGGGAAATCAGGAGATTCAGGCAGTTCACATGAGCATCAAGATTTGTTGAAGCTTAAACTCTCTACAAAAATCTGAGCTACTAATGGTCAAGAGAAATGCATGGGAATTAAGAAGGCATTCAAGGTGGACTGGACTTAGATCTCTTGTGGGCATGTAGGGACTTGTGAGTTATAACCCCTCCCTTGGGCTGAGCCTGGTCATTTCCTACAGGTTTAAGCTTTCAGTATAGCAATTCTGAGGTTCAAATCCTCTTTCTTCCATTTCTTTAACATCACAACAGATTGAGAGCTGCTGAATTCTCGGAACAAGACATGCTTGGCACCTGTGCTTTGTTATTACAATAGAACACTCTGATCCTGCTATTTCATCTCTTCCATATCTCTAAAATTGTCCTGAAATTCTGTTCTCAGCCACTCTTAGCATTTGTTTGATTCAGTATGTAATGTGGGACATGGCATCCCATGTACTGAATTGTTCAGTTTCAAGTGTTTTGCTTATTGTCTTTATTTTATAGCCAGTTGGGTAACTTTGAACCAATCACTCCCTTTCTCAGCCCAACACACTTCACAGGGTTGTTGTTATGGGGAAAATTGGAGGAGGAGAGAGTATTAGGTATGTTTGCCACCTTAAATTATTTGTAAAAATAATAAAGGCAGGATATAAATAATAAACAAAACAAAACAAAACAAAACAGTTGTATGTGCCAATCTTTCTCCAGGAGCTGAAAATGAGATCTCTTTGTATTTTATTCTCAAAGGCTGATACTGTATGTTTTGTACATAGATCTGTTTAATCTCTAGAAGTATGCAGTGAATCCTATATTTTTTCAGAAAGTTCCTTGATGCTCAATATTCCCACATTACCACAGAAAATATTAGAAGTGTTTCACTAATGCAGTGATACCAACGGTGGAAGGGAGGCTGAAATTATTGATATACTTGGGGGACATTCGATTTTTTAAAAAGTGTTTTTTTGATCTAAACCAGAGGTGGTTTTCAGCAGGTTCTGACCAGTTCTGGAGAACCAGTAGCGGAACTTTTGAGTAGTTCGGGGAACCAGTAAATATCACTTCTGACTGGCCCCTCCCCCATCTATTCTCTGCCTCCCAAGTCCCAGCTGATCGGGAGGAAATGGGGAACCTTCCCCATTGCAGTAACCTTTGCAGTAACCTTCCCCTGGATTGGGGAGGAAATGGAGATTTTACAGTATCCTTTCCCTGCCATGCCCACCAAGCCATGCCACGCCCACCAAGCCACACCCACAGAACCGGTAGTAAAAAAAATTGAAACCCACCACTGATCTAAACCGTTCCCACCCACCCATAATACTGTGGAACTATTTGCTGTTGAACTTTGGTGATTCAGTCAAAGGCGAGAGATTCTGAGGACTATTGAAAAGAGCCGAGGATGTACGTGACTTCTGGACCATAATTTTTTAATCCCTGATGTGCACAATTGCAGTTTTACACCTTGTTATTTCAGATGGAATTTACTTCTGTGCTAAGGTGGCAATAAGAGATATCACTTGGATTGGGGAAAATCTATGAATTGAGCATTGAAATGTGTTAAAATTAAACTTAGCTTTAAAGAATTAACTTCACTGTTCAGTTTCAAGGGATAATTTCCAGTGATCATACACACCCTCTTTAATATCTTCCACTTTTTTTTTTCCAGATAGGGAAGCAATAGATTGACTTGTCAAAGTATCCATGTTTTAGGCAGCTATAAAGTTGAACTGCCGGGTGATTGATCATACTCAGCTTGGGGAAACAGTATTACTAATTAAAGTGTAAGATGTTAAACAATATTACTAATTAAAGTGTAAGAGGTTAAGTATGTAAAAACACAAATTTATTCCATGCAAATGAGGTGGCCAAATCTAGACTTCGAGTAGCGATTGCATATGAAGATGCATTTTTTTAAAAAGTATATGCTGTAAATTGGCCCAGATTTCATGTTGGCATGGATATAAGTGGGAGAAGCCTAAAAGGATTAATCTCCATAATTTGCAATTATAGCTTCACACTGGAGTATTTGGGGAGGGAGTAATGGCACATTTCGACTGAAAGCATATTGTGAGGTGTAACATTTTGCTGTTGCTTGAAGAGGCTGCTTATGTATGTGCATAGTTAGCATGGATAAGAAAAAAGTAAGCCTTTGTCTGTTGGTGTAACTTCAGATGATTTACAGAATTCTGGAAGGGTTTTTTAATTCCATTGTTTAATAGTAGAACAGCAACAAAATTACACCATCTTGCCCTCAATTACACCTTGCCCTGGAGTGTTGAGGGATATTGCTGTGACCCCTACATAACCCCTACATGACCCCATTGGAACCTGACAACAACCAATAGAATATTAAAGGACATGTTTTTGCATAGGAACAGGAAGCTCAAATAAAAAGTCCAAAAGAAGGTGTAAAAGCCACCCACTCTGAACTCCATTTTGTCAGCTGCACCAGAACCATAAACGCTGTTGGTTCTGCTTCATCATTAAACCATCTTTCCAATCAGTCCCCATGTTTCCAGTGTCTTTCTCCCAGCTTGGAACTGAACCAGACGGATATGTCTTCCCACACTGCCAAATTGATTAAGGAATTTTTTTTTTACAAAGTTTATTTTCATTTTTAAAAATACAATACTTTACATATATACATACAAGGTTATTGCAACTAACACACCCAAATCTGCACCTATACCACTAATACAATCCATTTCATTTCCCTCTCTTTTCTTTCACCCAATTATACCATAAATTCCAACATTTGTAATAATCAGAATTTTTTTGGTTCCTAAGTAATTTCGTTAACCAGTCTGCCTCTGCGCATTCTGTAATTTTCCAAATTAATTTATTTTCTGTGGGTATTAATTCATTTTTCCATTCTTGTGTGTATAGTATCCTAGCTGCAGTAGTGATGTGGAGGATCAAGTACCATTTTTCCTTAGTTATTTTGTATGGTTTCATTCCTAATAAAAAAATCTCTGGTTTCAGCTCTCTATTATATCCTGTAATTTCCACTATCCAGTTCCGAACCTTGCACCAATATTTGCCTGCTTTGGGGCACGTCCACCATTGGTGGTAGTATGTCCCACAACCATTCCCACACTTTCAGCATGCCGGAAAAACTTCCGGGAACATTCTTGCGATTCTTGCCGGGGGGATATGCCAATGATAGACCATTTTATAAATATTTTCCTTGTAGGAGGTTGACAAAGTAAGTTTCATATTCCTATTCCATATCTCATCCCATTTATCCAGATTTGGAGAAAATCTGAGGTTCTTCCCCCAGGCAATCATAGTATCCCATTAAGGAAATATTTTGAGCTTTTAAAAAAATAGATTCCTGGCTTTGGAATTATTTGAAATATGATTCTTGTACAAACTCAAGTCAAATAAGCTTGATTTCTATTTTTTAAAAAAGAAGTGCATCCTGAAAAATCTAAAGAAGTTTCCCTCAAAGTGGTGTCTTTCAGAAAGGATGTCCAGCCAGCTGGCAAAATAATTAACTACCCTACACTTGAGAATGCTTTGTTTTCCAATCAAATTTGCACAGTAGAACAATTGTACATTTCCTTTTAATACTTACCAAATTCATTCCTTTTAGCTCTGAACATATGAATGGGTCAGCGGAATTCTTTGGATGCTAATGTTTCTCCCTCAAAAGTCCAGAGTATAATGGCCATGCTGGAGCTGATGTGAGATGGGACCAAATCAATCTGAACGAGGTTATCATTTCCATAAGTACTGATGCTAATCAAGTTTCTTTTCCCTATGTTCGTGTTGTGGCCTTTCAGCGGCCTGTGTAGCTAGTAGCTGATTCCGACAACGAGGAGGCTGTGTGGTGCTGCGCCAGCAGCCTGTGCTGCTGGCACTTGAGTCAGACAATGAGGAGGATGGAGAAGATGTGGTGCCAGAGGCGGGGATTCAGCCAGGGCCTTCAGAATCTCCAGAAGCTCCTTTAAGTGAAGAGGACGAAGAGGAGGAGCCTCTTCTCGATGCACGGGCACGCAGAGCTGCCAAAAGGCAGGAGTGGCTTTTTGAGGTCTCCTCGAGAGTAAGGCTTGGGGCTAATCTTAGCCTATTTAAGGAGGAACACCGACTGAAACAATTTGCAGGGAACAACTTAGTTCACATACCTTTGTGTCTTGTCTTGCTTATCTTATCAGCTTTATGCAAATTGCTTCTGGGCATTCTGCCAACCTTAGTAAGTTTTTAGTTATTATTCTTTGAATTCTTGGCGGCTGTTAATGCAATTAATTAACAGCCATTGTTGTGAAAGACTGGTTTATTCAGTAAACTAAGATTTGAACAGACTTTGTGTGTGTTGCGTTCTTTGGGGTCCTTAGCTGGGATAACAGTTCGAAACTGACGGAAATATTTTCTAAGATTCAACTGAGCTTAAAGTTCCTGGGAAGAATGACCAACATATACCTAGAGACCCTGAGAATGTAATCCTAACTTTCACTCATTCATAAATTTGAACTAAACTGATGATGCTAAAGATGGTCTTTAATATAGGCAGTCCTCGACTTACAACAGTTCACTTAGTGACCATTCAAAATTACAACGGCACTGAAAAAAGTGATTTATGACCATTGCAGTCATATCCCCATGGACATGTGATCAAAATTCAGATGTTTGGATACTGACTCACATTTATGACAGTGGCAGTGTCCCATGGGTCTTGTGGTCTCCTTATGCAACCTTCTGACAAACAAAATCAATGGGGAAACCAGATTCACTTTACAATTGTGTTACTAATTTAACAACTGCAGTGATTCACTTAATAAATGTGGCAAGAAAAGTTGTAAAATGGGGCAAAACTCACTTAACAAATTTCTCACTTAGCAATATAAATTGTGTTAGTAAGTTGAGGACTACATGTACGTATGTACATTTTTCTTTTATTAGGTGACTTTTGACACAGCATGTGATAACTTCCATGAAGTGATGATCAACCCATATATTTCTGACCCCAATGAGCCATAACCATACAGGTTATGTATGTGGCTGAAACTTGAGGTGGGATCTACAGATAAGTCACCTAAATCCTATACTAAAAGCTAAAAGCAAAGCAGTGGTAATATTCAAAGATAAAGCAAATTTCTGCATGCAATTTTTCACCTTTAGCTTTCAAGCTTATAAAATGCTATCCTCAAAGATATTCTATGGTAAACTTCTGAGAAATAGTACATTATTGATATGATATATGATACGATGTAATAATACATATATTGGCAGACATATTTGAGTCTCTCTCTATAGTATAACATTCTTGCAAGGTAAGCTTTGAATAAGTTGCAGAGTGAAGCTTGTAGAATAGAAATCTAAAGCAACATCTACTATCTAAGCTGCCTAATAGCAATTTATTACTATTATTTATTTAGGAAAATTTGTATTTCCAAAATATAAATTACTTGCTCATGGCAACTCTAGGCGGCTTAGAGAAAATAAAAACACCATGTAGAAGAAATAAAAATAATATAATAATAAAAGAAAAATAAAATAATAAACCCCTACCCCTCAGTGACAACACACACTCAAGTCAGCCATTTTATGGGTTCCATCCCACTCTGGGTTCCATAGGCCTACTGGCAAAATCATGCCTCCAGGGCCTTCCAAAAGAGTGTCAGAGTGGGGCCAGTCTAATTTCTGGAGGGATGATGTTCCAGAAGGAGGGAGCCACCATGTAGAAGGCCAGACATACTTCCTTAGAGGATGGGATCCACAACATTCCTTGCCTCCCTGCTCTAGTGGGTTTGGTGGATGTGACCAGCAAGAGACAGTCCTTGAGATAACCTGTTCTGTCCCCGTCTCTCACACACACACAAACAGACAGCCGGGGGTTAAATAAACTGGCAGACAACCAATTCTTCCGATAAGAGGCTTGGCAGCAACCCAGTAGCTGCTTGCCAAGAACTTTACTCATAAACAAAATACACACAGTTCAAGCATTATCCAGTTCGTAAAATAAATCCAAGGCAGATAATGTTGTTTCCAAAGATGCAATGTGACTCGATAGTAGTTAGTTTTGTCCGTCACAGAGTCTGAATGGCCACCTCACCCCCTTTTATACCCTGTGGGGTGTGGTCCAGTGACTCAGCTTCATCTCTGGCACGCCTTTTCTTCTGTTGCAAACGCTTATCTCTGCGACGCTGCCGAGGATCCGGCCAAGACTCATTTCCCTCATCATTGTCCACCTGTGGCTGCGTGGATGTGCTTGGCCCCGGCCCTAGCTCTTGCCCTTCGGCGGACACCGAAGGCATTGCCAGAGAGGAGGGTCCTGGAGAGGGAGGCCTTGCCAACTCCTCTTCTTCACTCTCGGAGTCCTCTCCTGTGGATGACACAGGCTCAGGTAACGGAGCCACAACATAACCTGACTCCAATGAAGTCCATGAAGGGCCTCCATGAAGGGTATTATTGGTATCTTGGAGTCAGTGTTGGCTCCTAGTGAGCCTATAGAGCAGTGATGGGATTCAATTTTGTTTACTACTGGTTCTGTGGGCGTGGCTTGGTGGGTGTGGCTTGGTGGGCATGGCAGGGGAAGGATACTGTAAAATCTCCATTCCCTCCCCACTCCAGGGGAAGGATACTGCAAAATCCCCATTTCCTCCTGATCGGCTGGGACTCTGGAGGTAGATAATAGATGGGGGCAAGGCCAGTCAGACATGGTGTTTACCGGTTCTCCAAACTAGTCAAAATTTCCGCTACCAGTTCTTCAGAACTGGTCAGAACCTGCTGAATACCACCTCTGATATGGACTACTCCCCAAGGTTTTCTTAGCAAGATTTCACAATCGGCTTGTCCTTGCCTGCTTTCCAGACCCGAGAGGGATTGACTGCTCCAAAGTAACCAACTGGCTTTGTGCCTAGGCTGGGAGTAGAACTCACCATCTCCCAGTTTCTATCCTGATGCTGTAACCACTGTAGCAAACTGACTCTCAGTAAGTTAAATGGGGGGGGGGAAAGAGAGTAGAAACAATGACATAAAACTAGGCATATACTGCATAAACATAAATATTCATGACCTGAATTGAAATTGGTTTTTATTGATACTTTCTGTTTTACAATAAACATCAGGTACATTGCTGGAGATGCTACAACTCTTGTTTCATCTTGTTTTCAGAAAAGATTACAAGCTCCCCAAAGAACATTCTTTAAGCACTAAATCCAGTGCTAGGATATAATAATAAAGAGAGGGGGGGGAATAGGGAACAGAGTGAGCTCCTTGCTGGGTGTTATCAGTTTGGAGGCTCTTATCAGGACCAACACATATTGTTATAATTATATTTTTTAAAAATCTTTTCTTTGATCAGATATTATTAAATGATAGTGGCCCTGATATGGTGTGGCTGAACAAAACTAGTTTATAATAGACTGCCAGATGTTGTATTATATTATCTTTCCTGTTCTGACTGTTTTGACTCTTGTTCCCTTATTCTGATTCTTTTCAACAATCATGTTGTGCAACTTATCAAAGCAGTAGTCTTTAAAATCAGGCATGGCTAATCAGTGTACTGTCATTATTTTCTTCTTTCTCTTGCTTCCATTTATATATGCACCTATGGATCGCTATGATATAGAGATTACAAACTGAAACTAGTGGTGGGATTCAAATTTTTTTTTGCTATCAGTTCTGTGGGTGTGGCTTGGTGGGCATGGCATGGCTTGGTGGGCAAGGCTTGGTGGGTGGGGCAGGGGAAGGATACTGTAAAATCTCCATTCTCACCCCACTTCAGGGGAAGGATACTGTAAAATCTCCATTCCCTCCCCACTCCAGGGAAAGATTACTGCAAAATCCCCATTTCTTCCCGATCAGCTGGGACTTGGGAGGCAGAGAATAGATGGGGGTGAGGCCAGTCAGAATTTTTACTACCGGTTCTCCGAACTACTCAAAATTTCCACTACCGGTTCTCCAGAACTGGTCAGAACCTGCTGAATACCACCTCTGGTTGAAATGGGACACAATAATTCACCAAATTATGGATATGTAGTTGTAATTGAAAAAATAAATGGAGATTATTTATTTATTTATTTATTTATTTATTTATTTATTTATTTATTTATTTATTTATTATTTATTTATTCATTCATTCATTCATTCATTCATTCATTCATTCATTCATTCATTCACTTACTTACTTACTTACTTACTTACTTACTTACTTACTTACTTACTTACTTATTAAACAAATGTAAATAGCCATCCAGTTCCCACATAGTTTACCCTGGGTGGCTTAACCCAATTTGGTATAAAAGTTAGTATAGACAGTAAAACAGGGAAATTTGGTTATACAGCACTTACCTTTATTCTTCCATAAAATATAAAAGGAAATATCAGACAGAAAGAGAAGCTCATTATATACATAATTCAGCACACCCCACAGTAGTAAATTTTGATACAATTGGATTTCAGGCTATAGAGACATACAATCAGTAATTTTCCTTTATTTTTAGTCTTCATTGTCTGTTACTGACATGCATTGTGAGTATAAAAACATGAATGTTATTTGGATACTTATGGTAAGTTTGTCTCATTCATGAAAGCTAAAGCCCATGTTCATTTTGATGACGCCTCAGCAAATTCATGGGCTGTTCAAATGAAAAGCTCACCAAGAACCTAATCCATTTTACACTGTGCTAGGAAAATTGAAGGAAGACTAGAAAAGACAATGAGACATTATTTCACTTGTGGGGAATAGGAAGAACTATCTTGAAAACATAATCACTGTTTTAAGTCAGTGAAATAAAAATCCTGAAAGTCCAATCTGCCACATGTTTGTTAACTGGGCTGAAGATGTACTCATGCGATCCCCACACAGGGCAAATTAACACACGCCATGAGCAGATAACAAGACCTCAGATCTGAGCCAAACCAAAGCCCGGGATGTTGCATCACAGCCATCTGCTCAAGACACAGAACCCAGGATGTCACAACACTAGAGCTCAGGATGCTACCACACAACCCATTACCCAGGTCGTTATAACACAAAAGACTAATGGGCACACAGCTAGGACCTCGCCCACACAGGATGTTACGAAACAGCCAATTAATCTGCAAACATCAACTCCATCAACTAATCAAAATGTAACAACACAGCCAACCAATCTGCTTACAATGACAAAGCCAGCACTCCCCACCTCCCCACCAGTATTTATAGAGAGATGGCATGTCAACGATGCGTTACGTGTCCGTGTGTGCAAGACAAAAGGAGCACGCGTAGCCTAGGCTTGCTGCAACTTCTTTATTCTTCACACGCTGCACGACAAAGCTGACGGTATACGGATACATACAAAGTCAGCATTGGGAGCGGCTGCCTCCCAACGCCCTTTAAATAGCGCGCCGTATGGTAATGATGACCACCACCCTTCCGGGCTCCATGCGCATGCGCCGCCGGCTGCCGTCCCGTTACGGCAGGAAGGTAAACACTACTCACTCTCCCCGGCCGCCACCGTGACCGACCGCCTTAAATAACACCCCCACCACCGTGTAGTAACGTAGATAGTCTCCGACGCCACACCTCCCCCCGCAAGCCACCCCTTCTGGCTGCCATCAACTGGAGCGGTTGAGTCCTCGATCATAGCAGCGAGGTAAGGTGTCGAGTGGATCGTGACAGGTGTCGAGTGGATCGCGACAGGGCATCTCCGATCGAGCTTTGCTCACACAAGCATGAAGCCAAAGACACCAGCCTGAAGATGATGAGTGGGACCTCGTCGAAACGTCGCCAAGATACTCTCAATCTTACACGGGAAAAGACCCGAATACGCCAAGACTTGCATACTGTATATATATATCAACATATTTTTTCAAAATAAACTTCTTTGAATTTAGAATGGGCTTTTTTTATTTTTACCATGAACACTATCAGTGACCATAGTATGGTTCACATATGTTATGTGATCATCTCATGCTTTTTTTCCCCTTTGATATCTAGTAAAGAATTTATTCTGTCACCAAATTGGTGACTATAAGGCTTTAATCATTGTGAAATGACACCTGTAGCTATAAAACATAGTTTCATCTCCACAATATTTGTTGTCTGTGTGCTCCTGTTGACATGAATAGTAACTTTTAAGGATTAGTTAATATAAATAGCTGGGACTCTTTGCAGATGCTTTGCCAAGTACTAAGTAGTATGTACTTATTAATATACTACTAAGTAGCATTCCTGGTTTGGATGCCTGGTTTGGCCCCAGACAGACATGATATGTAATCTGCTTTTTTCTGGATCATGACTCCTGCTCAAGGAGCAGGTGGCAGTTGTGGTGAGGAGGGTCTTTGTGAAATTGTGGTTTATGAGTCTGCTACATCCTTATCTGGACGACGCTCCTTGCTCAGTTATCCTTTCCCTAGTCACCTCATACCTTGACTATTGCATTGCACTGTACATGGAGCTGTCCTTGAAAAGTATCTGAAAGCTTCAATTGATTCAAAATGGTATAGCTGACATAGTTTTGTACAAGCCTAGATTTGCTCATGTGTCACCTCTCTTGTGGGAGTTGCATTATCTGCCATTCGTTTTTGGATCCAATTCAGAGTGCTAGTTGATATTTTCAAATCCCCTACATGGTTTGGGACCAGGTTATTTGAAGGACCGTCTTTTTCTAGTCATATCTACCCAACCCACCAAAGAAAGGAGGCAAGAATGTTATGGCTCTTTTAAGAAGGTCCATCTAATGGGACTAAGAAGAAGAGCTTTCTCTGTGGTGGCTCCCTGCCTGTGGAATATCTTCCCTGTGGAGATAAGATTGGCCTCACACTTTGACACTTTTTTTGCAAGGTCCTGAAGATATGGTTCTGCCAATGGGCCTGGGGATCTCAGAGTGATTCAGAACCCATCAAGTGTCTGGCCTGATTGTTGTCACTTGGAAAGTGAGGGTTTCTTGATTTTTGTACTTGGGTTTTATATTTGTACACCGCCTGGAGTCACAGTGAGTGAATTGAATGGCCATATCAACTTTCTTAATATATAAATATGTCCATCATCTATAAATATGTGGAATGTATGTTAGTTCTGGCTAGAAGTAAATGAAATATAAATTGAAACCCCCAAACTATAAAATCCTGAAACCAATCTTCAATTTGCTAAAATTCATACTGATTTTGAATTCTTGCCTTCTTGAATTAAATTTCACTAATCCTTTCTTTTCCACATTTTTACAGGCTTACCTGTACATTTTATCCTGAAAAAGAGGAGAATAGCTACAATTAAAAGACAACTCCTACTTCTCATCTACTCCACCAGCATTTTAATTTCTCTCTGATGATTTGAAGAAGGAAGGAAGGAAGGAAGGAAGGAAGGAAGGAAGGAAGGAAGGAAGGAAGGAAGGAAGGCGGGAGGGAGGGAGGGAGGGAGGGAAGGAAGGAAGGAAGGAAGGAAGGAAGGAAGGAAGGAAGGAAAAGGGGCAGAAGGAGGAAAGTTATTGTTGATTCAGTTTCTAGCACCCTATATGTCCCAGAGTTTAGACTTTAAGCACATTCCCGCTTTACTTTGTAGTGGAGACTTCTGAACATGTTTTAATCCTCAAGGGTGGATTTTGAAAAATTGTAGCATTTTTTCCTCTTGTGGCTTAATTACTAGTAGGAATAACAAACCTACAGTTCCCAGAGTTGTCAACAATAATGGAATCCTTGAGCATTTGCCAAAGTTTTCATTTTTACAGAGAAGTAGAAATTGTGGAAAGTTCCACCTTGATAAACTCATTAGTCATTTCTATCCCAATTTAAGATATTGTTCCTGGCGTATGATAAGTTTGAGGGTATGTAAGTAAGGAAAGCTGACATATAAGAGGAGTGGAGAGGGTAGAAGAGCCTTCCTGCCCTCAACTCTCTCTTCCACAATACTTTCAAAGGGCAGAGAAAGCTCATACCAGTGGAAATAGACAATCCATCAGCCATCTCAACAATGAGTCATAGCCCAGGCAAGAATTTCAAGATCCACGTTCTCCACTTGCATAAGAGTTTGTACAAAGGAATTAAAAGTGGTTTGGCAAAGTAATTTGGAAAGAATAGACTTAGAACTCAGCATGATGTTCTACTGCAGCAGAACTACAATATTCCCTTCAAAATTACAAATTTCAACAGTATTGCTAAACTGCAGAAATCAATGCAATTCTTAAAAGAAAACTTCCTGGCTCTATAGCTGTGGAATGTCTTAACCCAGCCTTTTCAGTAAGGCTGACATAAGCACATTCAAGAGTCTCATTATGCATAAGACACTCTTGCGCTGCTTGGGAATTCAGTGTTCTAAGGTAGAAAAAAAAAGTTGGAGTTGGGGGAGGTTGTGTTAGGTCCAATCTTTTAAGCTGTAGAAGGAATTGTTGTCCTCCTTTTAGCTAATAGAAAAGATTCTGCTCTCCCACTTCACACCATGGCTATCCATCTCTGCAAACTGTCCAACTTCAGCTTAAATGTATCCCATTTGTCTTTTCTGTCCATGTGCTGTGCTTTCAGTGGCCTATTAATGTGAATCTAACGGACTTATTTCACCATAGGGATCTTTCTAAAAACCTAAACTAGGCAAAAAAAAAATACGGCAAAAAGCATTTATAGAGGAAGAACAAAGGTGCTTAAATATATACGTAACTAAGTGAAAGGAAGGAATCCATCTCCTTAAGCTTCAGGACTGGACCAAATCAGTCATTCAGTTTAAATTTGTCACTTTCGCCCTGCAATTATCATCTATGTCCACACTCTTCTTCCTAGCATATTCCCGCAGGTGCAGGGTCCGCTTTTTGGATCATTGAATGCCACTTTGCATGGTCAGCTACATCCTCAGGGCACAGGCCCGCAGCTTGCATATCTTTGTTGATGGCATCTTGCCATCTCTGTTTTGGATGCCCGCAAGGTTGCTGGCCGTTGACTTCTAGTTGGTAGGCAGTCTTGGCCACGGTGGAAGGTGCTGCTCTCTGGACATGTCCATACCATTGAGCCAGCCTTCTCTCATCTTCTCTATAGTTGGTGCCACATTAAAATGTTGTCCAATGGTTTCATTTGTGATGTCATCAAGAAGGGAGATGCCCGATATCCAACAGAGCATTCACATTTCCATGGCATGGGGATACCTTTCGGTTGCTGTTGTTGCTGCCCAGCATTCAGTGCCATACAGTGCAACAGGATGGATGGCTGTCTTTTAAATCTTAGATTTAAGACAGGTTGGCATTCATCTGTCACATAACACACCGTTCTCGCCAATGCATCCAGGCTGCATTCACCCTTGCTTGCACCTCACCATTGATGTCGCCATTGCCTTGGAGATGGGATCCCAGATACTGAAAAATGTCCACCTTCTTTAGGTTTTCTATCATTTATGTCCACACTGCTCACTTCTAATTAATAAATAAATTCTCACATGTCCTCTTAAGGCAAAATAAGGTCAGGATTGTTCCTCATATGATAAGAGAAGCTAAAAGGGATGCAGACCATTCAGAACCAAGCATCTTGTTCAGGTCTCCAATGATATATTAGGGGTAGCTAATGTGTGTCTTGAGAGGGACGTGGTGGCTCAGTGGCTAAGATGCTGAGCTTGTCGATTGAAAAGTCAGCAGTTCACAGGATAATGTGTCAACAGAGGAAATAGATCAATACCTAAAAGAGGAGGGAATGCCAGTAGTAACTGAAGAAGAGGAAGAGATACTGAATAGAGAGATCACTGTAGAGGAATTACAGGAAACAATTAGGAAACAAAAAAATAATAAAACTCCAGGAACAGATGGGTTACCAATAGAATTATATAAATGATTAGGGGAATCATTAAATTGGATACTATTAGAGGTTTACAATTAGGCATTGAAAGAGGCAAAGCTATCAGACTCTTGGAGGGAACCATATATCTCACTAATCCCGAAAGAAGGGGCAGATACAATGCAGACAAAAAATTATAGGCCAATCTCCTTACTAAATTCTGATTACAAGATTTTTATGAATTTGATGGCAAACAGATTAAAGGTAATATTAAATCGTAGAATACATTCGGATCAGAACGGATTTCTGCTGGGAAGACAAATTAAAAACAACATAAGGACTGTGATTAATGTAATAGAATACTATGAGGTGCATCCAGAGAAACAGGTAGCCCTGATTTTTCTGGATGCACAAAAAGCATTTGATCGGGTCAATTGGAGATTCATGACACAGCAAATAAAAAATATGAAATTCGGCGAGAAATTTGAAAAGATGATAGTTTCAATATACACAAAACAGAGAGCAAGGATATTAGTAAATGGGGAAATAACAAATTTTTTTGAAATAAGTAGAGGAGTACGACAAGGGTGCCCACTTTCACCACTACTTTTTATTCTAACCTTGGAAAATTTACTTAGGAGAATTAGGTTAAACTAATTAGCAATAATCATACACCGTCATTAAGATAAAAGAGGAAATAAGTTACCGTGTACATTTGTACTTACATGTATTACATATATTTAGTTTATTTGTTGTGATTAGTACTGTTGATTGTATTTTAATGTTGTGAATGTTTTATATAATTTTATCTTTTTAAACCTAATAAAGCTTGTTTTTTAAAATCAAAAAAAAAGAAAAAAAAGAAAAAGAAAAGTCAGCAGTTCAGCGGTTTGAATCCCTAGTGCTGTGTAACGGGGTGAGATCCCGTTACTTGTCCCAGCTTCTGCCAACCTAGCAGTTCGAAAGCAAGTTTAAAAAATGCAAGTAGAAAAATAGGGACCACCTTTGGTGGGAAGGTAACACTGTTCCATGCACCTTTGGCATTTAGTCATGCTGGCCACATGATCATGGAGACATCTTCAGACAGCACTGGCTCTTCAGCTTTGAAATGGAGATAAGCACCGCCCCCTAGAGTCGGGAACGACTAGCACATATGTGCTAGGGGAACCTTTACCTTTTTAAT
Source organism: Pantherophis guttatus (assembly GCF_059756535.1). Classification (NCBI taxonomy): domain Eukaryota; kingdom Metazoa; phylum Chordata; class Lepidosauria; order Squamata; family Colubridae; genus Pantherophis; species Pantherophis guttatus. Next base: position 123,539,342 of record NC_142063.1, on the reverse strand, counting down.
GTGTGTCTTAGGACAGATGGGTGTTTTAGGACCTAAAAATGATTATTTTTAATCCCACCAGTTCTTGCTTTCTTGTTTATGTATTTGTGTTTGTGTGTTTATACAAAGGATTATGGAGAAGAGCACAGAGATTAAAGTGTAGGGAAAAATTAAGCTTTTTTTTTAAAAAAAAATTCTTTCATCTCCTATGAGCTTTCACCAGTCAATTTATCATTTTGAATTGAATCTCCAGATCAAAGCTAAGCTTGGATCCAGTATTTTGTGTCCTTTTCATATGTGTATTGAAAGTAACTTTCCCTGAATAAGCACCTAATTCTTTCCTATACAGTACCTTCTCAGTCTTGTGTTCTTTCAGGATGTAGCATTCTTTTCTTTAGAAGAAGATGCTTTATTTGTATTTTGAGATAAGGCACAATAAAATGCATACCATTTTCTAAAATGTTTGATTCAGGCTTATTTGGAGGCTGCCATATAGCCTACTCATTCACTTTGATTGGTGTATTTTCTCCTAATGGGTTTCTAACTCCCCTCCCCACCACATTACCTTTAATTAACAAACACTTACCAAGCATTTTTGGTCTATTTAGAAAGGAGAACAGTTACATGCTGAACTTCGGTTTTATAATCCTTAACTCAAATTTTTCTAGAATAATGCAAGCTTTCTGTTTATTTCAGCATTGGATTTTCATAGTGATGAAACTACACTTGATCTTACCCAAAAGATTGATAGGGATGAAACCAGAGGTGGGTTTCAGCAGGTTCTGACCAGTTCTAGAGAACCGGTAGTGGAAATTTTGAGTAGTTCGGAGAACCGGTAAATACCACTTCTGAGTGGGCCCACCCCCATCTATTCTTTGCCCCGAGTCCCAGCTGATCGGGAGGAAATGGGGATTTTGAAGTAACCTTCCCCTGGATTGGGAAGGGAATGGAGAGTTTACAGTATCCTTCCCCTGCCATGCCCACCAAGCCATGCTCACCAAGCCATGCCACGCCCACCAAGCCATGCCCACAGTACTGGTAGTAAAAATTTTTGAATCCCACCACTGATCATGAAACTGAAATGTTTGACAGGAAAAAAAGAAAACAAAAACCGTCTACAAAAAGTAAAAAAGCTCAAAAGCTGAGGTGAAAAATATCCAACTCACAGACTGAGTCTTAACTTTTTTAACAATTGAATTCCAGCCCAGAAAAAATTTCTTACCTTCACATGATTCTGCTTTGCAGCTCTCTTGTGCTGATAGAATGGGGAGAGTTGCAGTGGGAACTGTATTCCATCCATTTCTGCAGTGTTTTTATGCCACAAAACAGCACATATTCTGTTCTCTGAAATATGCTCCAGACTTCCTCTGGGCTTCTAGGCACTTCCTGACATGTTACAATTTCAGGTAACTCAAGTTAGTTACAACTAACTTTAGAGATAGTTGCTGGTCTCTGTAGTTTGCTTCAGAAAATTACAGGATGTGGACTTTTTTCATTATCTCTCAATAGAGCTGTGTATTTTGTGTAGCTTTGCTAGAATATTTTGAAGTTTCGTGTCCCAAAACAAACTCTAGATGAGTTTGCATTGCTTCAAATGTTCTGCACCTCATGAGTAGCAGTTACTTAGTGTTTGTTGAATATCCAACACTGCAGTCAATGTGAGTATAGTAGGTGGTTTCTAATTGGGAATTAAGCTGTTTATTTTATAAATAGATGTACATAGAATGTGTAGCTTTAATTTCTTGACTAACAAAACTGAGTGAACTTGATTCTAAGTGCCCTGGAATATTAATAGTTCATCATCTCTCCCAATATTCCCAAAACAGAAATAATAGGAGCCTATTACTATTCCCATCTGCATTTTCATCCAACATTTGCCAAGAGAGTCTTCTGCAGTTTTAATCCCAGGGTCATGTATTTAATGAGCAACTCTGATGACTACAATATTTCAAAGAGGAACAGTTGCCCTCCTAATTAGAAATCCTGAGTATTTGGGAAGCTGAATCAAATGAATAAAATGCACATAACCCAAAATGACATTGGGTATGCATGAATTATTCATAGTAGAGATGGTTGCCATATTCCTGTTTCTTTTCTACAAATCCATATGGAATACATGGACAATTTTAGCAAACACACAGAAAGCATCACAGCTCAACATATGATGTGAAAATGCTGTAAGTTTAGATGATGCTTGGAGAACATATTGTCTAACAACTCAATATTTTGTTGCCTTCTTTGCATGTGGGAATGTCTATAAATTTAAGTATCATCCTTATTCTAAAATGTATCCCTCAGAGCAAAGCATAATTTGGAATGAAGTCAGGAGTCTCACTCTCCCTTGCCAAAGGTCTAAGTAAAGAACGAGATTTCATGGCTCTTCTGAATCCAACAATTCACTTAATTTTTATTTTAAATAATCCCAACTTCAGGGGGAGCTTCTAGCAAGATCAACCAGGCCTGACTTCATGTTAAATTGCTTTACACTCTTGCAGGAGTTTATTCTAAATGCAAGGTTGCTCTCCATGGTCCTGAATCTAAAATCCCTTAGTGTTTGCATTAGTACAATTTAAAATCTTTCCTCCCATCCTCCCACCTATCTTACTTAAATTGATTTGTTCCTATAGTGTAATTTTGCCCAAGTTATTATATAGGACAAGTGATGACATAATTGTTGATCCAGAGAGACCACAGGGCCATTTCATGAAAAAGCCCAATTATTTCTCTTTTTCAAACAGACATTGTATTGTTAATATTTATCCTTCATCAACTGATTTGTGTCTTCAATGCAACACCTATTGACTTTGTTTGATTTTGAAAAAAAAAATATGAGCAGGATGAATCTAGATTGGACCCAGAGCTATAGATGTCTGAGAAATTAATTGCTAATTAATAAAGGCAGTACCAAATAAACTCCATACTGTATGTTGCCAAGAAAACTACATTGATGCATACACAAAGTCACCAGGAGTCAAGCATGCCTTGAAAGAGACTCTGTGTGTGTATATTTGTGAAATGATTTTTATACTTTTGCAATATATTTCTGGCAGTCATGAGTAATCACTAGCTGTTGTACTTAATGGATTTAACAATTATGGTGGCACTTTTTTCTATTCAGCTGCTATGAATATATATATATATATTTACATTGCCTCCACATTGCCTCTATGATCTAGGATTGCAGGGAGTTTCATTTACTATATCATAAATCTTGTAATTTGTTATCCTTAAAGGTCTATTCAGATGTTACTACAGTAGCTTTGAGATATGTATATCCAACAACATTTTAAGACCATTCCTTAAGATCCTTGAGACAGCTGTTTATCCTACTGATAATTTTATTGCTCTCATCCCAGGTAAGGTAACACTAGAATGGGGTAATATACATGGTAGTATTTCTTCCTATACTGGTGTACAAGTCACAAAACTTTTCTTACTGATATGGTGCACAGAGAAGATTCTTAAATATAATCCTGGATCATCTGTTGGAAAATTTGTAAACTACTTGAAAGACAATTTAAAGTTGTCAAAGATTCTCCTATCACAAGTTCTCTGCTCCTTCCAGACTGTGGCACAATATCTGTTTCTCTGTGCATATTTGGCATTTGTGATTGAAAACCATTTTTCAACTCATGGCTACTACCATCTATTAAATTACATTGAATTTTCAAACTAACGAAGGACAGCTTTTGAAATTGCTCTCATATATGGTGTACACTTCTGCTTTAAGATGTATAAAATTACATTGAAAATTTCATTTATTTACCTTGTAGCTTTATTTGTTTTCTAGATGATCATGCCTCTATACTTTTATATGCTTCTTTGGCAATAGTTAGATATACCCTTTTCAGATACAATATAATTAAGTAAAATAATAATGTATATGATTTTACTTTCTAAGAACACAAGATTAATACAGCGAGTTAACCAGAATTCATGGATGGAAAGAGTGAACCCAGTTTTTATTTTAATTTAACTCAGTGAATTTAAGTGCGGAGGATATTGATTTGTGATTTCATTGTTGTTGTTGTTGTTTTTTAAAAAAAACAATTACTGGGGACACAGAATGACAGATTTTTCCTTCCAGCTTTGGCCTATTTAGAAGATATTTCTAAGCAAAAGAACGCCATCTGCCTTTCCTAACATTTAATTTGGTGTATTACAACAGTGGAATTTTGGGAGATGCAACCAGACAATTCACCACTAAAGTTCCAAATAGCCAAACATTATTAAGCTGTCTTAGTGTTCCATTATGCAGGTATACAATGAGAAAAGTGGTGCTTTTTTAATGGTGCTTTTGCCTTTATGATTTCTTCAAGTAAGATTGTGTTTATGTATATATGCTTGGATATACAGGTAGTCCTTGATTTACTAGTTTAATGAAAAGAAGGACTAGGGGAGACATGATAGCAGTGTTCCAATATCTCAGGGTTGCCACAAAGAAGAGGAAGTCAAACTATTCTCCAAAGCACCTGAGGGTAGAACAAGAAGCAATGGGTGGAAACTAATCAAGGAGAGAAGCAATTTAGAGCTAAGGAGAAATTTCAGTGGAACAACTTGCCTCCAGAAGTTGGAAATGCTTCAACACTGGAAGGTTTTAAGATGATGATGGATAACCATTTGTCTGAAGTGATGTTTCCTGCCTAAGCAGGGGGTTGGACTAGAAGACCTCCAAGGTTCCTTCCATCTCTGTTATTCTATTCTATTCTATTCTATTCTATTCTATTCTATTCTATTCTATTCTATTCTATTCTATTCTATTCCCATTGCCATTCCCATCCCATCCCATCCCATTCCATTCCACAACAGTTCATTTAGTGACTAAAGTTACAACAGCACTGAAAAAACTGACTTATGACCATTTTCACACTTATGACTTTTGCAGCATCCCCATGGTCACATGATTTACATTTGGATGCTTGACAACTGACTCAGATTTATGACAGTCGCAGTGTGCTGGAGTTGTGTGATGCCCTTTGGCAACCTTGTGACAAGCAAAGCTAATGGGAAAACCAGACTCACTTAACAGCCATGTTACTAGTTTAACAACAGCAGCGATTCCCTTAACTAATGAGGCAAGAAAAGTCGTAAAATGGGTCAAAACTCGCTTAACAAATTTCTCACTTAGCAACATAAATTGTGGGCTCCATTGTGGTCATAAGTTGAGGACTACCTGTATGTGGATGAATATATATATGCATGCATAACTTGGCATTTATTCTTTTATTTTCTTTTTTGCAAGAATGATATCAAAGTGATTTGCCACAGTCACTTTCTGACTTTTTTTGACTTCCCTGTTTAATCCATTGCCCTGGCATTTCCTGATAGTTCCCCTCTCAAGTACTAACTAGGACCAACTTTATTTAGTTCTTCAAGATCACTTAGTTGTTTGTGTGCACATGCCCAGTATGTGCATATGATTTGTTGTTCTTTGCTTTGGAATCTAATAGAAAAAAACAACAACAATAGCTAAAAGCACCAGTCAACATCCCTCCCAATCTATTTTTAAGCGAAGGATTAAAATAGATCCTTTGCGTGCACATGCAGACCTAATTTATAGATGTATTTATTTATAATCGCTATCACCCTGTGCATAGAATTAGAAAACTAATTGCAGATGTAAGACTTTTTGAAGAATAATTTTACGTAGTCAAAAACAAAGAGCGGATGTGAAGAGATATTTTTAATCTCTCTTTTGCGATTATTTTTTTCTCCTTTATCATATTCATAGAAAAAAGCAATACAGTTAATGTGGCACACAAATATCTTCCGCCACTATTATTAACACTCTGCTTTATGGAAAGTGATTTCCGAAACATATGGGAATGTAAAAATTAATATAAAGAGAAAAGTAAACAGAGTTAAACAGTGCTACAGATGAATCCTATATTTTTCAACATGTTCTGGAAAAAATAAAAAGACATGAAATCAAGTTTTCTGTTTGTACATATGCTTCTACTTAATTCTTAGTTCATGGGAATAGACTCAGCCAATATGACCCGTTACATAAAATACAATGTAATATTTATAAGATAATGTTCCAATAAGCTACATGTAGAATATATTACAAATAATTACTCTATTACCAGCCTACACTTCACATTAGCAACAGATTAGTGAAAGCATTACCCTAATTCAATTTATAGTTATTCCATGTCAATGAATATTTGATGCAGTATTAATTATCTGTTGGCTTGGCTGACATTGCTGATTATACTTCTCTCCTTATTAAAAAAAAATGCTAGTAATATGAAAAAAAAAAAAACCCACAAATCAGACTTCAGGACATTTTTATTTTTAGCATATTTGAAAAAAAAAAGTATTTCTAGATGAAGCTTAAAATTTTCTTCTAAACCCTGAACCTTAGAGTGGTTTCTACATTGATATCAGCATTTCCTAAAATGGTTTCTGTTATCTCATTATGCATCTTTCTCTATATATTTCAGGTACTCAAACAGATTTAACTTATATGAATGTATCTATATGTGAAATAATCATGGATGGTGTAGTCAGGACATCTTTGAGAATTAGTCAGCAGGATATTTTCATTGATTAATAAACTAATAAAATCCATACTGTGATAGAGACATTCTGGGGGGGCCAAATAATTTAATATCCTTAAATTATGATTTAAAATTAATATTCAACTGCAACTAGAACTTTTATTGCTGGGACGAATGGGTACTCAATTAGAAAAGTTATGGAACACTGTTTTTATATATACAATGCAGTAACTGCTACAAGATTATTATGTGCACAAAAATAGAAAGACTGAAATACAACAAAAGAATGGCTGGTGAAGATGGCAATTAGCACAGAAGGAAAAAGAAAGATAAAGGTAAAGGTTGCCCCGCACATGTGTGCTAGTCATTTCTGGCTCTAGGGGCGGTGTTCATCTCTTTCTAAGCTGAAGAGCCAGCGCTGTCCGAAGACGTCTCCGTGGTCATGTGGCTGACATGACTAAACGCCAAAGGCTTATGGAGTGCTGTTGCCTTCCCACCAGGATGGTCCCTATTTTTCTACTTGCATTTTTTAGATTGGCAGAAGCAGGGACAAGTAACGGGAGCTCACTCCGTTACGCTGTGCTAGGGATTTGAACCATTGAACTGCCAACCTTCTGATCAATAAGCTTAGCGTCTTAGCCACTGAGCCACGTGTCCCTTGGAGTGAAAAATAGACGTCTTTAATTAGAGAAAGGACAATAACAATCACTGGAAATGGAATTTTTGCTGAAAAAAAGAGAAAAAAATAAACTTGTGATTTATGTGTTTGATGAAAAAGGATAGACTATGGAAAAAGGAAATTATGTTGTAACCTTAGAGAGAGATGGTAAAATATAAATGTTCTTGGATTTGCTGTTAAGAAGTTCAAAAACCACTTCTTTATAACTTTTCCTTTCCTTTAATTTCCTTCCCCCCATCCCCATCTCTATTAGTTTCTTTGTACTATTTTCATTTACTTATTTTTTACTTTACTTTCCCCAAAAAAATTTTGTATGGCTGAAGTGCTGCAGACTAGACAATGATCAGATAAGAGGCAGCATAGTCTAGAAAAGCACAGAGACATGATAAACATCTCACAAGGGTCCCCCTCCAGTTTCTTGGGCTAATAGAGGTCAGGAGAGAAGCATTTTCAGAATTGCAGGATTCTGCTATATAACATTATATAAAGTTAGGGCTAGTACTTCTGGGTAAACTTCTTGTCTGGACTACTTCATAAGGCTGACAAGCCCAGATAAAGTATGATTGGATAGATTGTTCATTGGCCTAATGAACTATTAGCCTATTGATATTCTGCCTGTTCTGAAAGGATTTTACTGCTTGGGGGAAGATGGTGTTTTGTCTCCAGATGCACAAGTGTATTACATTTAGCATCTTAGGCAGCAGTGGGATTTAGCCGGTTCGGGCGAACTAGTACCGCCGACTGCAGTAGGCCCTGCCTACCTGTCCAGACATAATGCTGTCTTATTTAGCCACGTTTTAAAGGCTTTGCGCATTCGAGGAAGACACGCACACAAGCAAAAAGCATGCACGGAAAGCCAAGCATGCATGGAAGGTGTGCATGCTCACATTTGTGAACCAGTAGGGAAGGTAAATGAATCCCACCTCTAACCTTAGGTCAGTATGCCACTCACATTCATAGAGGCATCCTGGCTTCTGTGAGTCCAAGCTTCACTGAGCTCTCTTGAAGAAAATTGGAAAACATAAGTCAATATAAAACACAATGGCTAAAATAGACTAGAACTGGAAATTGTAATGAGATTAAGCCACTACTGCATCATATTCACTTTTCAAGCCTAAAATTAAAATTCCGGTAGTAACTTCTAAGGTTTTCATGCTTGAGCCACGTGTTTCAAAATCCTTTTTCATATTGTACAATGTTGCCTCAGCCGTTTAGTGAGCTGACCCAATTCTGAGTTGATCACAATGTTAGCCCCTCTTCCTCCAAGCTTCATCCATAAAATCATTTTTAAAGCTGGTAGATACCAGTTGGTGCATTTGACATTCAGTCAGGGACTGTTAGAAAGATAACTGCAGTCATTCAAAAAATGTCAAATTTGTTGGCTAGAGTCAAGATTTTGAGATAGAATGGCCTGCTTGATTGGATAAAATCCCCCAAAAGGTTAAATTTCAAAGGTCTGCTACTTTTAGCAAAACTTAGGAAATGTTTAAAAATGTTAGGAAAGATGGACTTTCCTAACAATCCTGAGTCAGGGGCCCAAATAATTTCAACTGTCCTTTCCTCAATAAACTTTTTGTATTTGCTGAAACCCATCATGTTACAAAAGCAGGTAGTAAGTAATTGGTTTAGCTAGACATGTCAATATTGATTTTCTCAGGCATTCTGGAGATGAGATAATTGCATCAGTTGTTTCCTACATTTTTCCTTTCTCAAGCAATTCATTAGCTAAGAAAAGAAAATTCTTATTAAAGCCAACTCTACATATTAAACTGTATGGTTGCGCACCTTCTCTTGGGTTTGAGGACTGGCAAAAAATGTTAAGTTTTATGGTGTTGGATTTTGAGCAGAAAGAGCTGTTTTTCCTAACATGAATTGAGACAGGAAGTTCTTTTCAGATGGACAGATTAAGATGTATCTGGCAATTAAGTTTTTCCTTCAAAAGCCTGTGAGGTTTTAAAATAACACTGTTGTTATTTTAAACATCTTCTCATGTTGAGCACCCTTGATCATCAGAAGCCCTTCTGAAAGTTCCTCACCCGATGACCTTTGGGAGCCACTAATTTTGTTGTTAGTTGTGAAGTCGTGTCCAACCCATCACGACCCCATTGACAACATTCCCCCAAGCCTTCCTGTCCTCTCCATCCTCTGGAGTCCATTTAAGATCATGCAGACTGCTTCAGCAACTCCATCCAGCCATCTCGTTCTCTGCCGTACCCTTCTTCTTTTGCCCTCAATCTTTTCCAGCATTAGACTCTTCTCCAGTGAGTCCTTCCTTCTCATTAGGTGGCCAAAGTATTAGAGTTTCATCTTCAGGATCTGGCCTTCTACTTGGTGACTCCTAAATATGGAGATAATATTCCAGAGATGGAATATTCTCCTGACAGTGACCAGCCACACAAAGATCTGCCCATTTTCTCAGCTCTTTCAATTTTCTTGCAATTTGCTACTCTTCAGAGTTTTGAAGCAATTTGTTTCTATAACTGTTTTAATTGTGGCCTTATTGCATTTTTGTCTTGCTATTATTTTTGTTTTCAGTTAATTTCAAACCTAAGAGTTTTGGTTATGGATCCAATAATAAATCTTAGAAACAAATCTATTTTTTTTTAAAAAAAGACTACTTTGAAGCAAGTGCTAAAGGTTCTGGATTTTATGACTAGTAATATGGGCCATGCTCTTGTGTTCCCAATTTAATAATACCATTATGTTTACTGCTAGGTCTTTGCAAAGTTTAGCTATAATCCCAACATAAATTTGCCTGTGCACTCATACCTGTATAATGGGAATTGGGAATAATTGCAAAATTATTTTGCTGCTTTAAGGTTTAAAAAAGAGACACCTCATGTGGTTTGTGAATCTGTATAGATGGGGAAGAAATGGAGGTAGTGACAGATTTTATTTTCCTGGGATCCAAGATCACTGCAGATGGGGACTGCAGCCAAGAAATTAAAAGATGCTTGCTCCTGGGGAGGAAAGCTATGGCAAATCTAGATAGCTTACTTAAAAGCAGAGACATCACCCTGCCAAGAAAAGTGCATATAGTCAAGGCTATGTTTTCACAGTTGCAATGTATGGCTGTGAAAGTTGGACCATAAGAAAGGCTGAGCGCCAAAGAATTGAGGCCTTTGAACTAATGAGAAGGAAGGATTCACTGGAGAAGAGCCTAATGCTGGGGAAAATTGAGGGCAAAAGAAGAAGGGGACGACAGAGAATGAGGTGGCTGGATTGAGTCACTGAAGCAGTAGATGTGAGCTTAAATGGACTCCAGAGGATGGTAGAGGATAGGAAGGCCTGGAGGAACATTGTCCATGGGGTCACGATATGTCAGACACGACTTCGCAACTAACAACAAAAATTTCAAATACTTTGCATAGCCGTTTTTATTAAAGCATGTACTTAGAGCAGGGCTGTCAAACTTGCGGCCTGCAGGCCAGATGTGTCATGCACTGGCCACGCCGACACCCAGTTTAGCGAAGGGGGAAAAAGTCATGACGATGCAAGTTTGACACCCTGGCTTAGAGCAAAGGTAAGCAACTTAGTGACTGCCATATGTTTTCAATGGCAGATCCTACAATCGTTTGCCATTGGCCATGTTGCTGAGGTCATTGGGAATTGAACTCAACAACTAGGAGACCCCTGTCTTAGTGGCTAGCCAATACATTTTCCTAATATCTACTAAGAAACAAACTTTTTTTTTTCATTATATAACTGAAATAAATTCATTTTTGTCAAATAGTTGCAAACATTGCTTTGGAACTGTTTGAAAGCACAGCAGCTGAGAAAATTTTCCAGTCATTGTTTCACTCTGAGTCAACTGACAAATTAAATGAAGCTGGAAGGAAGAATAGTCCTGTCGTATAACAATGCTGTCTGAAAATGCAGTCTGTCCCCATTCAGACTGTACCCATCTTTATAATATTGAACAGCAGCTGTCTGCACACAGAGCATCCGGAAGACAATCATGGCAATTGTTCCTTCCACTTATAACAGGCGCAGCCATCTTTAGGGGCATCCTCCATTTGGGGAAGATGCAGGAGCGCGAGGTCTTTGACCCTGACTTTGTTACTTCCTTTCAATGTTTCAGACAGCACTTCACGGTGAAGTATTTATTGATTGTTGTCCCTTGTTTTTCAAATTGCTCATCAAACTTCAGGGATGCAATGGTTTCTTTTTTGATTTAGCCAACTATTTCACTATTTTCTATTGCAAAGTTAATGATGATGTCTATGTTGGAGCCAATAGTTCCTATTTTATTAAATATGCTATGATGTGATAGTTTTATTGATTAGCCTATAGGCTATATCAAAGCACAAAGTTCAAACACATATCATCAATCCTATAAAATCCTATACAAACAATTTAAAATAAGAGTAGGGTAAAAAATACTTATAGGATAAATTACAATATAATTTAATACATAAATATGTAAAATAGAATAAAATAACATAAAATTATATTTCGGTGTCACCCATACAATCTATCCCAATCAGTCCCCCGTATGCAGATCTCAACTGAACCATTTTGTTTAAGTACTGTGCTGTGTTAAATGTTATTTTCAAGTTCTGGCCGCATATAAAGTAAGTTGTTTTGATATGGGGATCCCAATGGGTCATTCGTTTGGTATATAGACCAAGGTACTTGTCTCTCAACCCCTTAGACAAGCAACAGTCAAATAAGATGTGAGCCAGGTCTTCTACCTCTGCCGCTCCGCAAATGCAGAGACGCTCATTGTAGGGTTAGTTTACTAAATATGCAAATAGTATCTTTGAGCAGTGAATCTTAAGATGACTCAGATGGAAAACATCAAAACTTTTTTTCTCCTTTTCTTGTTCTTTGATGGAATGAAGGTCATTCTAGATATTGTTCAGACCAGGCTGCCTGTTTCCTTTCAGATACAGGTTCTAAGGGTTTCCTAAGGGAAACAAATGCAGAAATATAGGTGGTTCTTGTTTACTGACTGCCTCCTTTAGTGATTGTTTGGCTATCACTGTGTAAAAAAAAAAAGCTTTTGTGACCGGTCCATTTATAACCATCACATCATCCCACAGTCATCACCATTCAGGTGTTTTGCAACCTGTGTCCATTTAATGTGTCGGCCTTGCAGTGTCCGACAGTCATGTAAATACCATCTGTGTGCTTCATAAGTGGCTTGATCAGGCATAGTTAATAGAGAAAGCAGAAATAAAATCTTATGTCATTCATTTAATGACCAAAAGGGTATTGAAACAATAACCCCATTGTGGCCATACTATTAATACTATTTTATAGTATGGATGCAAATATCTTGGTTTGGGAAAAAGGAAATGCGAGCAATATTTAATCAAATGCATAAAATAGTAAATGAAATGTAATTTCAGGATGAAATGTGTCCAGTATGAATGGATCTCTCTCATTTGATAATATATACCCTTTGGAATATACTTACATACTTACAAATGTGACTCATTCTTTTTTTTTCTTTTTTTTTCTTTTAATTTTTATTAATATATTCTATGCACCAATAAAACAAATGAAATATACAATCCTGCCACCATGGTGTAATGTGATTACATTGTCCATAAATATAAAGTCATTCCTTTATACATACATACTTGCATCATATATATACATCATCATATATCTATTCCATCCCACCTTTTCTGGACCCAATCGTACCATAATTTCCAACTGTTATAAAATTCTGAATCTTTTTTTCCATTGATCAATCTAGTTAATCTAACTGATTCCACACACTCATTAATTTTATATATTATTTTCAAATCCATCGGTAAGTATTGATTTTTCCATTCCTGCACATACGCTAATCTTGCTGCAGTAATAATGTGAATCAACAAGAACCATATAACATTCAAAGGTTTTTCCCCCAACAGGAAAATCTTGAGCCTTAATTCCAAATTAATCTGTGTAATTTCCAAAATCTATTGCCGTATTTTTTTCCCAATATTTAACCACCTGCGGGCAGGTCCACCATTGGTGAAAATAAGTTCCATTACTGTAACTGCATTTCCAACAGCAGGCAGAGCAAACGTGACTCATTCTTTAGTGATTGCAATCTGAGTTCATAATTTCAGACTGTGTCTGAGAAATAAATACATTCTACCTGTGTGTGTGTGTGTGTGTGTGTGTGTGTGTGTGTGTGTGTGTGTGTGAAACACTGGAATTCTCCAAAGCATCACAAGTTAGGACAAGAAGCAACGGATGGAAACCGACCTAGAACTAAGGAGAAATTTCCTGACAGTAAAAATTAATCAGTGGAACAATTTGCCTTCCAAAGCTGTGGGTGCTTCAACACTGGGAGGTTTTTAAGAAAAGATTGGACAACCATTTGTTTGAAATGGTTGATCAGGAGGTTGGGCTAGAAGACCTCCAAGGTCCTTCTCAACTCTTTTATTCTCTTATTCTGTGACTACATTACACCAGAAGCTTCTTTTCTTGGCATTGTCTTTTAGGACAGAACTTATCACTGCTTTATATACATAGTTAAATACTCCCAAAGCTGACCAGAATCTGTTTTTCTAAGATTCCGATTTCATGCAAAATGACTCAACCAATCGTCCCTTACCAAATGGCCCTTGGAAAGATGGATATTGTCAGTGTTGTTCTAATACATGTTCAGAAAGGATGGCAATGCTTCGATTACAGAAAATAGCAACTATGGTATCTACGTGGCAAACATTGCTTATGGATGGAAGTGCTACATGTCTTTTTATACCTCTCTCCTTTGTCTTTTCAGTGACAAAGAATAGTATGATAAAGGAAGCCAGAAAACCATTTCAGCTTCATTCTGTACCTTTAGCTTCTTGAAATACACTGCATTAAATTCATGGCTATTCCTTCAGGAAAAGACTATAGGCCTACAACCTTTTCCAGATTTTCCTATTATGATCTGATGAATTTGGATATGTGGTATTAAAAGACAATGATACCTGCCGGACATCATCCTGGAAATAATATGGGATTATCTGTGGCTGAAATTTCAACTGAAGAAGCAATATTAAATAGGTTGACTTTTATCCAATAAGTCTGTATGAATAGAGGGTAATTTAATTGTAATCAATTGTCCAATAAGTTCAGTGGGGAAAGGGATGTCCAACTAGGGACTGAAATCAGCTTCTTGAGCTGCCATTTCTCTTTTATCTTCATCTATAGGGCACTCTGGACTTGTTAAATTCATAATTGCTTTCTTTTACTGCAACAAAACACAGCTTTGCCTCTGAAGTGCCATGCCATTCAGATCACAACTCTCTTCAGCAGATGAACCGTTCCTTTCTCCCTTTGTTCCATCTGCTAATAATATTTTAAAGAACAGTTCACTATTTAATCTCTGTCATCCTTTCCAGATTTTTGGAATGGTTCAATCTTTAGCAGATGGCTGAAAAATGAAAGGCATTTTTTTTTTTTTGCCCCTCAGCAGGAGGAGAAGGCTTGCTGAGTTTTTGGGCCATGAATACCTTTAATCAAGTTACCAAAAGCAAGAGAAGCTGCGGGAACAGTTTGGAGCTGGCTGTATGATTGTTGAAACCCTTAGGCAGTAACTGACCTCATCAACCTGACCCTCATGCTTAATATACCTAAGCTAGAGTTTGGAAGTCACCATACGGCTTCATCTAAATACAGAACTGAAGAACCTCAAGTCGCTTTATGGGTTTTAGAAGGCAGCTGTTTCAGTTTTCTCCCATATAATTCCATTCTCTTTCTTTCCACCCTTTAAACCCTCCGTTTTCCATTTAACTAAGACCATTTTCCTATGACTGGCTGGAAATAACTTCATATTTTACTTGCCACTTGTGTGTGCATGCGTATTTGCACATGTGCCTTTGAGTCAGGATTTTTTTTTTTTTAATTCATGGCAACTGCCTGGACAAGGCTCTTCAGTTTTCTTGCAAGATCTTAGCAGTTGTTTGCCATTACTTCTCCTTCCAGGTCCAAGATCAATCAGCTGGCTTTGTGCCTAAAATGGCACTAGAACTCCCAGAATCTTGGTTTCTAGCCCGATGCCTTAATCACTGTATCAAACTGTAACGGTATCCATCCTATGAACTGCAACTACTACAGTCCTTTTAAGCCAGAAGGAATAAGCTTAACGTAGAGCGGGAACTATATCACATATGAGCAAGATGGGCAAAATGGAATTGTTCTCCTGAGTGTTCCTTGTTCTAAGGCTCTTTTTAGACACCAATGTGCATTTTATTTCCCCCCCCAAAAAAGATAGGTAACTCCTCTATTGCAGGTTGGGTACAGATTTTCATATGCCGTAGCAAAAGGATCCAGGCTTCAGATACTGCCATGGATTAAGAGATTAGTGTTACAATCTGATGAGCAGTCACCCAGCAACGGGAGGCTTTCCTGATCGGCTGAGCTGATAGCTTGGCCGGCGGGAGGTGTGAATGTTTTAAAGTGTTCTATTGGCCGTGCGAGCCCAGCTGCAATATAAATAGCGGCTGCGCGCGACCGATGTCAGGTTACATATTTTTAACCCTTGTGTTGTTGCTGGAATAAACCGTGTTGCTTATCTTGGTTTCTTATCCGCCATTCTCAATTCAGAACACTGGCGACGAAGGTGGGATAACTCCCACTGAGTACGGCCACGAGAGAAGAATTGTTCTGTTGTTGGCATTTTGGAAGGTAGCTACGTGAGGCAAACATTTTTTTCTCTTCTCTCTCATTCCTTGTGGGCCTGCAACTCTTTTTCTAATGAGTAATCTGGCTATCTTTGCGCCTTTTGTGCCCAGCACAGAAACTTGGGATGCTTATATTGAGCATTTCGAGTGTTTTTTGCAGGCAAATGACTATACTGACTTTTCCAATGACCGGAAACGAGCCCATTTTCTCAACGCGTGTGGGCCGCAGATTTTTGCAACGGCGTGGGCGCTTGTAGCGCCCCAACAGCTGTCCACCGTTTCTTGGCCTACTTTGCTGGCTAAATTGAAGGGCCATTATGCACCCGCACCTTCCCGCATTTTTCGCTGTTTCATGTTTCGACAATGGGTGCAAAAGGAAGGGGAGTCCATTAATGACTATCTCGCCGCCCTTCGGACTGAGACGATAAATTGTGAGTTTGAAAACCTTGATGACTCCCTCCTCGAGCAACTAGTTTGCGGCGTGCGCGATTTGCGGCTGCAGCGCCACCTTTTGGCCAAATCTGTCATCAATTTGGAGACTGCTGTTGAGGAAGCGGCTGCGTTTGAGATGTCTGACCGGTCTGCGGCGGAAATTCGAAACTTCCCGCACGTTCTACCGGCCTCTCGTTGTGCAGCCATACAGCTAGGGGAGTCCTACGAACGCTCTGACACCATTGCTGATAGCGAAAAGGAGGTGGACCGCCTCAAGGCGTCGGTCTTTAATCGACGCCCACCCTCCAAAAGACAGGCTCCAGCGTTTTGTTTGGGTTGTGGGGATTCACATCCTCGTGCCTTTTGCCATTTTTGAAATGCCGTTTGCCGCCACTGTGGAAAGAAAGGTCACCTGGCAAAGGTTTGCCATTCGAGATCCTCCGCGGACCTCATGGGTGTACCATCTTCCATTAAATTAGGCCGGGAAGGGTTCAACGGTCCTCAGGACTCTTGTTTCGCTATTTCCCGCTGTGATCTTCTCTTGTCTGGCAGCCATGCTGTCTCGGGTCACAAGAAGATCTTTCTGACTGTTCGTATCGAAGGAAAACCGTGCAGGATGGAAGTGGATACTGGTTCATCTAAGTCCATCATCGCCTGGCAGACCCTTAAAGAGCTGGTGCTGTCCTTCACTTGTGACCGTTTGCAACCCTGTTCTACTCGTCTTCACGGCTACCAGGGAAATGGCATTCCCATTTTGGGTTGCAGCCAGTTTATGGTGGAGTGGGGGGAGTTTGTAGGTCCCCTCCCACTTTTGGTAGTCAAGGGCAGGCTCCCTAGCCTTTTGGGTTTAGACTGGTTCGGGGCGTTGGGGCTTTCCATTGCCGGCATCCATACCACGTCTAGTGATGACTTCGAAACCTTGACGACAGAGTTTGCTGAGGTTTTCGACGGCACCTTGGGTAAATATAGGGGTACTCCCATATCTCTTAATCTAGATCCCCAGGTGCCACCTATACGCCTTAAGCCCCGACGGGTCCCTTTTGCCCTTCGCCCTAAGGTGGATGTTGAGATAGATAAGTTGCTGTCTCAGGGTGTACTTGAGCCTATGGATCATTCTCGATGGGAGACCCCTATTTTTATCCCCACTAAGGCGGATGGTTCCATCCGTATTTGTGGGGACTTTAAGTGTACCCTTAATCAGGCCTTGCAGGCCCACCCGTATCCGGTCCCGGTAGTTCAGCACCTCTTACATTCTTTGGGTCAAGGGTCTATTTTTGCTAAATTGGATATGTCCTAGGCGTATCAACAGCTCCCTGTTGATGACGCCAAGGCCGCCGCCCAAACAATTGTCACGCATCGGGGCGCTTTTAAGTGCCGCCGATTACAATTTGGGGTCTGCGTAGCTCCTGGCATTTTTCAGAGTCTTATGGAGCGGTTGCTCCAGGGAATCCCTGGTGTCATTCCTTACTTCGATGATGTTTTGATCTTGGCTACCACCAAACACGACCTCGTTGAATGTGTTCACCAGGTACAACGCAGATTTCAACAAAAGGGCTTGAAACTTAAAAAATCTAAGTGTAAGTTTGGCGTTCCCCAGGTCGAATTTTTAGGGTTCCTTGTAGATAAGTTTGGCATTCATCCTACAGCTTTTAAGGTCGATGCCATAAAGAATGCTCCAACGCCATCATGTAGGGCCGAGCTTCAGGCTTTTCTGGGCCTGCTTAATTTCTATAGTATATTTTTGCCTCATAAGGCGTCTGTAGCGGAACCACTCCATCGGCTATTGGACAGAACGGCCCCCTGGAAGTGGGGGCAAGCCCAAGCTACTGCTTTCAGGGCTGTTAAAGATCTACTTCTGATGCTGTGTTGGTTCAGTATAGTGACCATATACCCCTCACCGTGGTTTGTGATGCCTCCCCATATGGTATCGGCGCTGTGCTGAATCATGTTTTGCCCAACGGGTCCGAAGCTCCAGTTGCCTATTATTCCAGAACTCTGTCAATGACAGAGAGGAATTATAGTCAACTGGATAAAGAAGCGTTGGCACTCGTGGCCGCTGTAAAGCGGTTCCACAATTATATTTACGTCCGTTTCTTTCAATTGGTTACGGACCACAAGCCACTCTTGGGTTTGTTGGCTGGAGATAAGCCTACTCCCCAGATTATCTCCCCGCGTTTGGCGCGGCGGTCTGTTTTCTTGGCCGCCTATAACTATCAGTTAATTTATCACCCTGGGAGCGCCTTGGGAAATGCGGACAGCCTTAGCCGCTGCCCCCTTCCTTTGGCCGTAGAGGATCCCGTTCTGGACCAGCTGGTTCTTTTGATAGACGATGTTCCTTCCCTTGTGACGGCTGCGGATGTAGTTAAACACTCCGCTAAGGACCCTACCCTTGTACAGGTCATGGATTGGGTGCGTAGGGGATGGCCGCGTGGGCCGTTACCCACGGAGGTTAAGCCATATTCCATCCGCCAACACGAGCTTTCTATTTCCCGGGGGTGCCTTTTGTGGGGCTGCCGAGTGGTGGTTCCTCCTGTGTTGCGGCCAACTATTCTGAAACGACTGCACGATAGCCATCCCGGTATCGAGAGAATGAAGGCCTTAGGCCGTAGTTATGTTTGGTGGCCTAAGCTTGATCAGGCCATCACAGATTGGGTAGCAAGGTGTCAAGTTTGTCAGTCATCCCGGTCAGGGCCCCCGGCTGCCACACCTAGGGAATGGGAGATACCCAGGAATCCATGGTCCAGGCTGCATATAGATCTAGCAGGGCCGGTTCAGGGCCAGACTTTTCTAATCGTGGCTGATGCTTATTCTAAATGGGTGGAGGTTGTTCGTATGGCATCAACCATGTCAGACACTGTGAGTAAGGCTCTCCATAACATATTTGCCACACATGGACTTCCCGATGTAATTGTCTCGGACAATGGACCCCAATTTGTTTCGGCAGCGTTTCAGATGTTTTTGATGGGGTTGGGTATTCGTCACGTCTTAGTGGCACCTTATCATCCATCCAGTAACGGCCGGGCGGAGAGGGCCATCTGCTCGGCCAAGGACGCCTTGGCCCGTTTCGGCCCCGGTGATTGGCAAGAGAAGGTGGAGCAGTACCTTTTGGCGCAGCACTCGACCCCGTGCCCGGTATCCAATCGTAGCCCGGCCGAACTTCTTATGGGCCGGCGCCTAAGGACTGTGTTAGATAGGCTACATCCGGACCATACACCTGAGGCACCTGTGGATTCCTCTAGCCGGCCCCGGGTGTTCAGGGTTGGTGATGGCGTTTATGCCAGGAATTATGGGGGTGATCCTTTGTGGCTTCCTGGATGTATCATTTTAGTCACGGGACCCCATTCTTACAGGGTCGAACTTGAGGATGGCCGGACCTGGCGGCGCCATATAGACCAGCTAAGGAGTCCCATTACGGCTCAGACCCGGGGTAACGAGTAGCCAGATATGTTTGGTGCACTTCCGACGGCTGATCCAGTGGACGATAGTACTTTAGAGGCTCCGTCGTTGGGGTCTTCACGTTCACCTGTTGTAATTACAGCTCCTTCATTGCCAGAGGTACCCGTAGATGTTCTTGCACAATCATCATATATTCCACCATCTTCAGACCAGCTACCTCCGTCTACGACATCTCAGGAAGTACCGGAGACGGCGTCACCCCTTGATCGCTTGGACAGCGATTTGCGCCGGTCTGGGCGTACATGTAGGCGCCCGGATTATCTGGACGATTATTGTACTATCTAAAGGGGGAGGAGTGTTACAATCTGATGAGTGGTTGCCCAGCAACGGGAGGCTTTCCTGATCTGCTGAGCTGATAGCTCGGCCGGCGGGAGGAGTGAATGTTTTAAAGTGTTCTATTGGCCGTGCGAGCCCAGCTGCAATATAAATAGCGGCTGCGCGTGACCGATGTCAGGTTACATATTTTTAACCCTTGTGTTGTTGCTGGAATAAATCGTGTTGCTTATCTTGGTTTCTTATCCGCTGTTCTCAATTCAGAACAATTACTGTCCCTGATTTTGAATGAGAGTTTCACTAGACTGCAGCTCAAGTCTCATATCCACAGAATAAGTGCAGATTTAAGGACCTCAGTTTACAACACTTCAAGCCACAGCCCACAGAAAGCCAGTCTGGTCTGCTGATCCATCACACCACTCACTCTGCTGCAATTTGCCATCTGGGTTGAGAGGTAGGGGGCCCAGCAGGAAATCAGCCTTTTTAGCCAGAAAAGGAAGATTAGGAGACAAGCAGTCAACCACACATTTCTTCCAAAACACACCCACACAGCAGGATTCAAAAACCTTGTTGTTGCATTTGCTGAATTGCGTAAACAATAGTGTGAGGATACCTCTACAGGAACAGATGCAAGGTTCTCATTAAAATGCTTTTTACAGTTGTCTTCCTTGGATGCTAATAATATTATAATTGTGTGTTCCCTTTACAAGAAGTAAAAAAGCGATGCTTGGAAAAAAGGATGGTTCCACCTTCTTGGAGTAATGTGCAAATTGGAGAGAACTATGTATAGAATTATTTTAATTACTATTTGAAATAATAAATTTTTTACTTGCAGGCAAAACTGTGACATACATACATATATATATATATAACAAAATTTGGAGAAGCCTCATAGTTTTACTAGGAGATATCTGTGAGCCTATTAGCAGTCCTGAGTTGCTTCTATTTGTCTTGATTGAATCAGGTTTGGATTTCAGAACTATAATATATTCTCCATGATGCTGCCTTTAAAAGATATTTTAAATATGGGGATATTAAACCTGGGGATCATGTTGTACTTCTCATCCAATGTCAACAATTATTCCTGGTTTCTTCAAAAGAAAAACAACAAAAAAACCAAAATCAGAAACCAGGTAGTACCTTTTCTGACCAATAGATTTTATTAAAAGACATAATAGCAATAGCACTTAGACTTACATACCACTTCATGTTGCTTTACAGCCTTCTCCAAGTGGTTTTACAGAGTCAGCATATTGCTGCCAACAATATGGGTCCCCGTTTTACTGACCTTGGAAGGATGGAAGGATGGAAGGCTGAGTCAACCTTGAGCTGGTGGGAATCAAGCTGCCTTGAAGGCAGTTGGCAGTCAGCAGAAGTAGCCTGCAGTACTGCATTCTAAGCACTGCGCCACCATGGCTCATAAGTTTTTCCTCGCTTCATCATAAGATATACTTTTTAATAATATTCATTAGTTGGAAAAGATGTTTCCAGCATCGATTACCATGACACTCTTCCTATAATAATTACAGGTTACTTCGAAAGGCAATTCAAAGTATTGGCAATTATTTGACAAATGAATAGAGTCTAGGACAGTGATAGCTAACCTTTTCCGGACTGAGTGCATGCGCGCCCGAACCCACAAAATGCAATGCGTGTGTGGCCCTGCATATGTGCCCCCTGTGCATGCTCATGCAGGCCCCTGCATACACCCGCCCCGTGCATGTGCACACGCCCTGCATGTGCCCCCTGCACATGTGCTCATGCCCCCACACCCCATGCATGTGCGTGAGCCTCATGCACGTGCCCACCATGCATGTGCATGCACCCCCACATGTGCCCCGCTCTCTCATGCATGCATGAGCCCCCCGCACATACCCTGCTCCCTGTGCATGCACGGCAGAGTCCCAAAGACCAGCTGGCTGGCGGGAGGTGCGTGCGCATGTGCAGCAGAGCTGAACTGAGGTGACAGCTCACATGCCCACAGAGAGGGCCCTGTGTGCCACTTCTGACATGTGCACCATAGGTTCACCATCATGAGTCTAGGATGCCTAAAATACAGTGGTGAAATCCAATTTATTTTACTACCGGTTCTGTGGGCATTGCTTGGTGGGCATGGTGTGGCTTGGTGGGCGTGGCTTGGTGGGCATGGCAGGGAAGGATACTGAAAAATCCCCATTCCCTCCCCACTCCTGATATTGGAGATATTGCAAAATCTCCATTCTCACCACACTCTGGGGCCAGCCAGAGATGGTATTTGCTACTGGTTCTCTGAACTGCTCAAAATTTCTGTTACCGGTTCTCCAGAACCTGTCAGAACCTGCTGGATTTCACCCCTGCTAAAATCCCATATTGTATCAGGAGCTGTCTGATCTTTAGAAATACAGATAAACCTCAACTTACATCAGTTCATTTAGTGACTGTTCAAAATTGCAACAGCACTGAAAAAATTGACCTTTCCACTGTTTTTTGCTCTTATGACTCTTGCAGTATTCCCATAATCATACGATCAAAATTTGGAAGCTTGGCTTGTATTTATGATGATTGCAGGTTCCAGGGTCATCTGATCACTTTTTGTGATCTTCTTGCAAGAAAAATCAATGGGGTAGCCAGTTTCATTTAACAACCATGTTACTACCTTAACAACTGCAGTGATTCACTTAACTCTGTGGCAAGGAAGGTTGTAAAATGGGACAAAATTCACTTAACAAATGCTTCACTTAGCAGCAGAAATGTTGGACTCGGTTATGGTCATAAGTCAAGGGCTATACCAGTATATGCTTTCCACTATGTCCTCCATGGGCTGAAAGCATGACTGATGTTGATGAGAGATGGAGTCTTCTAGTGCTACTACAGTTTCCCTTGCACCATATGATCCTCTGTTCTGGTATCACTTGCAGATCAGTTTGGACCAGGGTTATGAAACAGTGTTATGGCCAAGAATAATGTCTTTAGAACTGCATGATATGCAAAATTTTTAAAAGTTGTGGATGGGGCATAGTCCCAGGGCAATGAGAGCATCCAGGGATGGGCTGCTGGGGGTTCTCACGGGTTTGGGTGAACCTCTAGCTAAGATTCTGTGCAGTTCAGAGAACCCCCAAATCCCACTCCACAGCCTGTTTTGGATGCAACTAAGTGCAGGGCACGTGCGGAGGCTCGAGGAGGGCAAAAAATGTGCCTACTGGAAGTATGGGAAGGCCTAAAACGGGCCCATTTCCGGCCTCCAGATGGCCTCTGGAGCCTAGGGAGACTGTTTTCACCCTCCCGGAGGCTCGAAAAAAGACTCCAGAGCCCCCCCATGCTGTAGTGCAGGAGGCTGACTAGGCCACGCCCACCATGGCCATCCCCACCCAGCAACCGGGCAGAGAACCCCTTGCTAAAATTTTTGAAGCCCACCCCTGAGAGCATCCATTATATCTCTGAAATGCCTTTCTTCTCCCTCTGTTTAACTTCCCTTCTGTTCTCTCCTCTCTCAATCCCTCTCCTCTCTCAATTCCCTCCCTTCAGGAGGGAAACATCTACCAAATTTGTTGAAAAGTTCTGAAATTGTGTTAAATAATGCTTGGAATGACTAGTGCTGGTTTAGAATTTTGGTGGGTGGGGGAGCGGGCATGAGAGATAGGCTTTTTCTTGCTTGGTCTTTGTTTCTGTTATTCTACTTTATTCACAATTTTGTACGGCATCATAGTTTTAATTAATAAATTACTCTTGAATGATTGCACCACTACTAAGAGATTATTAGCTGAAATATAAATATATGTATAAATATCAAATAAATACTGCTTCCTGCTTATTAGGCTATTTAATCCAAAATGTGTTTAGAGGGGAATATAGGAAAAATAAATGGAAGTCAGGTGGTATGCTTGTTATTAATCTTATATAACAATATCTAATTCAGTTTTGAAGGTCCAATAGTGAAAAGCAAAAAAGCAGTGGAATTTAGTATGGAACTGAAATTATTCTCTCCATTTTTCTTCAAGCTTAAAATAAAGAATCTGCAGTTTCTCTTTTCAACAAAATAAATATCTGTTAGCAGGTTGGGCATTATGTATCTTTTCTTTCTTGATGTTCAGCATCTATAACCATTTAACCCCTATATGACCTCCATAGGAATCTGACAACAGCCAATAGACTATTTTTTTTAAAAAAAATGATTTATATGCCGCCCTTCTCTGGAGACTCAGGGCGGCTTACAATGCGTTAAGCAATATCCTTCATACTTTTTGTGTATTTATACAAAGTCAGCTTATTGCCCCCACAAACTAGGTCCTCAATTTACCTACCTTAGAAAGGATGGAAGGCTGAGTCAACCTTGAGCCTGGTGAGATTTGAACTTACAGTAATTGCAGACAGCTGGTGTTAATCACAATGCTAGTAGTCTGCTGAGCCACCAGGCCCTTGCCCTATTAAAGGACATGCCCTTGCATAGGAACAGAAAGCTCAAATACAAAGCCCAAAGAAGGTATAAAAACCTACCTGCTCTCACCTCCATTTTATGAGCTGTCCCAAAATCACATGTGGTTGGTGGTTTTGCTTCATCAATAAATGGAACTTTTCTTTCCAATCAGCCTTCAGCCTCCATTTTATTTCCAGTGCCTTTCTCCCAGATTGGAACTGAACCAGATGGATATTTCTTCCAACAGATGGTTATGTTTAGGTTGTGGGATCTGCTTTTGTGTTTCCTTATAGGTTCAATTTGATCTAGCACTGCCTTCTATGCTTGAGACAGTTGATTAGACCTGCTGGAGAAGTTACCAATATCTTCAGCCTATTTAATAATCCCATCACTCTACAGATTTTTTTAACAAGGTAAATCATTATAAATAATTGTTTCCCATGTGAGAAATTAGAGAGCTCTGTGAATTTCAAAGGATGAGAATTTTAGATGTAGCCCAATAGATTACATTCTTGTATTGTATCATACGTACTAGGAAAGGAACTGTAGAGCTCTACAATAGGCCTTGGAATTTTCTTTGGATTCCTTTGATCAGATAAGGCTACCTTTGATAGGGACCATCTCCAGTATAAAACAGAGCGAATTTACCCCTCAGAATGCTGTGCATCACTTTTGACTCTGTGACTTTATTGAAAGTTAATGCACATTTCCCAGGACAACCCTCAAGGGAACAGGGAGTAGTTTTTTGATCTCTAAAAGGTTTTGTCAACGTAGAGGAAGTGTGTTAGAAATATATAGTTATTCGTGCAAACAAGTAGAGGTAATTAGCTTTTGAAGCTCAGGGCTTCAGAGTTTGCAGGAATATTTCACATTTCAAAGAGCTCAAAATAAATGCTAGCTTTTGGTATATCTCTAGAGATTTGGGAGAGCATGAACCAAAAGATTAATGACTCATGCCTGCCTTTGCTAATTGCTTAACCAATGAAAGGAATCCTCAGTGAGGCATTGTTTTGAAATGGGATGTAAGCTCATAGTAAACCTAGGGGAATGTGAGAAAATAGGTTGAAATGGATAGTATTGGTTGCTTCCCGAGCTGATAGAATGTGAATTTTGCTCTTGTTAATTGCCACCCAAAAGTCTATAGTATTTTAATTATACATGTGAAGTTGGAAGTTACTCACTCACTATAGATAGAAGATGGGAAAACATCTGTCTACAATGTTTATACAGAATCACAAGCAATTAGGGAGGCTAAGACATTTTTGCAAATAAATTAATCAAATTAATCCTAATCTTATTCTAAATTTAACTTCTGTCTTGTAAATTATATCAACTCCCACATTAAACTGAATGCATATGATTTTTTTTTTTTTACAAAGCTGACAGATGACAGATTTTTTTTTGTATGTGATTAGACAATGTAGGAGTCTATGTGTGCATAGTAATGATCAAGAAATCAACAAAGGCTGTGGTTTTTCAAAAGTAGGAAGCAGGAACATTAGAAAACAAGGCTGCTCAGTTCTGAATGATGTTTAAATCTTACCCACCTAATCACATCAGCATTTTGAAAAAAAAGAAAAGTGTTCACACTACGTTAAGAATGAACAGGTTTCTTAAATATTATATGGGCCGCCTATTTTTATGAGCTTTTATATTTGATTTAAAAAAAAAATCTGGAAAATGTGAAGCTTACACATTCTTTGCACATATTAAGACTAATAATAGTATATTGCAGTGCAAATTGAATGATAGTATTTGTATTTTACTTGTTGCTAACTCGAGAAATTAATCTGATGGGGAAAGTAATAAATCATGAATGTACATTTAGTGATACATATTGATTTTAAGTGGCTTTGTAGTAGAATGCATGAGCTGGAAGATCATAAGGGGACTTTTATCTAAAGGCTTGCTCAGTTAGGTTTTGTTTTTGGAAATTGGGACAAATATTGTTTTGGACTATAACTCCTATATAGTCTCTGCCTATGCTGGCTCAGTACCAGTGGTGGGTTGCTCTCGGTTCGGTCTGGTTCTTGCGAACCGGTAGTAAAAGTGACGGAAGGCTCCGCCCATCCGCCCAGACATCATGGTCGATCTGCGCATGCACACGCTCCCATTATGAACCGATAGTAAAGGTAAGTAGATCCCACCCTTGCTCAGTACCTATGCGATTTGCAGACCAGAACATCTGGAAGTTCACTGTCTATTTCTTTTCAAAGTATTATTTCAATCTGTTTTATCCTACTATGAAAAGTTTTACCGCAAATTATTTTTCTACTTGTTTCAAGGAGCTCGCTTTCCATCAGCATGAATGCTCAAATCAAGAATGGCCAAGCCAGCTGGGAAACAATTGTTTGCAAGTATTCTGTGAAAATTATTTATTTAATTTCTATAACTGCCCATCTCAAACAAGTGATGTTGGGCAGTGAACCATCATAAAATCAATTAGAAACAATTGCAACATGGTGCAAAATATAAATATATATTTATATTTATATGGCAGTTGAGAAAAATGGTCATCGTGCTAGATGTCAACCCAGGTAGTCTGCAACTTACAACAGTTCATTTAATGACCGTTTGAAGTTACAATGACACTGAAAAAGTGATTTATGACAGTTTTTCACATTTATAACCGTGGCAGCATCTCCATAGTTACGTGATTAACATTCAGATGCTTGGTAGTTGGATCGTATTTATGACAGTTGGACTGTTCCAGGATCATTTGATTACCTTTTGCAACCTTCTGACAAGCAAAGTCAATGGAGAAGCCAGATTCATTTAACAGCCATGTTACTAATTTAATAACTTCAGTGACTTACTTAACAACTGTGGCAAGAAAAGTCGTAAAACGGGGAAAAAATCATTTAACAACTATCTCATTTTGCAGCAGAAATGTTGGGGTCAATTGTGGTCATTCAAGGAAGGACTACTTGAATAGGCAAGAAACAGAGTCCTTCACATACTTTAAAAAAAATGTTTCTGTCTAATGTATGGTGCCTGATATTTATATGCATTGTATATAATCAGTAAATTAGATTGTGTACTTTTATAAAAACTTTTTACAGTAGAAATTAGGAACCAACTAACATTATCCTGTTTCTGAACAGAATCTTGTATTGCTTTATAAATTTTCCTTGAGGTCACCATTGCCATTGAATTTTTATATTTTTATATGACTCAGTGACTCAGTGGCTCAGTGGTTAGAATGCAGTATTCCAGGCTAATTCAGCTGACTGCCAATTCTCAGCAGTTTGACAGTTTGAGTCTCATTGGCTCAAGGTTGACTCAGCCTTCCATCCTTCCGAGGTCGATAAAATGAGGAGCCAGATTGTTAGGGGCAATATGCTGACTCTGTTAAAAAAAACAACAACAAAAAAAACCCTGCTTAGAGCACTTAAAGCACTGTGAAGTGGTATATAAGTCTAAGAGCTATTGCTATATGTGACCACTTAAATACAAAAACGGAACATTAACCTCCTTTTCTATTTTTTAAAAAAGAAAAAAAACAATTATCACCTCTGAAATCTCAAAGGGGATGAGGCTGGTCTCACCCTGCAGGCCTTGTTGTTGTTGTTAGTTGCGATATCATGTCCAACCCATTGCGACCCCATGGACAACTTTTCTCCAGGCCTTCCTGTCCTCTACCATCCCCCGGAGACCATTTAATCTCACGCCGACTTCAGTGCTTCAGTGACTCCATCCAGCCACCTCATTCTCTGCCATCCCATTCTTTTTTTGCCCTCAATCGTTCCCAGCATTAGGCTCTTCTCCAGTGAGTCCTTTCTTCTCCTTAAGTGGCCAAAATATTTCAGTTTCATCTTCAGGATCTGGCCTTCTAAAGAGCAGTCAGGGTTGATCTGACTGGTTTGATCGCCTTGCAGTCCAAGGGACTCGCAGGAGTCTTCTCCAGCACCATAGTTTAAAGGCCTCAATTCTTTGATGCTCTGCCTTCCTTATGGTTCAACTTTTATAACCTGCAGGCCTACATAATAGCAATATATAGCACATGTCATTTTTATCATCTTCTTCCCTTGTTCCGCTGATACAAGTGTGCATGAGCTGTGGGATACAATCTCTCCCATATGCTGGAATGAAAGGGGAGGATTCCAGATGAAGACATCCTCTTGGAAAACTGGAGATAATTGTAGTACCAACCAAACAATTACATCAGAACAGAAAAGCCGCATCAGAGGGTATATACGCTGGGAGAAAAGCTTTGATAGCCTTGAGCTTTCTACTATGGGCTCAGCCCTGATGCTAAAACAGCAATTTATCATATTTGTGTGAATTAGCCAATATGGTAGTTTAATATAGAATATACTATCAATTGTAAAATGCAAATATCAAAACTCAAAATGAACCATCATGACACTACACGCTGAATAGTATTGTGTTAGATTTTCGTAGTCTTCCATTTTTGTGCATATGTTAAATTTATCTCTGAACAGCTGCAGTTACTGGCACTTTCCCTAGTGTACATGAGATGATGGCTTTCTAGGTGGCTTGCTGCCAATAATATTATTATTCATGATAGATTTCTTTGGCAACATGCTGTATACTATTCTTCCTCAACCTGAACATCCTCCAGATGTGTGGTCTCGAATTCTCAAGTAATGGTCAGTTGGTCGAGAATTTTGGAGTTATTAAAGGCATTTGGTTTTTTATTATTATTATTATTATTATTATTATTATTATTATTATTATTATTATTATTATTATTATTATTAATTATTATTATTGTGAATCACACAATGAGACAGATGCTTAGACTGGATTTGGCATTTTTATTCACCTCTCAAATCCTTTCCAAGGACCTGGAGGTTGTTGTTTGATGGTGTTGTTCAGTGGTGGGTTTCAAAATTTTTTACTACTGGTTCTGTGGGTGTGGCTTGGTGGGCATGGTTTGGTGGGCGTGGCAGGGGAAGGATACTGTAAAATCTCTATTCCCACCCCACTCCAGGGGAAGGTTACTGCAAAATCCCCATTTATTCTCTGCCTCCCAAGTCCCAGCTGATGGGGAGGAAATGGGGATTTTTGCAGTAACCTTCCTCTGGATTGGGGATGGAATGGAGATTTTACCGTATTCTTCCCCTGCCATGCCCACCAAGCCACGCCCACCAAGACATGCCACGCCCACCAAGCCACACTCACAGAACCTACCACTGATTTAAACCCTATTTATTTATATCAAAGCAGCATTAACCTTGTTTAACAGTGGAGCTCTTAAATTCCAGACCGTCATGTCAAAAAATGTATTGCCTTACACAGAGCAGTTTTCTTTTTAAAAGAAAAAAAACAAAATGGATTTCCCCTTACGAAATGCATTATTTTTCAGGGTTACTGAGACATGAAATGATTACTTATCATCCCGTGAAATGATATTACATTTTAAATGCAATGCTACATGGACACTTACGAGGGCCTTCATCTCTGGGTAATCTGCTCGCTCAGCCCTATGGAAAGCACTCAAACACTACCCAGTTTATAATTGCCTTTCAGTGTGTGCCTTTCTGCATGTGATTTGATTTGAAAAAATATTCCCTTCCAAATAATATGTGTGTGCATGTGAAGAGAGAAAAAAGAGCAGAAAAACACCATTTGGTGTCTGCCTCTTCTCTTTTTAATCAGCTACAGTCATAATTTAAGGGATTGAGCAAAGCTGCACAGAAAGATGAAAACAAGAGTCATCTCTACCATGATGAATTTGAAAATTCAGCATGCAGTTCAAACTTTATTGATGTTTTAAAACCTCTCCGTCTAAACCATGGAGATGTCTCTGGAATACATTATGACACTTTATGGCTTTATCACTGGTGCTAAGGCTTGCTTTAGACCCAAGGGCTACAGATATATGCAAGTAATAAACCTGGCAAGGAAAGAATGAAAAATTAATATCATGGATGGGTTTCTTAGATGTCAGTCTACTTGACAATTGTGGACAGACATGAAAATTCCACAGCAGAGAAAAGTAATGAAGAAGTCAGAACTATTAAGTGTGATGGTGGAAGAAAAGCTCGTCAAGAAATTTACAGTTGGATCCGGTTGCTCCAATGGAGGACCAATTTAGTAGATATTCATGGGTCATTGTCTTGAATGAATCAGATTTTTGGGCTTCAGAAAAGGGGGAACAGGAGGGAGCGACCACCTATATTGGAGCCAAAAGAAGAATCTGGAATTCCCCTGTACTGTCAGAAGTACTTTTCAGGGCAAGGAGGTTTAGGGTGTTTACTCATTCTCCTCTGGGTCCTAATACAATTTTTTAAATCAAAGTTTTTTTTTTACAATAGATTTATGTTCTCCATTAACTGTTATGGATGCTTTCTATTTCTTTCTATAGTTCAGATTAGGGTTACTACTTTTGAAAATGTGGCTTGGATAGATTTCAAGGATAGCCATCTAAATAGAGTTTAGCATTTTTTTTTAAAAAAAACGAACAGCTGACCAGTAATTTTAAGCAATACACATTCTTAAGTATAATTCTGATTCATTGAAATCCCACCACTTTTCACCCACAATCCAACCTGGAAAAACATTCTTCATTCTTTTTTTATTTATTTATTTTTCTTTGACTCTTGGAACATCAGATTGCTTTTCAATACACTTAACTCTACATTGATATTTTGCCCTGATATTCAGGCTCTTTAAAAATAACAATAACATGATTTTCTTTTCCTTGATTTGGAAGTTGGATCTGGATTTTTGTTTACTTCTTTGTTGGGATCTCCTGATTCCAGATTGATTACTAAAAGCTATGAGATGATTGTTTCTCTGATGCTCCTAACTTCAGCACTTTTTTTTTCCAGGCAAGACAGATGATAATGAAAGTGGATTCTAATTCTTTAAATTGTATTTTCAATTTGAATAGAATAGAATAGAATTTTTTATTGGCCAAGTGTGATTGGACACATAAAGAATTTGTCTTGGTACATATGCTCTCAGTGTACATAAAAGAAAAGATACATTCATCAAGAATCATACAACACTTAATGATAGTCATAATAGAAATCATAAGGATACAAGCAACAAAGTTACAGTCATACAGTCATAAGTGGAAGGAGATGGGTGATGGGAACGATGAGAAGATTAATAGTAGTGCAGACTTAATAAATAGTTTGACAGTGTTGAGGGAATTATTTGTTTAGCAGAGTGATGGCGTTCGGAAAAAAACTGTTCTTGTGTCTAGTTGTTCTGATGTGCAGTGCTCTATAATGTCGTTTTGAGGGTAGGAGTTGAAACATTTTATGTCCAGGATGTGAGGGGTCTGTAAGTATTTTCACAGTCCTCTTTTTGACTTGTGCAGTATACAGATTCTCAATGGAAGGCAGGTTGGTAGCAATTGTTTTTTCTGCAGTTCTAATTATCCTCTGAAGTCTTGTTGGGTTGCAGAACCAAACCAAATAGTAAATATTTATCTTGTTTTAGATGTGATTACTTTCTCAAACCAATACCCTCCAGACAAATTGTACCTCAAAGCTTATAATGCACGCCCCCCCCCCAAAAAAAATTGTAAAAAACAGCAAATAACTATAGAAGCAAAATCAAAGAAAGACATTTTCTCCTGAACCAAACTATTTAGCTTACTGTTTGGTATGGTACTATTTTGAATTTTGCTGGCTAGGTGGCTCAGTGGCTAAGACGCTGAGCTTGTCCATCAGAAAAGTCGGCAGTTCGGTAGTTTGAATCCCTAGTATAGATCTCCTGCGTGAGCAGGGGTTTGGACTGGATGACCTCCAAGGTACCTTCCAACTCTGTTACTGCTACTGAATTTCAGATAGGAGCTTTCTCTCACCCTACCCAATTGGAGATGCCACTTGCAAGAGATTGAACTTCTTAGAGCAAAATATATTTTCTATCACATAGATATGGTCTTTCTTCAAAACAGGATGTGCTTGACAGGTATATGTTGTGCTTTTATTTATTTAATATATGCATTTCTTACAAATGGTCTTTAAGTCACTTCAGGAGAGCGAATCTCAGTGGCTTAAAGAAGCTTTGTAACAGTAAATGCAAACAAAGATGTACATATGTGACCAACACAACAACGATAATTGTAAAACAAAATAAACAGCACTACCACCTATACTAGGTAGTACATATTTCATAATCTTCTCAATCCCCAGATATCCCCTTAAAAGTCATGTGACGTAACAGCTTTGCTGGAAATCCCAAAGTTGCTTTTATTTTAAAGGCAACTGGACTTTCTGATTTTTCTTTAAGATGTTTCACTTCCCATTCAGTAAGTTTCTGGATGAATGAGAACCTCCATAGACAGCTTTGCTGGAACTAAGATATCTAGTCAGAGGAGCATATATGTACAATATGTCCCATTGGCTTTCATATTTTAGTTTATTTATTTATTCAGTTAATAATATGCTTAACCCTGGATAACAAATTCAGCAATAAAATACTGCAGCACAAAAGTTGTGAGTCTCTAAAAGGACTGGGTTAAAAAAAAAAGTTCTCCATCTCCTAAATTGTAATAAATAGGGCTAGTTTTAATATTATTTGAAATTTACTTTATAATAAACATTCCATCTAGAGGAAAAACAGAACTCTCAAGGAAAAAAAACCCTTTTATTATTTTTCATTTTTCATTATGGATCTCTAAGAATGAGTTACTTAGTTCTCTTGCCAGCTGCAATCTGCTGCTGTTCTCTGAGATCCAAATGTTGGCAGGAGGTAATAAAATCTATTTCTGATGCATCGATGGCTTGGGTTCTCCATAAAGATGACAGCTGGCTAATGAGCTCTTAGATCACAATTTCCTTTAAGAAAGATTCTATGCGGTTGGCATTAAGAAAAGCACACTCTGGGCCAACTTCCAAAGACCTTTCTTTCTGAGTCATAGACATGAGTCCTGTACTTTATGTCTGTTTATGAATTCCCCCTCAAGTGAAGGTTGCATTTTTCTCGTACTCTTTATCAATGGTTGCGGAAGCAGGGGGAAGCCCCAGATGAAATGGCAGAATTGGAATGAAACAAAAATAGACGTACTTCATGCTTCGTAGGCAGATACAATAAATAGGGTGTAATCCAGCCACCAGACAAGCACAATCTCATAAAAAGAATAATCTAGGAACATTAGAGGAATTTTGTAAGTCTACAATAGACTGATGCTAAAAGCCCATGAGAACATTTACTTAAAGTAGTAAATCTGTTGGATTTAGCAGGGTTTATTACTCAGTAAACTTTAATAGGATTTGATTGTAAATGCAATATACATTCCATTCTGGTTTGAATTTCCTTGCCTTTCTTTCTTTTGTGAAAAATTGGAATTACAGTACCTCTGAACTGAGAACTAAGGTATCTGAAACAGTGAAATGAAATGAACAAAAAAAGTAGATGCTAAAATAGGAAATAATGGGGCTTTACTTTTCTCAGAGAGCTTTCAACTGCTTGATCTGGATAATCATGGAATTAGGGCCCCCTTCTACTAGGAGGTGGATACTGAGGGGGTGCATTTGTCTGCATTTTTCTCTTCTATGAGACAAGGATGGACCCCACTCTTAGGACTTTCTAGAAGCTACTACCTCAAGAATCTACTGCCTGGCTTTTCCAGAGACCCTGTGGGGATTAATGCATTATTATTTTTTGTTGCAATTGATTATATTTTGTTTTTGTATTCAGATTCCTTGTGTGTCCAATCACACTTGGCTAATAAAGAATTCTATTCTATTCTATTCTATTCTATTCTATTCTATTCTATTCTATTCTATTCTATTCTATTCTATTCTATTCTATTCCATTCCATTCCATTCCATTCCATTCCATTCCATTCTTTTTCACCTTTTTTATTTTATCATTAACAATAATAATGGATCCAAGTGAGAATAAACCAAATAAATAACTAATTAATTAAATGTCTGAATATGCACCCTAACTGAACATCTGATGGCATATATTCAACATGTATCAGGATCTGATGTTAGTAACGGTTTGACAACATCATTAAAGAAAATACTGTTTAAGCAGAGAAAGAAACTTTAAGAGTTTTAAAGGGAAATTAAAAGAATTGTAATAATAAATCATCCCAAGAATGGGTAAAATACCTCCAAAGCTATTATTTAATTATTGTTTCATCATTCATAATAAATCAAGATTAAAAGGCACTTTAATGGATGTTATTTCATGCAAGCTTAAAATGAAATCCTTATCTATTCCCACTTTTATTTATATTACAAGATATTTTTCCCATGAATTTAAACCATTATCTTCAATGTGGAAACTACCTTGTATTTTCTGGAGCTCTATTATTCTTGAATAATATTATTTGAGCTCCACTACCTTTCCCCCATTATGTGGATTGGACAACTTTATAGAATGTATTATTTGTGTGCAATAAGATATACATACAGTATCTACAAAAATACAAAAGAACTTGCATGAATAATAAGATAAGTTATATTTTTAAGCCTTAAAATATTGGAAGTTTCCATATATTAGCTCAGCGTGTTGGTTCCTCTGGAAATTGTTGCCTATGCTACTGACAGACAGTGGTGTCTGCAATTAATATTCAAAATGAATATTTCCAGTCTTACCTTGAAATGTCAATGACTAAAGTTAAAATCTTTCACATGTAAAGGATATACTATACTGCAGGGGTGAAATGTAAAATTTGTTACTACCGGTTCTGTGGGCGTGGCTTGATGGGGGGGTAATGTTACTGGGTGGGCATAGCCAACTTTTTTTTTTTAACTTTTCAAAGCATTTTTTCTAATGCTTTGAAAAGCCTCTGCCAATCAGGAAACTCAGCTGGGATTGTCAGAGACTTTTCAAAGCATTTTTTTTACCACCTCTTCGGCCAAGAGGTTGCAGAAAAAAATGCTTTGAAAAGCCTCTGATGATCCCAGCTGAGCCGCACGATCATCAGAGGCTTTTTTTTTTACTTTTAAAAGCATTTTTTCATCGGAAGAGGTTGTAGAAAAAATGCTTTTAAAAGTAAAAAAAAAAAGCCTCTGATGATCGTGCGGCTCAGCTGGGCATGGTGTGGGTCGCAGGGATTTTTGCTACCGGTTCTTCGAATCACCCACCGCCATTGCTACCGGATCGGGCGATCTGATCCGAACCGGGAGCATTTCACCCCTGCTATACTGCTATAGTATTACCATATATTATGTGTCTTTGTTCATATGTTACATAGCATGGTTTAAGTATGATTTCTTCAATCAACCATAATTTGCCTCTAAGTTTTAAGCTTTGGTTTTCAAATCATAGTTACTTGATTTCTGTAATGCTCCAAATTTTCAACAAGTAAACATAATCACGAAATTTCATCTACTTGAAATAAATGTTCCCAATTAGTTTGTTGGTTTTGTGTAAGCATTCTCGTAAAGGGAAAAAGATGCAAAGGGATTACTTAAATACTACCTAAGTGTGTCCTTTCATGCATTACTAAAATGAAGTAAAATATATAAAATGAAATAAAAGAAAAAGGTTTTCATTATTGTAAAATAAGCTTCCCATTTCTAATCACCAAGGCCACATGAAGACATTTTGCTGTAACAAATTGGGTCAAGTCAAGGGTTTTTTTTCTCCATTTATAGGGGAACCAATGTGGTATACTGGTTTAGGCAGGGTGTCAAACTCATGTCGTTAAAGCGTCATCACGTGACGTATCACAACTTTTTTTCCCCCTTTGCTAAACCGGGCATAGGTGTGGCCAGCATGTGATGCATCTGGCCTACAGGCCACTATTTGACACCCCTGGGTTAAGGCAATGTTTGTCACTTTAAGGTCACTTTAAGATGCTGGCTGGGAAATGCTAGGAATTGAAGTTCATATATGTCAGAGTTTGTTGCAAAATCAAATCCAGAAAGCACACACAGGTAAACTGATTCAGCAGGATTCATTAACTTCTTTATATACATAATTACACATGAAGTGAATTTACAATACCAACAGCAGATTCTTCCAATGTGGTGGAGAGGAAAGATTGCTTTCAGTTCCAGCAGTTCAGAGCAGACAAGTCCAGACTAGTTTCATTTTAGAGCTGAGCACAGAGTTAAGCCATGCCCAGACTCCTTCCTTAAGTCTCTATTTCCAAAACATCCCTCATTGGCTGACTCAGTTGCCATGCCTATTCACTGGCTGATCTTGTTACCATGTCTTCCCAGTCATGAATATTCTGACAATACATCTTAAAGTGGCCAAGACTTGACAAATACAAGGTTAAGGTAGTTGGACTATAAGCGAGGAGACCATATCCAGTCTTAGCCATCAAAAGTATCTAGGTAGTTTCGGGCCAGCCACATTCTTTCTGTCCAACCTTCCTCACAGACCTGTTGCTGTGGGAAAAAAACCAGGTCTTGTTCCACATTTATATTCAAGTGCAGACCAAATTAAAAATATGAAATGCTAATCCCCAAGATATTTCATTACCATAGTACATGAAAGAGAAGATTCTATAAGCGTCTCTCCTTTGATGATATGAAAAGTCACCAAATAATCCAAAACCTCCTGGCTAAGGAAACCAGCTCCCTATGCCTAATGCTAGAATTGGCCTTACCAATCACGTTAGAGACTGAATAAATATTTTATCACAATATTACATTATGAGGCTTATTTATTCGTACCGTCATAAGGACTCCTCTCAGTTTACTATAAAGGTAAAGGTTTCTTTTATCCAGTTATGTCCTACTCTATGGGCCAATGTTCAGCTCTGTTTCTTAGCTGAGGGAGCCAGCATTGTCCAGACACTTCCAGCCAGCCTAACTATACATCAAGGTGCATGGAACACTATTACCTTCCCACTGAAGTGGTACCTATTTATCTACTTGTCTTTGCATGCTTTCGAAATGCAAGGAAGGACTAGGGTGACATGATAGTGTTCCAATATTTGAGGGGATGCCATAAAGAAGAGGGCTCAACCTATTTTCCAAAGCACCAGAAAGCAAGACAAGAAACAATGGATGGAAACTAAGCAAGGAGAGAACCAACTTAGAAATAAGGAAAAACATTCCT
This sequence comes from Pantherophis guttatus, assembly GCF_059756535.1. NCBI lineage: Eukaryota > Metazoa > Chordata > Lepidosauria > Squamata > Colubridae > Pantherophis > Pantherophis guttatus. The sequence continues at coordinate 123,502,052 of NC_142063.1, read as the reverse complement.
GACAGTGAGAACAATTAATCAGTGGAACAACTTGCCTTCAGAAACTGTGGTTGATCCATCACTGGAGGATTTTAAGAAGAGACTGGGCAACCATTTGTCTAAAATGAAATAGGGCCTCCTGTTTGAGCAGGGGGTTGAACTAAAAGACCTACAAGATCTAGTGGTGGGTTTCAAAAATGTTTACTACTGGTTCTGTGGGTGTGGCTTGGTGGGTGTGGCATGGCTTGGTGGGCGTGACTTGGTGGGGGTGGCAGGGGAAGGATACTGTAAAATCTCCATTCCCACCCTACTCCAGGGGAAGGATACTGTAAAATCTCCATTCCCACCCCACTCCAGGGGAAGGATACCGTAAAACCTCCATTTGCACCCCATTCCAGGGAAAGGATACTGTAAAATCTCCATTTTCTCTCCAATCCAGGGGAAGGTTACTGCAAAATCCCCATTTCCTCCCAATCAGCTGGGACTTGGGAGGCAGAGAATAGATGGGGGCGGGACGAGTCAGAATTTTTACTACCGGTTCTCCGAACTACTCAAAATTTCTGCTACCGGTTCTCCAGAATTTGTCAGAACCTGCTGAAACCCACCTCTGCCAAGATCCCTTCCAACTCTGTTATTCTATCTGCTAGGTTGGCAGGAGCTGGGGCAGGAATGGGAGATTATCCCATCATGCAATACTTGAGTCTCAAAATGCTGACCTTCCAGTCGACAAGCCTAGCATTTTCACTACTAGGCTACTGTGCCCCTTAGCAGTTTACTGTATCTTTGTATAGAATTTGTAAAAACAAGCACATTGAACCATTCAAAACCAGTCACGATCTCTTTGGGGTGGGGGTGAGGGGGGGAAGAAACATTGAGAAAATCTATAGAATAGTTAGAATAAATATAGGACTTACCATCTTTCTTGATGGAGACATTAGAATGATTTAATACCCATTTTTAAAATCTGTACATGGTTAAAACTGAAACTTATTTCTCTTTTGGATTGCACTACAAAAACACCTGCTTAGTTTCCAACCATAAAATCTTGTTTCTGCGGTTGCAATTGCAAGTTACTTGCAGAAGAGGTGAAAAGCCAAAAATAGGCTATTTTGCTAAAAATAGGAGTTATTGCACTCCTATATGGTGCTGAAGGCATTACTGAAATATGTTCCACATATTAAAACAGTAGGGCATTAAGAATGCATTCCTAAAACAGCTTTTATCTCACTTAAAGCAAAAAATACAATTTTTACTAGTATGGACACAATTTACAGATTTAATAAAATCTTCATTTGCTGTTTAATTGCAGCATTTATTAGGAGGTTAGTGACTAATAGAATAAATGTTGGAACCAGAATGTTGGAATCAGAATTATTCCTATTGGGTTTTATGGACTGGGAATTAGAAAATAATATTGTACATATATTATAGCATGGCAAGATTATTGTATGCAAATAGCTGAAATGGCTACAGTGGAAGACTGGATTATTAAATTATTTGAACTTGCAGAAATGATGAAGCTGACCAGTTTGGGCAGAGAAAAGAGAGAAGGATATTTAAAAAAACAACAACAACTGGAAAATATACAGATTTTTTGCTGGAAGAAGAGAAAAATGGGTTTTTGGGATTTAGGGATTAAAAATGAGACGGGTTGGTGAAAAGTTTAAAATGACAATAACTTGCTAGAAAGAAAGGTGGAAGACACAACTGTATGTGATTTCTTTTTTTCTTTTTCATTTTTTTTCTTTTATCTCTTATCTCTTATTTTCTATCTGTTCCTGTTTTGTATATGTTTTATTATATTTTTAGTTTGTATATTTTATTATATTGAAAACTTTATACATATATGAAGGGTGATGGCTCAGTGGTTAAAGACACTGAGCTTGTCAGCTGGAAGCTGACAGCCCAGGTTTGAGATCCAACCACTATGCAACAGGATAAGCTCCCTTTTCTTGCTCCAGCTCCTGCCCACCTCGCAGTTCGGAAGCATGCAAATGCGAGTAGATAAATAGGCACCACTTTGGTGGAAAGGTAAGAGCATTCCATGAGCCTCAGTATATAGTCATGCCACCACATGACCACAGAAATGTCTTTGGACAATGCTGGCTTCCACGGGTAAGAAATGGAGATGAGCACCATCCTCTAGAGTCAAACACAACCTGACAGGGGAATCCTTTACCTTTACACACACAGAGAGAGAATGTTGAGGAATTCAGTAATAAAACTCATTTACTTTTGTATAACCTGGGTCACTTTTATGCATGTTTAAAAGCAAAGGTAATTTTGCTAAACAAGGTAATTGTTAAGAGTGTTGTGCCCCATTTTATGACCTTTTTGCCACATTTGTTAAATGGATCACTGCAGTTGTTAAGTGAATCAAACAGTCATTAAACTGGCTTCCCCCATTGACTTTGCTTGTCAGAAGCCGGCTGGGAATATTACAAATGGTGATCACATGACCCGGGGACAGTGCAATTGTCATAAATACATACCAGTTGCTAAGTGCCTGAATTTTGATCATGTGACCATGGGGATGCTGCCACCGTTTTAAATGTGAAAACCAATCACTTTTTTTTCCATCATTTTTTTTTCAATGCCAATATAAGTTTAAATGAATGATTGTTGGTCGAACATTACCTGTAATAACTTATCTCCCCAGTTAACTTTTAAGTATTAACAGCTAAATGCAGTGGAAATCTGTAGGGTAAAATATAAATGTTTTCAGTTCTGGTTGTCCTGAATCTGAATAATTTGTGTATAGTTTAGTATTGTAAGTAACTTTTAATTATATTATAATATCTTGCCACTGTAAGATGATAAGATAAAATTTGATATTACTTTTGTGTTTTTTTTCCCCCCCAGTAAACGTCTTGCTCTAAAAACCTGATAATATGGTATTAATTTATCTAAGGGCCCCAAAGGTAGCTGTGTAGATTGGAAAAGTCAGAATCAACAGAAGGAAGCAGGACTATCAAAGTTCTGGTTTAGATTTCCTTTTAGGACGATGGCTTCTAAATCTGTAAACTTGCTAATGCGCAGAGTATTATTTTGAGAAGAAGGGGGCGTACCATAGGAGTTATAGTCATAAAATTGCAATGATCACGGTGACATATGCTGAAGTTATAAATGTTACAATTGCATATCTAATTGTAACTTTCCAATTAAAATCAAGTATTCTTCATTTGCACATGTATAAAATTTTGTAAAAGTTTAGAGGAGGTTCATTGCTTAATTGTTGCCCCCCCCCAAAAAAAATCTATGTTAGAGAATGCTAAAAACTAAAAGAAGAAGGCAAGATTATGATTCTCTCTAATTGATCTGTTATTGATCTCTGTGCAACAATGGGATCTTGGTGGCCCAGGTTTTGGCCAGATTACACAGGAAGACGCCTGAAAAGACCTAGTGGATTACCTTACTGCTGTGCATAACAAATTCACACAATACGTGGATCAACCAGAAGTAATATTTATTAGAAGTTTTTGCAAAAACTGGTGGAACTTCAGCTTACCACAGCAACAGAAGTCCACAACTGTCCCAGTTACAGATCTCAGCATATTTTATACAGTTCTATCACTGGCCATTTGTCCATCCTTCCCAGGCCTGGTTGATAGGTCCAGGTCAGTCACATGCTATCAGTCCAGTGGTGAAATCCAAATTTTTTTTACTACCAGTTCTGTGGGCGTGGCTTGGTGGGCATGGCTTGGTGTGCATGGCAGGGGAAGGATACTGCAAAATCTCCATTCCTGCCCCACTCCAGGGAAAGGATACTGTAAAATTTCCATTCCCTCCCCACTCCAGGGGCAGGATATTGCAAAATCTCCATTCCCACCCCACTCTGGAGCCAGCCAGAGGTGGTATTTGCCGGTTCTCTGAACTACTCAAAATTTCTGCTACCGATTTTCTGAACTGCTCAAAATTTCTGCTACTGGTTCTGCAGAACCCGTCAGAACCTGCTGGATTTCACCCCTGTATCAGTCCACTTATAATCTTCTATTCTACCTTTAAAATTAGTTAGGCCTGTATTGCTAAGCACCCAGCCCCCTCAGCCCCCTTCAGTTCTCATCTCCTTGGTATTCTCTTATCTTGTTTTTCTGTACAACCCAGTACCTGGTACATATCTCAAACCAGAAGCTGGGTATATCCAGGGTTCACATGCCGGGCAATATGGCTGTGCTCTAGATACATAACAGAGTATGTGGCTATACTTTAAAATACTAACTCTAAGCAAATGAAAAAAGAATAAACTTTATATAAATTGTATAGTATATCTTTCATAAACTATATTATACTCTACGTTATGGAAAATTACAATTTATCATATTGTATCTCATATTCATTTATTACCTTGTTACGTCAAGCTTTATTAACTCTTTTTGCCTTTATTCCGATCATAATAACCTTGAAACATCCCCTACACTGCTAAATAAAAGTTTGCTACTATAATAGCTCCTGGAACATTGTCTGGATTAATTCAATAATCTCTGCTTCAGAGAAAACCAAGAACTGGTTCTGTAGCCAAAATTCAAAATGAAATAATGTAGTTGAGATAGCCTGAATCTTTGAGTTCCTTGACTTTTATAGCCTTATCACATATATACAAACACTCACAGAGAGAGAGAGATTTAGCTATGAGTTGGAAGTTGCTTATGGAGTCTGAGAATTAGTTAACCTGCAGGACCTCTCCATTTAATTATATACTGGCATTTTCCTCCCAGGGAGATTTGTCAAAAAAATCAGTGGGCTCACACTTGAGTGAAATTTGTTGCTATGTATATATCAGCTACACTGAAGGCAGGTAATGGAAGAGAAAATGAGCAAATTTTGTTTGGTGTATGTAGCCTCATTTGCATTTTTGAACAGAATGATTTAAGACAGGCAGAAAACTTCCATATTTTGTTGACAGTCAACTCTTTCCCAGCAGGTTGAGGCTTTTTTTTTTTTTTTTTGCATTTCCAGATAATGGAGAATTTAATTCCTTTGACTAAAGTTGTCTGTTTGCTTGTCTATGGAGATTCTCAGTCATCCAGACTTTCTGGTTTTTCATTGAAGACGTTTCACTTCTCATCCAAGAAGCTTCTTCAGCTCTGACTGGATGGTGGGGAATGGAAGGATTTATACTCCTTGTAGACAGCTGGTCATTTGCATTCTTTTAGCAAGTCTTTAAGGTGACCTGGAGGTTTATCTGTCTCATAAGGGTCGGCTGAGTAGTGCAAATGGGTGTGGAACCTTCTTGGAACTGTTGAAAGGACTGTGTTGTAGATTGGAGATAGATTATGTCATATCCCTCCCCCTCTGTTGAGAGAGGGCTGTTCAATTTTGACATAGAAGGCCTCTTTGACCCCTCTTTCAAACCAGCGGTCCTCTCTGTCCAAAATGTGGACTTTGTCTGTCTGTTGTGTCACAGTTAGTTCCACCTGCTAAGGAACTCAAGGCAAAATATCCGATGTCCCGCCCACATCACAAAGAGAGCAAATCAAGAAGTGATCATCAAGAAGACTTCATAGCTAAGGATATTAAATGTATATTTTTTTTAGAACACCACCCAATTTTTTCTCAAACAAGACCAAGTACAGGCAGTCTTCGACTTTTGACCGCAATTGAGCCCGAAATTTCTGTGGCTAAGTGAGACATTATGTGAGTTTTGCCCCATTTTGTGACTTTTCTTGCCCCTGTTATTAAGTTAATTGTTGGAGTTGTTAAGTGAATAACACAGTTGCTAAGTGAGTCTGGCTTCCCCATTGACTTTGCTGCAGGGGTGAAATTCATTTACCTTCCCTACTGGTTTGCAAATGTGTGCGCGCCACTCACTCGCACGTGCCATCGTCTACGCATGCACAAAGCCTTCTGCACATGCGCAGAGGCTTAAAATGTTACAAAAAGGTGACATCATGATGTCCGCGTGGGTGGGCAGAGCCTCCTGCAGCTCCCGCTACCGGTTCACTTGGCCTGGATAGAACCGGCTGAATTTCACTCCTGCTTTGCTGTTCAGAAAGTCACAAAAGGTGATCAAATGACACCTGCAACTGTCAAAAATATGAGCCAGTTGTCAAGCATCCAGATTTTGATCATGGGACCATGCGGATGCTGCAACGGTCATAAGTGTGAAAAACAGTCATAAATCACTTTTTTCAGTGCTGTTGTAACTTTGAATGGTCATTAAATGAACTGTTGTAAATTGAGGACTGCCTGTATGAGTCCTTATTTTCTCAACAGTTATAGGGGGTATAATTAATTCATATACTTGCTACATGAATAATTATAATTTATTTTATTTATTTTTATTTATTTGTTTAAATTTCTATACCGCCCTTCTCCAATATAGGACTCAGGGCGGTGAACAGCCAAAGTAAAAACAAGACATACAAAATCTAAAAACTGTTTAAAATAATTAAATATTCTGGCCGTAATTAAAAATTCCAATTTAAAATCAGTTTAAAATTTAACTCAAGCCAGCCCAGCTAGCTGAAATAAATGGGTTTTCAGGGCCCGACGAAAAATCCGGAGGTCTGTTATTGGACGTATCTCTGGGGGGAGGTTGTTCCAGAGGGTGGGCGCCGCCACAGAGAAGGCTCTCCCCCTGGGGGTCGCCAGCCGACATTGTCTGGCGGACGGCACCCTGAGGAGGCCCGCTCTGTGTGAGCGTACTGGCCGGTGGGAGGCTATTGGTGGCAGAAGGCAGTCTCGTAAATACCCCGGCCCTGAGCCATGGAGCGCTTTAAAGGTGGTCACCAACACCTTGAAGCGCACCCGGAAGACCACCGGGAGCCAGTGCAGCTCGCGCAGGAGAGGTGTCACATGGGAGCGCCTCGTCGCTCCCATAATCCCCCGCGCGGCTGCGTTCTGGACCAGCTGGAGCCTCCGGGTGCACCCCAGGGGGAGCCCCATGTAGAGAGCGTTGCAGTAGTCCAGGCGGGAAGTGATGAGTGCCTGAGTGACTGTGCGTAGGGAGTCCCGATCTAGAAAGGGGCGCAACTGGCGTATCAGGCGAACCTGATAAAAAGCCCCCCTGGCCACGGCCATCAGATGATCTTCTAAAGACAGCCGTGCGTCCAGGAGGACGCCCAAGTTACGAGCCCTCTCCGTGGGGGCGAGTGATTCACCCCCAATAGCCAGTGATGGCATCAGCTGGCTATATCGGGACGCCGGAAGCCACAGCCACTCAGTCTTGGAGGGGTTGAGTCGGAGCCTGTTTCTCCCCATCCAGGCCCGCACGGCCTCCAGGCACTGGGACATCACTTCAAGGGCATCATTGGGGTGGCCTGGGGTGGAGATGTACAGCTGGGTGTCATCAGCGTACTGGTGGAACTCCACCCCAAAGCCACAGATGATCTCACCCAGCGGCTTTACATAAACGTTGAACAGAAGGGGCGAGAGGACCGACCCTTGTGGCACCCCACAAGCCAGGTGCCTCGGGGTCGACCGCTGCCCCCCTGTCAACACAGATTGCGACCGGTCAGAGAGGTAGGAGGAGAACCACCGCAGAACGGTGCCTCCCACCCCCAACCCCGCCAACCGGTGCAACATGGTACCATGGTCGATGGTATCAAAAGCTGCTGAGAGGTCTAACAGGACCAGGATAGAGGAGCAACCCCTATCCCGGGCCCTCCAGAGATCATCCACCAATGCGACCAATGCCGTTTCCGTGCTGTGCCCAGGCCGGTTTGATGGTTATAAAACTATGGGTTTGAGTTGTGTAATCAGTGCATGTAGGTACAGTAACAGGATTTCCATGAGGTAAATATTTTCAGTTTGTGCTTTTTGCCTCCATCTGCCTTCGTTCTATCCCCAGATGAATTGCATAGAATGACATCTGTCAATAATGTCAGGGCAAAATGGGGACATTGTAACCTTTATGTTTTATCCAAGTAATCTATTATTTTAACCCAGAGACAAAGACTTTGAGGGAACAGACTTCCGCTGATGCACTACTGACTTCTCATTTTTTCCTGCAGAGATCCCGAATTTGTTCAATTCTTTGAAGCAAATGTTAGTGAGAATATAGCATTTGCCAGGAGTGTGGGGAGTGGAATCCATCAGCAGAGTCCTTTGTTCTGGCAAAGGGGGAAAAAAGTGACTATATAGCCTAATGCACAATTAAGAGCAGTGGCTTTAAGCTTTATAACAGTTGGCAAACAAAGGCTGAATATCATAACCCATTTTTGTCATAATTCAAAATCTTGCATATGAACTGAATAAAAGAGGTTATTATAGCGTGTGTATTTGTTTGTGTTGTGTATGTGTTGCCTGTGTATACTACCGGTCATGACATTCTGTACAGATGGTGAGACAACTGTTTATATCCTTCATCAGAAGTGTAATCCTAGTTGGCTTTGTGCTTGTGGAAAGTCCAAGAGCCTATTACTTAATATTGATCCATTCTACAGACTATGCTAAACTAACATTTTTGTTCGATTAACCATCATTGGCTGAATTTTTACAATACTTAAAATGCAAATCACGATTCCAAAAAGAGCGATTGTGTTCGTGTAAACTAATAGGCCAAAAATTAGAGTACACACATTTTTGATTTGGTGCAGAGAGCAAATAAGGGCCACATGCACACAGATGCTTTGTGATACTAGCTTCCCAATTTAGAATTGGCTGGAAAACAGCTGTGCAGGTGGCTGGATGGCTGCAGCCATGGTCATTCAGGCAGCAGCAGGGAACAACAGCAGGGAGTGGGTCAGTGGCCTTTTGAAAAGGCAACCTGCTTGCTGTAGCTGTGATTAGACCAACTACGTTAAGTTGAAGATATTTTTTTCAGTTTCATTTATCTTTCTGGACTTACACAATGATGAGACTCCAGTGGACTTAGATCTGTGTTGACTTACATTTTTTTTTCTGGCTGAGAGTTATTTCATCTGTTACAGTTAATGTGAGACATTGGAGATATTGGTAGGGTGATGTTAACTATTAGTTTCAATCATACTATTCTTCTGTACAGAGTTGGGTTATTGAGAGTGAGAGGCAAGGTATTGTTCATTATGAATTGCAAAACAAAAGAATCTATCGGAACAGGGTTGTGTTTGACCTCAGGGGGGCCGGGGGTGTGGCCAGAATGGGCGTAGCTAGCTCAACATCACTCATGTTGGAGGCATATGTGGTGGCCCGAGTGCCAGCGAAAACCGAGCTCTGTTTTTGCTGGCAGAGAGTTGCAGGACACTATCGTAGCTGAAAACGGAGCTCGTGAGGGCCGCACACAGCCCTCCCAAGCTCCATTTTTGCTAGCAGAGGCACCACGAGCTGGTCTTTCACTGTTTCCAAGGAGGCCCAATGGGTCAGATCTAAGCACCTCACAGGCCGGATCCAGTCACTGGGTCTTGAATTTGACACCTGTTCTCTAGCACATTATGACCTGATTGCTGTTTAATTTATTTTTCTAAAAAAAATGTTTTCAAATTGGTGGTTTAATATACCATCAGCCATCCAGAAGAATGTTAACAAGGTGCAAAGCCATGTGCATTTTGTTTAATTTTGTTTAATTTTATTTCTATACCGCCCTTCTCCCGAAGGACTCAGGGCGGTGTACAGCCAATTTAAAAACACAAGACACAACAATAATTAAAAATTAAAATAATTAAATAGATTTGGCCGATTTAAAACCCCAAAAATTAAAATATCCCAATTTAAAATTATTATATTGACAGCCCTGCCTGGCGGAACAACAGGGTCTTCAGTGCGCAGCGGAACACCCGGAGGTCGGAAATCTTACGTATTTCTGGGGGCAGTTCATTCCACAGGGTTGGGGCTCCCACAGAGAAGGCCCTCCCCCTGGGTGTCGCCAGCCGACATAACTTGGCTGATGGCACCCTGAGGAGACCCTCTCTGTGGGAACGGATTGGTCGGTGGGAGGCTATTGGTGGCAGAAGACGGTCTCGAAGGTATCCGGGTCCTGTGCCATGGAGCGCTTTAAAGGTGGTAACCAACACCTTGAATCGCACCCGGAAGACCACTGGGAGCCAGTGCAGCTCGCGCAGGAGGGGTGTCACGTGGGCACAACGAGTTGCGCCCATAACCACCTGCGCGGCCGCATTCTGGACCAGCTGGAGCCTCCAAGTGCTCTTCAAGGGGAGCCCCATGTAGAGAGCATTACAATAGTCCAGCCGGGAGGTGACAAGGGCATGAGTGACCGTGCGCAAGGTGTCCCGGTCCAGAAAGGGCTGCAACTGGCGGATCAGGCGAACCTGATAAAAGGCCCCCCTGGCCACGGCCGTCATATGCTCTTCTAAAGACAGCCATGCGTCCAGGAGGACACCCAGATTGCGAGCCCTCTCTGTGGGGGGCAAAGATTCACCCCCAATAGTCAGCGATGGCACCTGCTGACTATATCGGGACGCCGGTAGCCACAGCCACTCGGTCTTGGAAGGGTTGAGTCTGAGCCTGTTCCTCCCCATCCAGACCCGCACGGCCTCCAGGCAGCGAGACATCACATCAAGGGCATCGTTGGGGTGGTCTGGGGTGGAGATGTACAGCTGAGTATCATCAGCGTACAGGTGACACTTCACCCCAAAACCACGGATGATCTCACCCAGCGGCTTCACATAAATGTTGAACAGAAGAGGCGAGAGGACCGACCCTTGTGGCACTCCCCATGTGAGATGCCTCGAGGTCGACCTCTGCCCCCCTGCCAACACGAACTGCGAGCGGCCGGAGAGGAAGAAAGAGAACCACCGCAAAACGGTGCCCCCTACTCCTAACCCCTTCAACTGCTGCAGCATGATACCATGGTCGATGGTATCAAAAGCCGCTGAGAGATCTAATAGGACTAGGACAGAGGAGCAACCCCTGTCCCGGTCCCTCCAGAGATCATCCACCAACGCGACCAATGCCGTTTCTGTGCTGTGCCCCTGCCTGAAGCCCGACTGGTACGGGTCTAGATAGATAGCTTCATCCAGGTGCCTGGGCAGTTGTCGTGCCACCACACTCTCAACAACCTTCGCCACAAAACGAAGGTTGGAGACCGGACGATAGTTAACTAATTCAGCCGGGTCCAGGGAAGGCTTCTTGAGGAGGGGCCTCACCACCGCCTCTTTCAAGGCGGCGGGAAAGGCACCCTCACTCAGAGAAGCAGTTATAATCCCCTGGAGCCAGCCTTGTGTAACTTCCCGGGAGGCCAGTACCAACCAGGAGGGTCCAATAAACATGTGGCGGCACTAATCCTACCCAGAACCCTGTCCACATCCTTGGGAGCCACAGGATCAAACTCCTCCCAGATAATATTCTCAAGACCTACCCTCGTCTCCTCCCCCGGACTCACCCAGTTGGAGTCCAAGCCTTCCCGAATCCGAGCGACTTTATCATGCAGGAATTGCACAAAATCCTCAGCTCGACCCTGCAAGGGATGCTCCCGCACTCCCCCCCGAAGAAGGGAGTGGGTCACCCTAAACAGGGCAGCTGGGCGGTTCTCTGCCGATACGATAAGAGCGGAAAAATGGTTAGATTTTGCCGCTTTTATCGCCACTAGGTAGGTCTTGATATAAGACCTCACCTGTGTCCGGTCGGAATCAGAATGACTAGTCCTCCAAATGCTCTCTAGGCGTCTTTTCCGACGCTTCATCTCTCTCAGGTCCTCAGAGAACCAAGGAGCCAATTGAGATCGGCATCGGGTCAGAGGCCGCAAAAGCACGACACGATCCAAAGCTCCGGCGGCCGCACTCTCCCAGGCGGCCACCAGCTCTTCAGTCGAGTCATGTGTCAGAGTCTCAGGAAACGGCCCAAGCTCTGTCAGGAACCTTTCTGGATCCATCAGGCGCCTGGGACAGAACCATTTAGTCGGTTCCGTCTCCCTGCGGCAGGGGGAAGCGGTAGGAAAGTCCAAGTGAAGGAGCGAATGATCTGTCCATGACAAGGGTTTAATGTCTAAGTCCCCTCTACCAAGATCATTCAACCACTGACCAGAGATGAAAATCAAGTCCAGAGTGTGTCCTCCTATGTGAGTGGGGCCTTGAACTAACTGGGTCAGGTCCATGGCCGTCATGGAAGCCATGAACTCCCGAGCCACCTCTGACGTCTCACCCGCGGATGGAAGGTTGAAATCCCCCATGACAACAAGTCTGGAGGTATCCACCGCCACCCCGGCGATTTTAAGAATAAAGTAGAATACATAAAATACCTCTTAAATGTTGCTGCCCCACAATCATGTACTTACAGTGCTCCTGGCATGGGTGTCTTCTACACTGCTGTCCATATAGATTTAATGCATTTCATTCTAAAGATTGTGATTGGTGGTGCCTACAGCTGAAGTTCCAATCATGCCCAGTATTGTATAGTTAGTATGTAGAAAGTCTTCTAGTTGGTGTGCACACTGCTCTGCAATTTTTCCCTTTTTCCCCCCTTTCTCTTTGTACAATATAGAACTTTTTTTTATTCCTTGAAGCTATGGGCTAACCGGTCAATTGTTTGAACTGATAGCTGCTAAAGAGCACAAAAGAAGATGGTCAGGCTGTGGCCACTTTTTCAGAGACCATTAAAACTTAGAAGTGGAACTGACCTAGAGGAGCTTTTGATTTGTACTCAATGTTGTGGCTATTGCAGTATCCCTTTGGTCACATGATCAGAATTTGGATTCTTGACAACTGGATCACAATAACAATGGTTGCAATGTCCTAAGGCCATATGATCAACATTTCCAAACATTCCTGTCTCTTCCCACAAGGAAAGTCAACGGAGAAAGTAGTAAGCCACTCCTAGAAGTTGTTCCCAATGCTTTTTCTCCCGAGGAACCTCCAGAAGGCATGGTGACCTTGTATTTTGTAGCACCCGCCTGCCTAAAAGACCCACCTGCACACTTTCTGACTTCGTAAATTTGAATTCTCCTTTGCAACATAATCTTAGGAGGCTAGACCCACAAGTATATATGTCAGCGTTCCAGAAAACCCCCAACTCCCAGTAAAGATGCAGAAGCAGGCATTTTCCAAAGTTCTCTTTACTAGAATAGGTAAACTGGCACATCTGAGAAATCCTGAATCTGAAAAGCCTGGGCTTTCCTTCAGTAATTCAAAGCTCCCAAAACCATCCCCCTTCTCCCCTTTCGATCACATGCTCCAATCAATGTCCGTTCCACCTCCACCCAGCCCCTGACCTTGACCGATAGGAAGAACGCTATTATGTCTACCAATTCCCCTCTCCTAAATCCCCCCTCCTACTTTCCCACACTTGAGGAGGTGGCAGCATTGAACCTTCCGGCCTAATATGGCTTCCAAGGCTGACACTATATTTTTTTTGATATAAAGTAGGATATTTCACACCACATCTGTTGAAAGCTATATAGTACCATGCATATTTTTGCAGAGAATTTTATTACCAAGCTTGTTTCTTTTAAGGTAATTCATTAATTAGAAGGAGCAGGTGCAGATATAAGATACCTTCTCTCTCTCTCCCACTCTCTCTCTCTCTCTCTCTCTCTCTCTCCCTCCCTCCCCCCCTCCCTCTCTCTCTCTCTCTCTCTCTCTCTCTCTCTCTCTCTCTCTCTGTGTGTGTGTGTGTGTGTGTGTGTGTGTGTGTGTGTGTGAAATGATCCTGATAAGCCAAAAGTTTTTTTTTCCATTATATTTCATGCTTTCTATATATTTTTTTCTTGTTTTGTAGATAATTGTGAAGAGCCACTGATACTGTCATTACCTGCATCCGCTTTTGAAAGTTCATCCAAACTCTCCAATAACCACAGCCCCAGCTTTGCGAAACTCATCAGACGGGACGGTAAGATCACAGAGTGTCATCATGCTGTCATGGTGCATATTTCTTTAGTGCATTTTTATATAAGCTACCGGCAATGTGTGAAAAGCTTGCATTGTATAGAATGGCTGAAGAATGTATAGAATGTGTGACATTTAGGCAAAGTATGAAATGTCTGTGATATTTTAATATGCTATACACTTTCCCTAGGCATTGTATAAATATAATACCTAGGCATTATGCAGAATGACAAGAACTATTTAGGCAAAGCATGAAAAGAGAGTCATGAAAAGGGTAAGGGTGAGGTTAGGGTTAACTCTCACCCTAACCCTTTATTGAAAAGACATATATGAAAATGAAAGAAGAACTGGAAAATAAAGTACAGGAGTTTCTTACTGAAAAACAACAATAACATAAAAAGATTAGTATTGACCTACTTGTTGCAACAAGGAAGGCTGGAATGGCATTTTAATCAGAGTATTTTATACTTTGCCAATTTGTCTTTTGGCATTGTATAGAATGCCAAGGAAACGTGTGGAAATATTAAGCGTTTCATACTTTGATGTCTTATTTTTTGGCATTCTATAGATTTCCTAGGTGTTCTATAAAATGCCTGATTTTACACATTGACGGTAATGTATACATTCTTGAGCCAATCCAAGTTCTCTTAGCAATTCCCAAAGGTGGGGTTAACTTAACTTTGGAAAAAACTGATGGAAAGAGAAAGAAACTGAAGAACAATAGGGTCGATTATGAAATTGATCGTAACAATCAGTTGCACATAGTTTGAAACATCTTTATTTTTTTCTAATCCTTTTCTGCATTCTTTTACTAGTATGGAAGATAACCAACATTTGTTCCACACTGCCTTGGATTAGCAGTAACTATTTCTCACTCCTCACAGCTTCCTAATCCTAGGAAGTTCGGATAACATTGATGAGGAAAGGAAAAAATTAATAGGCTTTTTCTACGTGACCAAAATTGTGTTGAGAAGGAGAAAGAGCTCTTATGTCACTAAAACAAAATTTAAAGCAGTGGTGGGCTGCTGCCAGTTTGGACCGGTTTAGGCAAACTGGTAGTTCTGATGATCAGCTGACCCTGCCCCCCCCGCCCCTGCCCTATCCTGTCCTATATTTCCTTCTTTCTGGCTCAGCTGATTTGCATGGCACAGCTGATTTCCGTGCCTCCGCTGTTCTACTTATTGGGGCTGCCTTAGAAGGTAAGCAGCTGAGCTTCAAATTGCTCTATTTTGAACACTGTGCGCAAGCGCATTAGGCTCCTGTGCACTCACAGAAATGGTTGTTAAACTGGTTGCTGCCCACCACCTGTTTAAAAGCAATCTGTTCACAACTGATTAAGGAATAACTATTACAGTCTCAAAGTCAATAGAAATTTTCCATTAACCATATCACAATATTTCACCTGTCTCCTGGATATCTTACCTAGATTTCTGCCAGTTTCTTTTTTAGGATGTGTCCTCTTTTGTTAGTCTAATAACTTTATGTGAAGGAATGGATCCTTTGTAGGGATTTTCTTACAGATCACACATTCAATGCCTTACTGAAGTACTGATAGCTACCTGACTCTATCTTATTCTATGTTTGCTGCTTATTAGTCTGAATTATTACATGTATATGGCTGTGCACATATTAATAATATCAGACTAATATTCATATCAGATGAATCCATGAAAGATGAAGATGTCCTCATTGAAGGTTATATAGGTCAGTGATGGCGAACATTTTCAGCACCGAGTGCCAAAAAGGAAGTGCTTTGTGTGCATGCGTGCTTTGTGTTTGGCTACTATTTTGGTTTTTTATCAAGATGTATTCATCTCCTGATGAACTCAGAAGAATCATTTGGTGATATCTGGAAACTGGTATGACAACCTGAGCTCTAGGGAAATATCTTGAGTGGTGACAGTGAGCTTATCCAGTTGCACAACAGACAGCTTCTCTTAGCCAACATTAGCTGCATTTAGTCCAAAATCAGGCTGCTCCAAGATTCATGTTATGCTCCGTGCATTCATTTCCAACTGGCACTTGGGTGAAAGCAATGATCCAGAATGTGGATTGATCACCATACTCCGTCAGTTGTCATCTGTGTTGAGCGAATATGCAATGCCTAATCACAAACTGGAACCTATTTTAGTAGCTCAGTTGTTTTTAATGATACCCAAAATATTTGTTGTAGGCATTTCAGATATATTAGGAATCAAAGTCTTTCAGACATCATAACCAGAGTCCACAATATCTTTATATTTATTTGGAGGCAGCAAATACATATGGTTATCATCAGTGGTGGGATTCAAGTAATTTAACAACCAGTTCTCTGCCCTAATGATTTCTTCCAACAACCAGTCTGCCAAACTGCTCAGAAAGTTAACAACCGGTTCTCCCGAAGTGGTGCGAACTGGCTGAATCCCACCACTGGTTATCATACTAGAAAGAAACATTAATTAAAATCAGAAAAGCAAAATCATTTTTGCCGGTTTTAATTATGAAGAAACTTAGCTTATCACAGCTGAGAGATAATAGCTTCCATTATTAACAAGTTTCCTGCTACATCGATCTGAAGAGATCAGATGGTAAAGATCTTCAGTCCAGTTTAGTTTAGGGTAGAACAAAAAAGTTTGTAAGACTAAATAGCTCTTGGTTTAGTTGGAATGTTTTTGTGTGCAATGTTATGGTCTCAGGCATAAATGGTTAAAATCCAGAGTTTCTCGTGAATTCCAAACTAGGTAGACACTTTATTCAAAAACAATATGCTGTTAAATGTCTACTTTCTAGTAGATTCATTTAAAAAGATCAATTGCCTTAATGAGATTAAGTCTTCTTGTGATGGTCTAGGTGGCTATAAGCAGAGGCTAACAGGCTACACAATTTTACAGATGGGAACAGTTGAGAAGGAAATTTATTAGAGTCTTCAGTAGCTATATCGATTGCCTCTCAGTTGCAGTTCCCCAATTGTAATGCAATCATGTTTTTATTATTTAGTTATTAACTGAAGGGTGGTTTTTTTTGCCATGCATTGGCAAGATTCTCTGGATGATTTATATTAAAAAAAATAAAATACAGTTATACTATGATTTTGTAACATATTTGAAATACAAATGTAAGTATCTCGAATAGTAGGGTTTAAGGTTTAAGGTTGTGCTTAGAAGTTTGGTTTTGGTGACTCGGTGTGGTGTTTCCAAATAGCTGAACAATGGAATTTAATGAAACAAAGTCTGTTGTGGGTAGATGTCATGGATCCACCCAAGACCCCTCTACAGATGTGACTTCAGAGGAGGAGGGTGAGTTTGAGTCTGTAGAAGAAAGTGTGGAGCCAGTATTGGTCAGGACTGGGACTGAGAGAATGCTAGCCTGATAGAGCAGTCTCAGGTGATCTAAGGACACATAGAGCAGAGAGGAGACAGGCACAACACTGGTCAGCTAGACTACTCATGAGGAGGCAACCTTACCTCTCATGAAGGGCTGCACCACCTTGCCTACTTAGCCCTGACCTGAGGACTTGAGCGTTGCTGGAGCAACATTCCCAGTTCTGTGCCTTTTGTCCTTGTGCTGTGTTTCCTGGTCAGTTTGACTCCTGGCCTGCTTTCCTGGACTTTGTGTGTTCCTATTGGACTTGGTTACCCAGTGTCTCTTGCTGTACTGAGCTTGGAATCTGGACCTGTGCAACAGGGGTGCTTTCTGAGGACCTGTTTGTGGTGGTGGTGGGGGTTGAATAATCATCTGTAGAACTCTTGCTATATATGCATGTGTGTGTAGGGAGCAAGGAAGCACACTAGGAGACTGTAATACAGGGGTGATAACTATGATCCTTATATGATCTCTGGATTTCAGCTCCCCGAATTTCTGACCTAGCATGGATTCAAAATTTCCATGTAATAAAGAGAGTTGAGCGTGAATCAAGGAAGCCATTTCCACAGCATCATGCTGTTCCTTCCAACAGACATTTAGGAACTAAATCTGGATTCAGTACCTTAAATCAACCAATGTGATAAGGTGCCTCACTATCTTCTCAACACTTTTTATAAAACTTTAGCAGAACTTGGAAATGGAAATATTCTGTGAACCAGAATATTATATGTTTGCATCTTGTAGTTGGCAAATTACTTCTTCTACAGATGTACTTAATAATTATGAAAAGGTCCATAGCAAATGGTTCATTATTTTCTCCATTTTTAGTTAGACCAAAGATGCTCAGTTCTGAATCTGCTAGTTGTGATAACTTCTTTTGTTCAAAAGTATGACTAATTGCTTCTCTTGGTCCTGAGGACAGAAAACATTATATGGAATAGAAATGGTGAAATTGGACATTGTTCCTTTCCTTTAATTTAAAACAGCAGATTTTGACTTTCAGTTTTCCAATGTTTTAAGCATTTCCCCTCTATTAAAAGTATTCTTTCAAAAGGTCACCATTGGAGCAGACTGATTTCACCATAAATGGAAAATAGGTTTTGTCATACTCAAATTAGTTTTTACAAATCTGAGTATATTCTCTTTAACTTCACAGATTAGACAGTATGATAGAATCAAACAGGTAAAGCCCATTTTTAAATAATGTTTAGATTCAAGGGGTTGGGTTGATATGTTGGCTGCTTTATATCTCTTATTATTTAGACTAGTCTGGGAGTTTTGATGAAATGTAAAAAAAGACTCAGAAATAGTGTACCTTCCTTAAATGGAAAGGATTGAAACTTTTTAGGATACATTCTAAAAAGTATATCTTTATTTGAGAATATAGATGCAAAATAGAAATTGGTGTGTAGATTTGAATTAATACTATCAGATCTGATCTGTAAAAGTCAGTTCAACATTCAGATGGCGGCCAAGATATAAAACTACTGACTTTTGGCTTCAGAATCAGAATAGAGCTGGAAAGGACCTTGGAGGTCTTTTAGTCCAGCCCCCTGCCTAAGCAGGAGATCCTATACCATTTCAGACAAGTGACTGCTCAGTCTCTTCTTAAAAACCACCAGTGATGAAGCACCCACAATGTCTGAAGGCAAGCTGTTCCATTGGTTAATTGTCTTCACTGTTAGGAAGTTTCGCCTCAATTCCAGGTTGTTTCTGTCTTTGATTAGTTTCTATCCATGGTTTCTTGTCCTGCCCTCTGGTGTTTTTTGGAAAGTAAATGGACCCCCTCTTCTTTGTGGCAGCCTCTCAAATACGGGAATACTGCTATCATGTCTCCCCAGTTCTTCTTTTCTCTAGACTAGTCAAACCCAAATCCTCCAACTGTTCTTCATATGTTTTAGTCTCCAGGTCCTTAATCATTTTAGTTGCTCTTCTTTGTACTTTTTCCAAAGTCTCAACATCTTTTTTGTAATGTGGTGACCAAAACTGTGTTTGTCTTTGTTTTTTCTACAAAAAGTCTGGTTAGCCACTTCCATACAGCAGCTAACCAGACTTTTACACCTCGGATCTGATAGCCTTACTCTGAATAACACTCAGAGTACTTTTAATAGGGTTATTTAACAAGAAATATATTTCATGCAAAATGTATTTTCATTATTATCTTTGCTGTTTTCCTTCTATCTCAGCTTCCACAGAAATATTTTAAACTTAGCCTTCTTTTCTCTATTCAGATTTGATGCATTCTGAAAGTAATAGGAAATCACTAGACAACATGGCTCTATGACATTAAAAAATTAGGAGAATATAGTGGGTGATATTTCAAGAAGACGTTTCAAATATTGTTTGGCATTTTAATTAAAATATCATTTCTAATTCCATTGGGTTATTGGAACATAACTGCTTCTAGGAATATAAGACATCCCTTGATGGGATTTTCCGAATCTTAATGAAATTCATTTAGCTTCTTCAAAATTTCCTCGGAGGTTTTCACTAATTCTTCAAATGCACCTGAACTTTGACATGGACTGAACAATATTTGAATCCAAATCAGAAAAAAACTATGTTTCACTCCTTGTCTCCTAAATTATCATCATAATTATCATCATTAGTTGAGGATATTAAAATTTCAATAAATGTCTATGGAAGAAAGTTCTTAGAGAGGAACATTTATTCAGATATGGATTACATTTACAACTTAAAATAAGGATTCTCAATACTAAAGCATTGCAGAAAGATATGTATTTATTCACACTTTTACTAGTTTCATCACACCAATTTCTCCTAAAATGATTTTTAACACCTACCGCTGTTTCTGCAAGTCTTATTTGCATTTCTTTGTGCATCGTGTTGTTGAATCCTAAAAATCAAACACTGTCTCTTTGCCTCAAACTAGAGTGGGTTTTATGTTTATATTTCAAATAAGAAGGCATACCATCATTAAAAATGGACATCTCTCAGACCACATAAAACATCCAACTTGTGGTGAGCGATGAACATGAATCTCAGGCAGAATTTATGTCTTGCCTCTACTTTCCTATGGAAAGGAAAAAGATGTTGGCATGTTTATATTGTAAATAAGTACTGTAGATTTATGGGAAATTTGAAAATATTGCAGACAATGAACATGGGGAATTTAACAGAACAATAAAACCAAACAGAATTGCTGAACAGCTATTAATAAGGAAATCAAGTAATTGAAATATGCCTGTTGTGTAATGTTCAGTCTGGGCTGTGAACCTGTTCCTGTCTTATTGCTGCTTCGTGCTATGGTTAATGTAGTAATAAACTTTCATTTTCCTGGGCCTCAACAACTGGCATATGCTCTCCGGAGCTTATATATCACAAGGGAATGCTGAAACATATGGCAAGAAAGAAAGCATAGCATTCTTTGAGCAAGCCAAAATATTCAACAAATATTTTTGTGAGAGATTCCCTGCCTCTCCCAAGGAGAGAAAATTCAGTAAAATACTTTTGAGGAAAAGGAAAATAGAAACTTGCCTTTAGTGCTTTCTATGTTAATTGATATAGAAATGAGAAGGAATTTCTATGAGAAGGAAGGACTCACTGGAGAAGAGCCTAATGCTGGGAACAACTGAGGGCAAAAAAAGAAGAGGATGGCAGAGAATGAGGTGGCTGGATGGAGTCAAGCAATTGGCATGAGCTTAAATGGACTCAGGGAGATGGTAGAGGACAGAAAGGCCTGGAGGAATATTGTCCGTGAGTCATGATGGATCGGACACGACTTCGCAACTAACAACAGCAACAATATTAATTGAGCAAAACAAGAAGATTGTAGAAAAGCTATATATAAATCTAATCTCTAACCACAAGTAGTACGTCTTGCTTAATTGTTCTTTCAGTTCCAAACTTAACACACTGGAAACCATATTTTATAAAAAATATACTGTATAGTCTAAAATGAAGGTCCTCTTTTCTACAATCTATAATGGAAAATTCTTACAATACCTAGCATTTTAGAGTGCATCCCCCTCTTATATCTATTCATTTTTTTTAAAAAAAGTTGTAAGTAACTTTGTAAACAATTGCTATTATGCTGTTAAATTGAGGGAGGAACATGGTGGCATGCATGGTTAGACACTGGCTTGACAAGCAGCAAGCTCATATTTGAGACCTGAGTGTTGCCATGGGGTGGGGTGAGCTCCCATCCTTCACTCCAGCTGGGGCATGAAAGGAGCCCCCAACTTGGCATCCCAAGGGCAATGGCAATGTCACTAGCTAATCCTTTCAACCTGGAATCTCTTCAGTGCCTCCAACATGAGGGCAATGTGATTAAGTTCATGTCAATGCTTAGAAACGACGGTACATAGCTAGATTTTGTCCAGGTGAAACTATCCCTAACTTGATCTTTCAGATCTGCCAAAAGTGCATCCATTGATGCTTTAATTCAAATTGATGCTTCTTCAAACTCCAACTTTTGCTCCCGTAGTGTGTCACAGGGAAAGCCACTTCCTGCACACTTCTGATATTTGTAGGTATGGACCAGAGGTGGGTTTTAGCAGGTTCTGACCAGTTCTGGAGAACCGGTAGCAGAAAGTTTGAGTAGTTCAGAGAACTGGTAGTAAAAATTCTGACTGGCCTCGCCCCCATCTATTCTCTGCCTCCCAAGTCCCAGCTGATTGGGAGGAAATGGAGATTTTACAGTATCCTTCCCCTGGAGTGGGGTGGGAATGGAGATTTTACAGTATTCTTCTCCGCCACGCCCACCATGCCACACCCACCAAGCCACACACACAGAACCAGTAGTAAAAAAATTTGAAACCCACTACTGGTATGGACACATCACAGTATCTGAATCTTTCTTTTCAAAAGCCTGGAATGCTACTTTACCAAGCATTCAATGGTCTATGGAATATTTCTTGACTGCTGGCTCCTTTTCCTGTTCATCCTAACAGAGAGAAACTATTTACCACTTCAGTGTCCTCACTGTCACTTCTAAGGCTGGGATCTGTCTGATCTGCACTGGATCTTCCTAAACATTATTTTGCTTACATGTAAAATCAAAGATACTGTATGGTATTTTGCACTCTTGTCTTGTCTTTTTGATGTTGGTATTGTAGTTTGTTGGCCACTATTGTAAAACTGTTGGCCACTATGTCATGCTCCAGATGTATTAGCATAAATTGATTATAACCTTAACTGATTATTTTTCTTATTTTCTTATTTTTCTATTCCTTGACAGGATTCTACAGATTCCAACATTTTTTGTAGTCTTCTGATTTGATAACGACAAGAGTATACATCTAATTTTGGTTCTCTTACTAGAGGTTCTTAGAATATCTTATAAGATAGTTTGAATGTTGAAATCTCTATTGTATAAAATTTCAGTATATTCCTTCCACTTTTGATTTTCTTTGAATTTACTGCTGTCTGTTTCTATCGTGAAATGAAAGCTTATTCCTTTCACTAAAATCTATTAGACAGAAAAGCTGCTATGAGATTACTGTTTGTTTGTTTTTGATGCTGTAGACTGATCAGTTAATCTTGTATTACAGTCACAGACCAGAGTTAAAGCTGTAGATCAGGGGTCTCCAAACTTGGCAACTTTAAGACTTGTGGACTTCAACTCCCAAAATTCTGGGAGTTGAAGTCCATAAGTCTTAAAGTTGCCAAGTTTGGAGACCCCTGCTATATATTAACATGGCTTCCCTCCTAAGACATCTGTCCATTGGCATCCATCAGCATACCAATTCAATGTTGGAATCTCCTGAGTTCTGAGATCATTTGGAAGACTGTTATTATTTTCCATATCTGTTTTTATCTTTAATGTCTTTATAGATGTTGTTATAATACTGGGTTTTGTTTTTTTGTTTTTTTTGTCTCTTTTAACAATTTTCTGAAATTGAGTTGCTTCCTGAGACCTTTAACAGTTTTGGCTTTGACGCCCTTTTTCTTTTTGACAATAGCCACCTTTTTTTTTCTGATATCCAATTAGCTTCCTTCTGTTTCTTGATCTCCTGTAGTCTGCTTTCACATTCATCCGTAACAACTTATTTAAATTAATTCCACACTTCCTCCTTCAATGAGGTTCAGAACTTTCAAAATGATTCCTGTAGATCTCTTTGAAAATGTTGGTATATGATCAAGATCATATTGCAGAAACTAATTGGCTTTTTTTTCTTCCACTTTAGTTTAATTTGAAACCTGTGTATGAACAATTTGTGATCTGTTCTATAGTTAGTCCTTGGCTACATCTTTGCTCTTACAACTGAGTTCTGGCACTTCCTTTTAACAATAATATGAACGCTTTGGCTTCTATGGACTCCATCTAGAGATGTTCACATATAAAGGCTTCATTTGATTATGAAGACTATGCTAGTAACAAAGAAACCTTGGTTTAGCAAAAATTTGAAAAGCCCTCCTTTTGCTTCACTTTATTTTCCTAAACCATACAGTCCATCACATTTTCTTCCTTAATATTTCTCACTTTGGCATTCTAATCTCTAACCACAAGTAATATGTCTTGCTTGCTTGTTCTTTCAGTTCCAAACTTAACACACTGGAGACCGTGTTTTATAAAAAATATATACAGTATTATTTAAAGTGAAGCCCCAAATGTAAATGCTGGAAGCTTTATATAGACCTAGAAAAAAAATATAGTAAGGTCTCTCAATTTCCAATCTTAAATTCTGTTCATTCTATGTCAATGTTATTTTGGGATTATTTTTTTAAAAAAGAAAAAGTTCATATAAATATATATGTCCATATGTCGTGAGGCGTTATATGTGCATGCACTGTGTGTGTGTGTGTGTGTGTGTGTAGTATACCTCTATAAAGCAGCATTTTGTGTTACTTTCATAAATGTATACATTTCTGTATCCACTGCATTCATAAATGTACACACAAACACATGTATGTCTAATAATTTCTTATTGTGGAACTGCATCCAAATTTGAGTAATAACTGAGTTTCACTTGTTGTATTAATTTAAAAAAGGTCAATTAAAATTAAAATGCAAGTCAAAGAAAAGTATTCCTCATGCCTGATCTAGATTCTAAACAGAATCTAGCTGTCCGTATCTGGTAAACAAGATTCCTTAGCACTTATGAGGGCAACAAGAAAAAAAAAGCATTAAGAGAATTAACATACGACAGGCTGAACATGCACAAACATCAGACATAAATCACTACTTGGGATTGGATGTATCGGTAGAAACAAGGTGAGAAGCAATGATGAATTTTCCTGCTAGAATGGGCCTTTTATGGCAAGCTTCCACAGCCTATATAAGGTATGTTTCTAAGTAATGGAAATCAGGAAAAATATGCAATCCTGAAGGAAAGAACTAGTACAGTACATTCTCTAGAACATTAGTGGAGATTTAGCACTCATAAAAAGTAGGTGCATGAATACAAAAATCATTCTGGGTTATCTTTTCTTTTAGGAGCTGGTGGCTGGTCCCCTTTGGATTCCAGTAAGGAGCAATGGCTCCAAATTGATTTGGGAGACAGAGTAGAGATTACAGGCATTGCTACTCAGGGAAGATATGGAAGCTCAGACTGGACCACAAGCTACAGTCTAATGTTCAGTGATACTGGTCGCAACTGGAAGCAGTACAGACAGGAGGACGTCATCTGGGTAAGTCTAAATCTTTTGGATAAGCTATCACCAGCTGTTTCTAGGCAAAGTGTCCTTCTCTACCTAATTTTAATTTTCCATCTTCAGAAGGATTCCAGCCATATAAATACTATTTGAGGTACCATTGTAACTTTTCTTTTTAAATGATCTACCTACATAGAAAAGATATGTTTCTATAGCAATACCAATGAGAATGAGGACTGAAATTTTAAACAGATTTGTCTAAATCTTACGGCTATGGAAATAAAATGTAAACTAACACATCATATTTTATAACAAAAAACTGAGAAATTTGGACAATCAATATATACACCCCTCAAACTACACCACTACAGATTTGGTAATTTTTATAGATAATATTAAGGCAGCTTATTTAAATCTTGTTTCTTAAACTAGCAATAGAGGCCCAATTTACATATAATGCTAAGAATTTAGATATCATGGATTAAACCCAGGAAGGTGTATTGTGATTTAATGTTGTAAAAGAACTTGGTCATAGTTTTGTAAATCTTATATAATTTTATGTGACATATTATGCATTATGGGAGTTCTTGATTAGTGTCACTTCATTGTGAGGTTCTTAGTGAAAATGAATCAGTTGAATTCTACACTGTATCTCTGTGATAGGTGGGTTATTGCACTACTGGGTCTGTTGTGGGTATTTGTAGATCAAGAAATTTACATAAATGCTTCAATTTTATTAATTTGTACCTTACTACTCTCCAGTAACTTTGTTTTAAGAAGTTGGGTTATACAATAGCTAAAAATGAACTAGAATCTGTTCCTGAACATTAATATTTCATCAATGGCATTATTCAGTGTGTTACTGTCTAAATTCTGCTGGTGTTTGAAAATTAATGTAGGAATAAATAATGCTTGTCTCTCTGCTTTGGTGCAGTAGTGAGAATTATTGAGAACATGTAAAATGTTAAGAACATTCTCAACACATGTTGTGTAAATAAAATTATTAGAATTCCTTTTCTCATTCTCTTCAGAACACTCATGATTTAAATAGTGTTTCAAACCATTTGTTCTCCAGCACAGTCCAATTCTACTAATAATTGACATGATTAATAAAGTAGTGGGAATTTTATTAAATGTTATTCAATGAATTAATTAAATGGGAAATGCACTGGAATTCTATGACTTAATTCTATAAACTCATGGTATAATTTAGGTGAACAATTTCTGTATTTTATTTGTCTTAAAATTTATGGATCAATTTTTAGTATTTGTACTAACTAGAACATATTTTATCAATAAAATATTTTAAAGCTAGCATGAAATCATTGGAATAACAATACAATAATAGTTAAATAGTTAAGGGGGATGCGGTGGCTCAGTGGCTAAGATGCTGAGCTTGTCGATCAGAAAGGTCGGCATTTCGGTGGTTTGAATCCCTAGCGCCATGTAACAGAGTGAGGTCCCGTTACTTGTCCCTGCTTCTGCCAACCTAGCAGTTCAAAAGCATGTAAAAATGCAAGTAGAAAAATAGGGATCATCTTTGATGGGAAGGTAACAGCATTCTGTGCACCTTTGGCATTTAGTCATGCTGGCCACATGACCACAGAATTGTCATCAGACAGCGCTGGCTCTTCGGCTTAGAAATGGAGATGAGCACGGCCACCTAGAGTCGGGAATGACTAGCACAAATGTGCGAGGGGAACCTTTACCTTTTTAATAGTTAAGAAATTACATTTAAAATCAGAACTAGGGGTCCATTAAAAAGTTTCAGTATCAAAGACTATTGCAGGATTGTTTGCAATCTGTCATGGACCAACAAACCAGTATTTCTCTAAACATCCAGTGTTTGTTTAGATGCTCTCGTAAGCCAGTTCATGCCAATTTGTGCACCAGGCTTCAAATGAAAAGGGAAAGAAAAAGATGCATAAAATTGAGATTTTCTTTCCACCGATTTTTCCAAGGCATGAGAGAGAGAGGTGGAGGGAGCGGGAGAGAGAGAGAGAGATTGTTTTATAAGGGGGGAGAGGCAGACTTTTCCCCATTTCTTTTTCAATTTGAAAACTGAAAAATGTGACCAGATACAGTGGGAAGAGTGAGGCTACAAGTCATTTTTGACTCCTAGAGACCCCCTGGACTAGTTCCTGAAATTTTCTTTGCAAAGGTTTTTGGACGTGGTTTCCCCTTG
Source organism: Pantherophis guttatus (assembly GCF_059756535.1). Taxonomy (NCBI): domain Eukaryota; kingdom Metazoa; phylum Chordata; class Lepidosauria; order Squamata; family Colubridae; genus Pantherophis; species Pantherophis guttatus. Next base: position 123,475,295 of record NC_142063.1, on the reverse strand, counting down.
TGAGCTTCTTAGGGCTGAGAGAGAGTGACTGGCCCAAGGTCATTTAGCTGAGTTCATGCCTATGGCAGGACTAGAAGTCACAGTCCTGATTTCTAGCCTGCTGCTTTAATTACAACGCCAAATTGGCTCTCTCTTTTTGTTTTACAGGGCAAGCATTTTCCTTTAACTAAAACCAACTGTAGTTTGCTTACCACAGAGAATGCATATATTTTAGTAGGTAGTTTAATTTCACAATATGGAAATTGCATCACTATAACTCATTGTTTGATGCTCAATGTTGGCAGTAATAGTTGTGCAGTTCTGAAGCTAAATAAAGGGGTGGAGTGGGGGCTTCATTCCCATCTGCCGAGGAATCTGCATTTCAAATGATAAGAAAAGTATGGGATGCCAAGATAAATTTTAAACCTGTGTATTAATCCAGGAAGCATTTGATTGGTGTCATAGATATGCAGATCAAGCAAAGGTTTTCCTATCTCTATCATCTACCTCATTTCAGAGAAAAATCTACAGTGAAGGGTTCAATCTGTTGGCTGGTTCATGTAAATGAATCCATCAGCATTTTCATGTGAATGAACCACAGCATTCACCAAGCAATATTCCCATCTAAGCTTCTACGGAGATGGGAGGCAATTACCCAAGTTATACATTCCAAGGTGAAACTGGTTCTTTCAGCTTATTCAAATAAGGATGATAAAATATCAGCTTTGTCCTGAATGAATTGCCTTCCAAAGACTCATGATCTAAGCATTCGCTTTGATGCTCATCTCAAAATCCAAGGATGGCCGAACAGCTTAAGCTGACAGGTGTATATAATATACAAACTCAGTTTTAAATGTTGATATGATCACTCAATTTCTGGGCAAGAGTGCCAGTTATTAAATATACATGGACTCTGTCTTCCACAGAATTCAGGAAACACAAATCTAAATCCTATCATCATTATTATTTTTTCTTTGCATTTTTAAAAGTATAGATTGGCACATGCTTAACATATTGGCTGAGTTAGTGAAATCTAAGTGATCCAGCCTTCACTTCTCATATCAATTGCCTTACTTATGTAGTACTAATGTTGGCTGAGTCTGTGAGATGGTAGCATTTACTTTAGTCTGCCTGACTAGTGCAAAGGAAGCCAAAAAGCTGATAGTTCTTTCACCATTTGCTACCATGTTGAGAGGGAAAGATAACAAACCCAAATCCAGAAGGGGATAGACTCTCTTTTGCTGAGACATTTTAAACAATTGCTTGTATAACTCTGTTCTCCATTGAGAGTGGAGACAACAGCCAGCCTGGGTAATGGTCATCCAATCAGCATGAAGGACTGAGTCAGCCAATCATTCTTAGTCCCGCCCTTGTTGCCGGGCAGGCCAGCTTTTGGCTCAGTCCTTCAGCTCTGGCTGGCGTGTGGGACCTTGCCTCCGGCTTATTCCTGTTTTTTCTGCCTTATTACTGTTTTTCTGGTTTTGGACTTGGACTGTTTTTTGTGACTTCGGATTGCTTATTCCCTCATCTTGTTGATTTCTCGATTGGACTGACTCTGGACTGTTTTCTGGCTTCGGATTTGTGAGTGTTTTGGGCGCCATTGCTCAGCTATTCCCTCGTTGCAAGGGGAGTTCCCCTCCCTTCTTCTGCCTTTCCCTCCTACTAGTCCTCTAGATTTGCTGTAAAACTCTGGTTTTCGTCGGAATTAGATTCCCTGTGCCCTTCCCTCCTGCCCTTTTTTCACTTTCTCGGCTGTTTGGAAGGCTTTGGAAAGCGCGGCGAGTGGCGTCGGCCATTTTAAACGGACTTTTTCCCGCCGCTGAAAATCACGCCGTTTCCTTCTTCTATTTACTGGCAAACGGCCTGAGGAGGACTCAAATTACGGTGGATCGCCTCCTATGCTCCCTTCTCGTTGGTGCTGTGCTGCGGAGTGAGCGCTTGGCCTGGATCGTCGTCGCTGTGATATTGTGGAGCTTCGCGCCCCCCCTCTCTCAGCGCTAAGACCGGGCCTGTGACTAATCAAATTTGGCTTGTGGAGCTTCGCGCCCCCCTCCATTTTAACACGAAATCCAGGCCTGTGACTGAGCTTTTCAGCTAGTGGAGCTTCGCGCCCCCTCTTCTTGGCCCTAGCGCCCCGGATCTGCTCCATCAGTTCCGCTGCTGGAGGGGCTTCGCGCCCCCTTTTGTTGCGCTTCAGCGACTCGAACTTATGACCGGTCTCATTTAACGACCACCCTGCCATCAGTCTCCTCTCGCTCCGGGAGTCTTGTTCTCACACAGTTTCCAATTGCTGAGTCTTCGCCTGCAACTCGTTTAAGGACTGGTGGTCACTGTGCAGGTTTATAGTCATTTGGCGGCCCTTTCTTTCTGTGGAGTTTGCCACGCTCCCTCCTGTCCATTCAGGCCCATTGCCCTGGACCTGCTTGTTTTGTGGAGCCAAGCGCCCCCCGTCCTGTGTCACTTAATTGCCTTGAATTTCCACGATGCCTAAGGCTCTATCCAAGTCTAAACATGGCCGGAAAGCTGGTTCCTCTGCGGCTGGCCAATCAGAATCCTTGTCTACCTCCCAAGACTCGGCCCAGGAGGTCCCTGGGGCCCCTGCCCCGGCTTCTCGCTCCTCCCGCTCTCACCATCACTCCAAACGTAGCCTGTCGGCTTCCTCCAAGGTGGAGAAACGGAGGGACAAGGTCTTGTCTCAACTCTGTGAAAGGGCAAGTGCCAAATTGACTCCTATTCCTCCGCAAGCACCTCCGGCTTCAACGACATCGGCTCCTTCACCGGTGTCCAGACCTCCTACACCGGATCAGATGTCTCTTCAGGACTGTCCGGTTTCCATCTCTGAGGACAACTTGTGGGGCTCTGATTCAATGACTCAACCACCGGTTCCGGTTCCTGCTACCACTCAGGATCCTCCTCTTCTGGCTCCGGGCGCTGCTTCCTCTTCAGACACGGTATCGTACCAACTCAACCCGTCTCAACTTCAGCAGATGATTGACGCGGCTGTTCAAAAGTCTTTGGCTGCCCGGTCTTCTTCCTCGAGTCGGCAAGGATCAGTAAGGTCTGCTTCTCCTGTCTCTCTGGAGCACTCTTCCCGTGATCCCGCTAGCTCCGTGCGACCCGAATCTCTGTCTGGTTCCTATTCAAGCCACCATTCGGCCTTGGCTGATGGGGACTACGCTGACTCTGACCTATCGGAGGATGAGAACCTCCCGCCGGACCAACCGGCATTCACTGGCCTTTTTCCGCAGGCTCTGTTCAAATCCTTACTGTTCAAGGCCGTCAACACGGCCCGTTTATCTTCTCCTGCGGCTGATTCTGCTCCGGCTCAGCCCTCCTCGGGACCCTTGGATCCCATGTTTGCGGAGCCTGCTCGAACTATTACTTCAATTCCTACGCCTCCTCTCTTCTTGGACGTAGTAAAACGCCAGTGGGAGTCTCCTGCCTCTGCTACTCCTCCCTCATCTAATGACAAGAAGAATTTTCCTGTCTCCCCGGACCTCGATGCTCTTCTTCAGCTGCCCTCCATAGACGCTCCTGTTGCAGCTCTGCTCCCTAATGTCAATGTGCCTGGCGAGCCTGCCGAGGGTCTCCGTCCTGAAGAACGGCGTTCCGAATTTGTGCTTCAAAGAACTTTCCAGAGTTCTGCCTGGGCAATTAGGGCGACCACCACGGCTTCCTTCTTCAACCGGACCACGCTGCTCTGGTTGCGTCAATTACAGGAAAAGTTACCTTCCGTTGATTCTCGAGTTCGACAGGACTTAAACAAGATAGTCACGGCTGTTCAATTTTCTGCCTACTCTACACTGAACGCCGCCAGATTTGCTTCAAAAGCATTGGCTTCCTCTGTCACGGCTCGTCGCTTGGTCTGGCTTCGACACTGGCAGGCGGATGCCAGGCACAAATGGCGGTTGGCGTCTGTCCCATTTCATGGAGCTAAGCTTTTCGGGGATGCCTTGGATCCCTTCCTTACAGAGACTAGGGACAAAAATAAAGTTTTAGCCGCAGCCTACCATAGAGGGGAGTCCCGTTTTTCTCCCTATCCGTCTCGTCCTTCGGCTCGAGGTACTGATGGGGGGGGGTTCCTCCTCCGCCTCCTTCTCTGTCTTTCGACGTGAGGGTCCCTTCGCTAGATCCAGGGGCCCACAGGATAGGTCAGTTAGGGGACGGCAGTTTGCCTCTAAACGGCCCTTTCGTGGGGGAGGAGGTCGTTTCGCCCGTCGCCGTCACTGATTGCATTCCGGATCCTCCCATTGGTGGCAGATTAGGCCTTTTCGCTACCATCTGGGAGAATTCTACCTCGGACAATTGGGTCCTCGCCACCTTGAGATCTGGGTTGGCTATCGAATTTGTTGCTCCACCCCCCAACGCCTTCGTCTGCTGTCCGATTTCTCGTAATCTCGAGAAGCGGTCCCTTATGGACTCATCGGTTCAGCACCTCCTGGCTATCAGGGCAATCCAACCTGTGCCCTCGGGTCAGGAAGGCTCTGGTTTCTATTCCAGGGTATTTTTAGTCCCTAAATCATCGGGGGGGTGGCGTCCCATTCTGGACCTAAAACGCCTAAACAGGTACGTCGCGTACCGGAAATTTAAAATGCAATCCTTAAAGACCATCCTTGACAGTGTGCGGAGGGGCGATCTCCTTTCTTCCATTGACCTCACCGAGGCCTACCTCCACATCCCTATCCTCCCTTCCCATAGAAGGTTTTTGAGGTTTTGTTATGGCGGGGTGCATTTTCAGTATAGGGCTTTACCATTTGGCCTCTCGTCAGCTCCGCACACTTTTACAAAGGTGCTCGCTGCCTTGGCGGCTAGTCTCCGACTTCGTTCAGTTCACCTTTTATGTTATTTAGATGATATTCTGCTTATGTCCCCCTCACCTCAGCAGGCTGCCTTAGATGTACGTCTGACGGTAGAAACGTTAGCGGCCCATGGCTTTTCCATTAATCTGGAGAAGAGCCATCTCACTCCCTCCACTCGCCTGGTTCATTTGGGTGCCCTGATTGACACTCTTGAGGGTAAGGTTTTCCTCTCCCCCGATAGGCAGGATGGTCTGAGGCGATTAGTCGCTCAGGTCGAAAGGTGTCGGGCTGTTTCTCCCTATGTCCTGTCCCAGCTGTTAGGTAAGATGATATCGGCGATAGCTATAGTTCCCTGGGCTCAACTTCATGCTAGGGAACTCCAATGGTTTCTCTTGCCTTTGCAGAAGGCGGGAAAGGGTACTTCATCGAAACCAATCACGCTTCCTCCTGCGGTGCGCCGATCTCTCCGGTGGTGGCGTTCTCCTGCTCTCGCTGCGGGTTGCTACTTCCTCGAACCTCCACGGGTGGTGGTGACGACAGACGCCAGCCTCATGGGCTGGGGAGCTCATTGCCAAGGCCAACTGGCTCAAGGGACTTGGTCTCCATCAGAGGCTCGTCGCCCCATCAATTGGCTGGAGCTGCAGGCTGTCTTCCTCGCCCTGAAGTCGTTCCGTCATCTCATCTCTGGGACCCACGTCCTCGTCCTCACAGACAACGTCGCCGCCAAGGTGCATCTGAACAGGCTGGGGGGCACCAGGTCGAGGTCCCTTCTGAGGTTGACAATGGCGTTGGGTCTCTGGTCAGAACGCCACCTGTGTTCGCTGCGTGCGGAGCACATCTCGGGGGTTCTGAACATCCAGGCGGATTGGCTGAGTCGCCGGCTGATCGACAATGTGGAGTGGCACCTCCACCCGAGTGTCTTCCGGGACCTGTGTCTTCGCTTCGGCCTTCCAGTAATCGACCTCTTCGCGACTCACGAGAACACCCAGCTTCCACTGTTCTTCTCTCGATACCCGCACCCTCAGGCGGCCGGCGTCGACGCTCTTCGGTCTGCATGGCCCTCGGGCCTTCTGTACGCCTTTCCTCCGACATCCCTCATTCCCAGGGTCATTCGCAAGATTCTATCTGAGCAGGCGGAAGTGATCCTTGTAGCACCTCATTGGCCTCGGAGGCCCTGGTTTGCGGATCTCGTGTCCCTGTCGGTGATCCCATCATGGCGCTTACCTCTCGTGGACAATCTTCTCTCACAGGGTGCTCTCTCACACCCGGACCCGGCCTGGCTCACTCTGACCGCTTGGAGGTTGAGCGGTGCTCCTTGAGGGAGATACGCATTCCAGCGGACGTTATTCACACTTTACAATCTTCCCGGCATCCATCTACAGATCGAGTTTATTCAGCCACCTGGCGGGCTTTCTGCTCCTGGTGCTCCCAGATCGGCGTATCTCCGCTTCAACCTTCAATTGTCCATGTTCTAATGTTTTTGCAAAGAGGCCTTGCCCAGAGCCTTTCTCCTAACACTCTCCGTTGGCAAGTCGCAGCGTTATCTTCTGTTCTTACCTGCGGTTCCTTGTCATCCCTGGCCCATCACCCCTTGATCCGACGCTTTCTCTGGGGTGCCAAGAACTTATGCCCTCCTGTGCTACATCGATATCCGACCTGGGACCTTCCATTGGTCTTGCAGTCTCTCACGGGTCCCCCATACGAACCTATCAGGACTACCAGCCTCAGACTTCTTACTTGCAAGGTGGCCTTCTTGGTGGCCATAACTTCGGCCTGACGCATTTCGGAAATCGCCGCCTTATCTTCTCGCTCGGACCTTTGTGTGTTCCACGCAGACCGTGTGGTCCTCCGTTTGGACCCTACCTTTGTGCCGAAGGTCAATTCTGTCTTCCACCGTTCGCAGGAAATTATTCTACCGGATTTTTGTCCTCGGCCTTCTCACGCCCGTGAATGGTGTTGGCACGCCCTTGATGTCAGGCGGGCGCTGCGAATCTACTTGAAAAGGACATCTTCCTTCCGCCGATCGGAGTCCCTTTTTGTCTCCTTCTTGCCTACCTCCCAGGGTTCTAAGGTCTCATCTGCTACCATCGGTCGTTGGATTCGACAGACTATTGCTTCGGCCTACGACTTTCGTTCTCTTCCACGGCCTCCCAGTTTGACGGGTCACTCTACCCGCAGCGCGGCCACAACGGCTGCATGGGCGACGCAGGCCCTTTTGCTGGAAATTTGTAGGGCAGCTACGTGGTCCTCCCCTGGACCTTTCATTCGACACTACAAGATCGACCAGTTTGCGTCGGCGGAGGCCGCATTTGGACGTCGGGTCCTTCAAAGGGTCGTTGCCGGGGAGGTTGCGGCGGTCCAGCATGATCCCCCCCTGTTTACGGGACAGTGAACTTGGGTACGTCCCAGGCTGGCTGCTGTCTCCACTCTCAATGGAGAAGGATCGTTGGTCTTACCTGATACGTTCCTTCTCGTTGAGTGGAGACAGCAGCCAGACCCTCCCTTCTCGAGCTGGACCTTGCTTGTTTCCTATCTTGTCTCTATCTCCTGATGTTTCTCCTTTCCCACACGCCGAGTCTGCCTTCAAGTCTTCACCAAAAGCTGGCCTGCCCGGCAACAAGGGCGGGACTAAGAATGATTGGCTGACTCAGTCCTTCATGCTGATTGGATGACCATTACCCAGGCTGGCTGCTGTCTCCACTCAACGAGAAGGAACGTATCAGGTAAGACCAACGATCCTTATTTTAAGACTTTAAATAACCTAGTTACTCTTTCTCTATGTTTGTTAATCAGGCTAAAAGCAGCCATCTCAAGATTGCACAATAGACTCTAGGATAATTTATAATCCACTGCACAACATTCGCAGTTTGGGGACAGCGTCATCAGCACTGTGCTCAGACTTTGAACATTTCTTGTCCTTGTCAACATTCCCAAGGTATCTAGTTACATTTGTAATTGCTGGTAGATATAAGCAGTTTAAATGCTGTGAGGCAAACAATGAAATCTTAGTGGGAGTAGGGGAAGGAGATAATAAAATACGATACAGTACATTTTAAATTAGAGTAAAAAGACCAAGTAAAATTAAACCTTCAGGTGATTCTACAACACTGTGTGATTCCTGATTTCTATTACTGCTCACCATGGGAATAGATAGCCTACAGATAACTGCAGTTTCTCCTAATGCTGACAAAAGTAGAAAAAGCTTCTTATGGGGAACACAATTATAGAATACAAACACTGAGAAAGTGATGAAGATACTCTCCCTCCATTCTGATTTAGTATCTTCCAACTGCGGATGAACAGATGAGGCGAATGTAAAAAAAAACAACACCCCACATGCTCCTCTAAATAGCAATACTGCTGCAGAAAGAGAAAGAGAAAACAACACCAGCTTTATTCCCAGGATTTTTTTTAAGAAGTGAAATATGCCCAAATCACTCCAGAAGCTATCAAAGAACCGTACAATAGAAAGAATATAGAGAGGGAGAGAACAAAGGAAAACAACACATTTCCCAAATGTTGTAATATACTATATACACACCAACCACTACAGTAAAGTCCCAGTTCTTGATGCATATGCAGACTGGGGTTTTACTTGTGGTATATTTTTTACACTTGTACTTTCAACTTCTTCCTTTATAAGGGGCGGGCATAAGAGCACCAGCGTGCCTACCGTCCCTGTCCTAATGTTTCATCTACTTGTATCTATTTTATGTATTCAAGTCACGCTTATAATTATATATCCCGGACCTGCGCACGTTTCGCCGTGCTCTCAAAACTTTTCTATTTCAGCAAGCTGGCCTGGCCTAACTCTCCTCTTTTAAATTTTTTTAATTAGTGATTTTATAAATTGGGTGTTTTAATCTGTGTTTCGGCCAAAATATTTAATAATTTTAAGGGATTTTTAATATTTGTATTATCTGTATTTTATCTTGGCTGTTCACCGCCCTGAGTCCTTCGAGAGTAGGGCGGTATAGAAATTTGATTAATATTATTATTATTATTATTATTATTATTATTATTATTATTATTATTAATAATAATAATAATAATAATAATAATAATAATAATATAAATTACCTAATACGTTCTTGACAAATAAATAAATATAAATATATGTTCTACATAACATCATCACTGAAAGCTTTAATGGAAGATCCCATAAACCAGGAGTTGGTTATGTTACTTGTGAGTAACAAGTAAATGAGCATTTTATGCTTGGATGACATCAAACATGGACAAATTGAAAAAGTGGTTAGTAATTATACATCCAAAGAGTGAGAAAATTACTAAAGACAAAACTGAATGGTGTAAATGCTATCGAAGGCACCAATGTTTGGACCATACCTGTGATATAATATACTGCTGAAATTATTAACTGGATACAAGCTGAAGTGGACATTTTGGACAAACAACAACAACAACAACAACAACAACAACAACAATAACCTAATACCAGTAACTATTAATTATGCATTATATCCCCATATTGATAGATTATACTTTCTCAGAAGAAATGGAGGCAGAAGTCAAACAAAGTGCCAAAGGAGAAAAAACATGCACTGGCTGATTATGTAAAAGACAGCCAACCAAAAGAATTAATCCAAGTTAAAAACTGGAATTTACTAAATGTACAGGAAACAACAAGAAAGCACTGAAATAATGTGATAACAACACTAACAGAAGAAAAGGACATGGTCAATTTCTACAAAATATTGAGAGGAAAGTGGGCAATGATAAAACCTGGTAATGACTTGCAATTGTTGGAATATTTAAAAAAAGAAATGGAAGGCTTGATTTTGGCTGCAGAAGAACAAGCTGTTTGAACTAATGTAATTAATGCCAGAATTGGAAAAAACAAAAAACACCATCAGATAATCCAAAGGTAATCTACAAAAAAACAGAAAAAACTATAGAACATATACACTTGTCCAAGAAGATTGACACATTGATTATAAGGAGCCAATATAACACAGTCACAAAAAAATGATTCACTGGAACATCTGTAAAAATTATCATGTGCCAGTAATTTAAAAAAAAATAATGATGGGAACATACAGTATAGTTAAGAAAGAAATTGAAAATGAGTAGATTAAAATATTTTGGAATTTCTAAATACAGAATAAAGTATTGGCTCATAACACACCAGTTCTAACTGTGATTGAAAAGAAGAAAGTATTGGAGAGTTGATGTGGCAATACCAAGAGATTGTAGAATAGAAGACAAAGAATTGGAGAAGATCAGAAAGTATCAAGATCTGAAAAATAGAGATTGAGAGTATGGCATAAAACATCTGCAGTGGTTCTAGTAGTTTTTGGCATACTGGGTCTCATATCAAATGAATTTTGGACGGTACTTCAAAAATCTCTGCATTGACAAAATTTCCACCTGTCGATTACAAAAGGCCACACTGCAACTGGTAGTGGGGCCATTTGCTGGCCTATGTGCTTTGCCATCTATAAAGGGTGATGTCTGCACATTATCGCTGAGGAGGAAACTGATTAATAATGTGTGCACTACAATCTGGTCTGTAACACCACAATAATAGAAAACAGTAACGAGAAAACCAGGCTAATTTTTTACAAGTTGAAATCAAGCTCTATCTTTGTATATTTATTCAGCTTGCATTTATGTTAGTAAATTCTGCGGCTGGGTTGCCAGATGAAATAATTTAGCCATTTAAACTCATTTTCCAAATCTATTTGTAGTTAAAAGTCTGTTGCAAAAAAAAAAAAAAAAGGACATTTTAGTTTACAGCACTCCAGGCTTATAATTATTTTTTTAAAAAATATGGGTGTCAACTGTGCATGAATTTGCTGAGTGTTGACTCGAGATCAGCAACGGTCTCACTATTTCAATCAGTGCATCATTTTATTTTCTCTTTCAGTAATTAACTCAAATCAGAAGGTTCATTACCTATGTTTTCTCAGCAGGAGCAGCTCTTTGATGTGTGTGTTCTAAAGACACATTTAAAAGACCTTCTGTCACTTATTTTTCAGAACCACCAAAGTATGTTTGGTTTGTGGCAATACTTTTAATCTTCAAGAACTTTCTCCCCAGAATTTCAGATGTTGCATTGCTTCAAGGAAACCATGAACTGTTGTAATTCTTGTTTCCATATCATTGCAGACACCTATCTTTAATTATTATTTGTCACTATTTAGCTAATTGGCCAAGGCAGACAAGCTACAACCAATTCTTGTCAGGTATGTGACTATATGAACCACAGTGGCACCATGGTTAGAATGTAGTACTGCAGGCTACTTCTGCTGACTGCCAGCAGTTCGATTTTCACTGGCTCAAGGTTGATTCAGCCTTCCATCCATCTGAGGTCAGTAAAACGAGGACCCAGATTGTCGTGGGTAATGTGTTGACTCTGCAGATTGCTTAGACAGGACTGTAAAGCACTGTGAAGTGATATATAACTCTAAGTGCTATTGCTATTACTATATAAATAAATGTATCTGAGTATACAAAGATATCTGAGTATATAAGAAATGTAGAGTTAGTAATTTGTGTTCCATGGCTTTTAATATAGATTTATGGAACTATGGCAATTTTAAATATGAAAACATACCTGTGTATCACCTGCTTGTGAAAAATTGTTTCAGATGAAGGTATTTGTTTGTATGCAGAGCCATTTTTAATTGTCAGGGTACAAATTATACAGGAGGACAAAAACATGTAGAGAAAAAAAAAGCTAAAACAACCATATTTATTTATTTATTTATTTTATTATATTTCTATACCGCCCTTCTCTTGCGGGACTCAGGGCGGTGTACAGCCAGGATAAAACATAGCATATAAAATTTAAAAACATTTTAAAAAACAATTAAATAATTTTGGCCCGAATTTAAAACAACCCAATTAAAAACCGAATTTTGATTAAAAAACTAAGAGGATGGGATCAAGCCAGCCCAGCTAGATGGAACAAGTGTGTCTTCAGGGCCCGACGAAAAGTCCGGAGGTCTGATATCGTGCGTATCTCAGGGGACAGGTCATTCCAGAGGGCAGGTGCTGCCACAGAGAAGGCTCTCCCCCTGGGGGTTGCCAGCCGGCACTGCCTGACCGACGGCACCCTGAGGAGGCCCTCTCTGTGTGAGCGAACCGGTCGGTGGGAGGCTATCGGCGGCAGAAGGCGGTCTCGCAAATACCCCAGCCCTAAGCCATGGAGCGCTTTAAAGGTGGTCACCAACACCTTGAAGCGCACCCGGAAGACCACAGGAAGCCAGTGCAGCTTGCACAGGAGAGGTGTTATATGTGAGCGCCCCGTCACTCCCATAATCCCCCGCGTGGCCGCATTCTGGACCAACTGCAGCCTCCGGGTGCACCCCAAGGGGAGCCCCATGTAGAGAGCATTGCAGTAGTCCAGGCGGGAAGTGACGAGTGCTTGAGTGACCGTGCGTAGGGAGTCCCGATCCAGAAAGGGACGCAACTGGCGTATCAGGTGAACCTGATAAAAAGCCACCCTGGCCACAGCCGTCATATGCTCTTCTAAAGACAGCCGTGTGTCCAGGAGGATGCCTAAGTTGCGAGCCCTCTCCGTGGGGGCCAGTGATTCGCCCCCAATAGCCAGCGATGGCACCACAGCCACTCGGTCTTGGAAGGGTTGAGTTGGAGCCTATTTCTCCCCATCCAGGCCCGCACGGCCTCCAGGCACTGGGACATCACTTCAAGGGCATTGTTGGGGTGGCCTGGGGTGGAGATGTACAGCTGAGTGTTGTCAGCGTACTGATGGAACTCCACCCTAAAGCCACGGATGATCTCGCCCAGCAGCTTTACATAAATGTTGAACAGAAGGGGCGAGAGGACCGACCCTTGTGGCACCCCACAAACAAGGCATCTTGGGGTCGACCGCTGCCCCCCTGTCAACATGGATTGCGACCGGTCAGAGAGGTAGGAGGAGAACCACCGCAGGATGGTACCCCCCACCCCCAGCCCCTTCAACCGGTGCAACATGATACCATGGTCGATGGTATCAAAAGCCGCTGAGAGGTCTAACTGGACCAGGATAGAGGAACAACCCCTATCCCGAGCCCTCCAGAGATCATCCACCAACGTGACCAATGCCGTTTCTGTGCTGTACCCAGGCCGGAAACCGGACTGGAGCGGGTCCAGATAGACAGCTTTGCCTAGGAGAAAAAATCCCTTCTTTTAAATTAAAGGACAATATATGTATGGAAACCAAAGAAAGGAGACATGAAAGAAATGGCAAGATTTCAGGTTTGTAGAATTCTTCAATAAGTTAAAAGAGCTGCAGGGGATACCTTTAAAATAATAGATGTACAACTATGAGGTTTTCAGTTTAGAAAAAGGCTGACATAGAAACAGATTAAATAGCATTAGTTCTTTAAGTAAGTCCTGTAGGCAAGGCAGGGGTAGGCAATATGGTACCACCAGTTTCACTATGACCACAAATACCTTCCTTAATACTCACCCAGTTCCTTTCCCCTGATTTTCTTTTGAAGAACGTAAGGCTTCATAGTAACCTTGCACAACCAGTTAAGTTAACCAAGAAAGTTGTTGAAGGACACCAGCAACTTCATGACAGAACATAAATTTGAGATAAGCTTAGTAGCTTATGTAAGCTTCACCATAGTTTAAATATAATTTTGAGTAACCTTACTAAACATTGGATTAAATGGTGCAGGTTCATGTTTAGTAATATAGTGAGGTTCTTTTTTTTTATTTCAGTGGCAATGTTGTTTTAGGTTTTATGGAGCAAATGACCATTTACAAATGAATTAAATAGAAAAGATACAACAGAGTGTACATAGTAATCTTTACAAGGAGAAATTCAGAACATGGAGGCATCATTAATTAGTGCTTGTACAAACAAGGTACAATAATCAGGCAGATGAATGCATAATGGGGATAATTTCCCCTCTTTAAAGTCAGGTGTCCACAAGAAGGAGGTTAAAAAAAAAATCAAGTCCTGTACTAAAAAGGGAGCAAGGCTTTAAGTCACATGATTGTGGATGTTCTCGCTTGACTCTTTCCCTGCTTCAAAGTCATATTGAAACACCTATATACAGTTACTGGCTTTTAAAATGGAAATGTTGGAAGAATTTCTTCATTTTGATTTGCTTCTTGTTCAGGTCAAATCCGGATACCATAGTTCCAAGTTCAAAAGGTTATTAGGCACACAAAGGCAGAAGCATTGAGTACAACATTCTTGTATAGATAGATACAGATAATGAATATGTGCATGACTAAGTCTAAATTTCTCATGTTTGACTTTCTTAATAAGGTTTAGCTTGATTTCCCACTTTCTAATTGGTGCAACTTATCTTTTACCGGAAACATAACCATTCTCCTCAGTTTTTCTCTATCTTTTTATGTGACTCTCTTACTTCTCCATAAATGACCAAACACTAACTTTTTGTCTAAAATGGTGCTACTTTAGCTTTTTAATAATTACTTTCCAACTGTATATAGGTCATCTAAAGATAGCCATAAAAGTTTCTCTTTCTCTCTCGTCTTTTGTCCAAATGAAACTAGTTAATTTCCATTTTAATTTAGACTGAATTGAGTATAGTGTTAATTAACCTTATAATCTCATGCAAGAATGACTCAATAGAAATGAAATGAAAGTTCTGTTTCATATGCCTTCGTTTTCATACACTCCTCTGATGAAGCTCGGACGACACTGTACATAAAAATAAATTCTTATTTTTGTTTTCCACAATATCTATAGCTTCTCAGGATGCCTGAATTAGAAACAGAGATTAATGTTAATGGTTCATTGAAATAAGCTAGAATGGCTGGGCTTACACACTGGTCCTCTGACTCAGATGACAGTGAATGTAGCACATTATACACTTTCCATTATGCACCCTTGTACCCACAAACATGTGGCCATTGATAGTAAAAGGGCTGGAAAGAGGTCCACCCTTATATATATTCTCATAACTATTGGATATTGGAGCCTCAGAATCTGATGAATATTGATTATTCATGCACTAGAAGATGCCCAGTGTCACTGCCCCTTTTTGGAAAGTAGGAAAACAGCCTGGAAGAAGGCCGTGGCAAATTATTTCTGCAATATTGACAAGAAAAACAAGATGCACCCATGAAGTCACAAGGAGTACAGCTCAACTAGATGTCTCCATGAAGTCATCAGGAATAAAGTTCAAGTTGATTACTTCATTTGAAATGGTTGCACAGGGTTACATGCCTGGATTTTTAATTTCTTTTCAGTAGTTGTTGATTCTGGTGTACTTTCCCTTTAAGTTTCATAAAGCTTCTTCTTATTTTTGCATGTAATTTATTAACCAAGTCCTAAAACTTTTGATCAATATCTTGAGTTATTACCATTATAGCAGTGAAGCTGGAAACTTCAGCGCTATCATGAGGCACAGCAAGACAAACTCAGACTGCTTATTTGGTTCAAATGTTCAAGGCTCTGAAAAGTTTGTGTACTAAGAGAGAGTATTTTCTTGTTTATTTGTGTCTACTAGCTCAGATCAGCATCTTGGTTGTTTTACATCCTATGAATTTTCCTCTGATGTGAACTGGGGACAGATCTTTTCTGATTGTGGTGTGGACATTCTGGAATTCCTGACCAGAGACAAAATGTGTGTGTGTGTGTGTGTGTGTGTGTATATGTGTGTGTGTGTGTGTGTGTATTCCAGTGTTTGAGGAGCTAAAATGAAGCCTGTTTAAATGGATGGGAACTCAATTAAGAGGTTTCCTTGGATTTATTTGTAATCTACATTTCATTTTATGGCCTTATTATACTGTTTAAGTATGCCATTGTATGGTAGTATAAACTTTTTAAAATAAAATAAAAACTGGATTAAAAAAAAAAAAGCTAGAATATTTTAGGCCATTTATCCGGAAGTAAATCATGTCGGGGTGGTGCTTCTATGTAATGCCTACCTTGTTTCTAATTCTAAAGTTCTTAAATGAATTGCCTAATGCAAAATAATGTTGCAAAAAATACAGTCTCTAAAGACATAACTATAAATACATGCTCTTTGAAAGAACATTTTGGAGGATGTTTTGAAAGCCAGCTAGTCCTCCTTGGTGGTGCTTTTATTGTTTTGAGATTATCTCTGTGTTTGAATAAATATGTTCTGAATGAATGTAAAACAATGAAGTGATTAAGCAGTGTGAAAAAAATTACATTGAGGTGGTTAGGCGGTATATTCTTTGTCATCTAGAAAAAAGGGTATCAAATCAGAAAAAAATATGAAAAAAAAGTAAATATATCAAGAGGAAGGAGAAGACAGAAAAAAGTGTGGTGAATGGAACTGACAAGATATTCAGAAAGAGAAATATGAGAAATTTAAAGAACAACAGGAATTGTATGAAATATGACTTCCAGTAAGGACATGGAGAATTGGAGATGCCCCTGAAGAAATGGGATTATATTATGACTGCAACCCATGGCTGGATGCAGCACGGGTGTCAAACTCATGGCATCACGTTGCCATCATGTAATGTATCATAACCTTTTTGTCCTTCGCAGAGCTGGGATGGGCGTGGCCTGTGTGTGATGCATCTGGCCCACACCCCTGATCTAGACTGATAAAATCTGTCTGGAATTTTTGGACCATTATTGATAAATTATGTTATAGAAAAGGATACATTTTACTGGACAAGACTGAAATTGATTCAAATGTAGACTTGAAAATTATAGGCTACAAGGATATGGAGAAAGATGAAATATTTAATATACATATGAAACCAGCTGATGTTTTAAAACTAAATTGATCTAGAAATAATAGTTCTGAAGAATTACTTGGATAATCTATCTTTGGATTCACAAAAGGGGTTTCTTAATGTTGTTGGTGACTTCTTGAGAAGAAACAAACAGAAAATGAAAAAAAAATCAAGTCTTTAGACATTATTTGAAGGAATTAAAGACCAAGATTATTGTGAGCAAGTGGAAGTAATATAAAGTTGATTTATTTGACCAAAATTAAAATGTCAACGCTTATTTTTAATTGATTTTCTTGACCATGACTGAGTGAAGATGTTTCAAAGTTTTTCTTAAAATATAAGAGGTATATAGAAAACAGGTTATTTATTACATTTTAAATTTATCTGATCAAGGTTAAAAAGGAGTTATTTATGTTAATTTCTTCTACCGAATGTCTATAGGTTAGACTTGAATGATGGGCTCTGGGGACACGTTTTAAAAATAGAAAATGAGATATAAACAGAAAAGAAAGGAATTCAGGTGGGCTTATTCAATAACATTTATAATGGGTTGTTAATTTTGGGCAAATCTTAATATACTTTTGCTAATTAGGAAGGAGGAGGATGTTTTTTAAAAATCGGTTTATAAAAAAATCTTGGTGAAATATGAAAGATTGAAGGGATTGTTTGTTTTATTTTAAGAGGTGGTGTGAGAGTTGTTAGAGTTGTTAAAGTTGTTTATACTTGCTGGGACAAAGGGAGAAGTTACTACTTGCTTTTTTCTTTGCACTTTTTCTTTCCTCATTTGTATTACTTTTATCTGTAGGTGTGATCTTTAAAAATTATAGAAAAGGGATTATATCAAGTGGTGGAAGACTCGTTTACACCAGTGGTGGGTTTCAAATTTTTTTACTAGTGGTTCTGTGGGTGTGGCTTGGTGGGCATGTCGGGAAGGATACTGTAAAATCTCCTTTCTCACCCCACTCCGGGGGAAGAATACTGCAAAATCCCCATTTCCTCCCGATCATCTGGGATTTGGGAGGCAGAGAATAGATGGGGGTGGGGCCAGTCAGAATTTTTACTACTGGTTCTCCGAACTACTCAAAATTTCCGCTACCGGTTCTCCAGAACTGGTCAGAATCTGCTGAAACCCACCTCTGGTTTACAGTGATAAAAAGGTTTGAAAAGGTGTAGGGATTAGCACTGGTATAAACTAGTTTGGTTATGTTTCCTTTTTCTTTTCTTATTCCATGTCTTTCATTCCTTTGGTTTACTATCCCTTACTCTGTTTCTTTATTCCATATAAGATTGCGTATCCTGAAATGGAATAACATGATTGATTAGTAGCCTGTGTGCATATAAATGATCCTCTGGCTCAAATGTTGTTATATTATGTGGCAGAGTAGAAATAAATCTGATTCAGTCTGGTGCTCACTAGATTTATCAGCCACTGTTGTCTGGGTCTAATAGCATTATAGACTGGGGCTGATGGGAGCTGCAATCCAGAACATGCTTAATGTGCCAGGTTTTGGAGAAGGATGACTTAATTTTCAATTTTCATAACTTTTCAAATTATCCCAGTAGTGATGCTCAGATCAATAGAGGTGAAAAATGTTCCATTTGGCTGTAAACTGATGTGCGCTGGTTATTTATAAGGCATGTGCAATAATGCTCTATGTGTTGAGAAGAAGATGCATTCTTTTAAGACTAGCCATCACCACTGCATAAAGATTAGCGTAAAACAAAGCCCCATTTTATATTTGTTTTCTTCAATTGGAAGGAAACAAAAAGACCTTAAAAGTTATAATGCTGAAAATTATATATGTATAAACCACAATAATTAACATTCTATGATATAGGCTGTTTTTAAGGGGTATGTTAAATCTGCATTAAGAAAATGTATAGTTTAAGAATATGTGTATTGCAGTAGAAAAACAATAGCAACAAACTTTGGTTGCCCATTTTTGATTATCTGCCTTCAAGTTGGTGTCTACCCTTAGCAACTGTAGAGATAGATTTTGACCATTCGGATCTGTCCCTAACATAATCCTTCAGGTGAATCCATAGCTACTATAACCACTTTTTGCTTTTGGTTGTCCTCTTCTTCTCTTTCCTTCTACTTTTCTCAACATCAAAGCCTTCCTAGAGAATTAGGGAATATATATAGGTTAATTTGAGTGTGGTAACTTGTATTTCAAATGAGAACCCTGAGATGATTTGTTTGATGATCCGTCGGCTTGTTTTCTTGCCTGTCCATGGCATTCTCAAGAGTCTTCTCCAACACCTAAGTTCAAAAGTATCAATATTCTTCATATCCTGCTTCTTCAAAGTCTAGCTTTCACTTCCAAAGGGTATTACAAGGAGTACAATGACTTCCATGTTTCTGATCTTTGTAGGTACAGACATAACATGACATTTGAATATCTTTTCCAAGGCCTTCATAGCTGCTTTGCCAAGTGCTAGTCTGTAGATGTTTCTTGACTGCTTGTTCCTTTACTATTGATGATCCTAATAGGTAGAAGCTACTTCTTTGATATTCACATTATCTCTTCTAAGGCCAGCTGTTGATAGTAGTATACAGGTAGAATATGCTCCTTGTTGCCATGATCTAGTTGCATGGATTTTTGCAATCGAAATATGACATGAATTTAAAAATTTTAAATTTAGTATTGCAGTTACCACTAGGAAGCATGTTTTATCTGATTTTTCCCATTTTAGAACCCATTATTGACATTTCACTTTCCATATTATAGTTTCTTATTGCTAAGGGAAGACAAAGATAGCAATAGGAGAAGTCTTTAATATATGTCTTCTTGCCTACGCAAAAAAAAAAAGGAACTAAAGATAATGATAACCTTTATATTCATGCAAATATTATGCTTCATGGAAGAGCAATACTTTTTAAAATTCACTCTTATAAAGCAAAATTACTTGTTACTTAACAGCATCCAAATTTATGCAGTTTAAAAAATGTAAATAAAAGTTCATTAATTCACCTTGAGGGTCATTACTGATCATTTTAATTTCCATTTCCCCCCCCTTTCCTTTTGGCAAAAGCAGGCTACAAGTGATCCCTGATGGTGCAAAGAAATTACTAGAGGCAGCTGCATAATTAATACACCTGTCATTGCTTTTCTACAGTGTAATGTTTCTACCAGGGTGAGCCTTTTTTTCCTGAAATGCTAAAAAGGAAAAGTCAGAACCTTGCAGTATGAAGAATATCAGTCGTGCAAGTGAATGGTAAAGACTTTCCTGAGTGAAGCCCAATTCCTGGTGACTTGATGGACATGTTCATGCAGTTTCTTGGCAACAGAACATTAATCTGTCATTAATCAATTTTGGCATTAATCAATTTTAAACTTAAAGAGAAGCATAAAAGGCTGTCGTGCAATGCCTAAAGAAAACTGGCACGGGTAAATAAGAAGTAAATAAGAAGGAGGAAACAGAATATTACATGGTATGGGATAAATGGTATGAATGGTTAAAGGAGAGGTATAAAGGGCAAGGAAAGATTAAATGAGGAAGAAACAGGAGTTTTAATATAGTAACAAATATGTAGAAAGGGAACAGACATAGAATTAATTATTATAATTTAGTACATTGATATTTTCATATGTATAAATAAATATTAGAATCACATGTATAGATAGTAAATAGAAAAAAGGGAGAAAATGGATATATAAGAAATGAAAACTGATGTGGAAATGTTGGAAAGAAGAAAATAATAAAAAAAATCATTTTTTATTTAAAAAAAATGTTCAATAAAAATTATTTTTTAAAAAAGAAGAAATTTCCCAAACAATAAAATCTGGCTAGAGTTAACCTAGCAGAGCTTGAAAGAACCGTTGGGAAGTCTGAAAGTTGAAAGTTGGCAACTGGATTTCTTTTCTTTTTGGTTTGAAATGTCTCATGGCTTATCCAAGTAGCTTCTGAAGTTACTTGGATAAGCAGCAAAATGTTTCAAACCAAAAAGAGCCTTGGTACTACAGTGGTTTAAAGCACCCTGTTATTAACACAGCTGCCTGCAATTTACTGCTGGTTCGAATCTCTCCAAGGCTCAAGGTTGACTCAGCCTTCCATCCTTTCTAAGGTAGGTTAAATGAGGACCCAGTTTGTGGGGGCAATAAGCTGACTTTGTATAAATATACAAAAGTATGAAGGCTATTGCTGAATGCACTGTAAGCCGCCCTGAGTCTCCGGAGAAGGGCGGCATATAAATCAAATTTAAAAAAAAAAAAAGAAAAAAAAGAAAAGAAAAGAAGTCTAGTTGCCATTCAATTTTCAAACAACTCTAGCAGGAGGACTGAAAATCTTCATTGACAATCTTTGGAAAGGTTGCTGAATTACAACTTGGGTGTACTTTTAGTGTACAATATTATGTGGAAGCCAATCTGGTTGTTTCCACATGTATGAATCTAAAAAAAAATGGATATAACCAAATTCACTATAAACCAGGGGTAAAATGCTCCCGGTTCGCACTGGATCGCCAGATCCAGTAGGATGGTGGCGGGTGGTTCGGAGAACTGGTAGCAAAAATCCCTGTGCCCCCTCACCATGCCCAGCTGAGCCACACGATCATCAGAGATTTTTTTTTTTACTTTTAAAAGCATTTTTTCTACAACTTCTTCCGCCGAAAAAATGCTTTTAAAAGTAAAAAAAAAAAGCCTCTGATGATCGTGCGGCTCAGCTGGGATCATCAGAGGCTTTTCAAAGCATTTTTTTCTGCAACCTCTTCTGGGGAAGAGGTGCTTTAAAAAATGCTTTGAAAAGGCTTTGCCGATCAGGCAACACAGCTGGAATCCTCAGAGCCTTTTCAAAGCATTTTTTAAACCACCTCTTCCCCGGAAGAGGTTGCAGAAAAAAATGTTTTAAAAGTCTCTCTGACGACCCCAGTTGTGTTGCCTGATCGTCAGAGCCTTTTCAAAGCATTTTTTAAACCACCTCTTCCCCAGAAGAGGTTGCAGAAAAAAATGCTTTATAAGTCTCTCTGCCGATCAGGCAACTCAGCTGGGATCATCAGAGAGACTTTTAAAGCATTTTTTTCTGCAACTCTTCAGTGGAAGAGGTGATTTAAAAAATGCTTTGAAAAGGCTCTGATGATCCCAGCTGTGTCGCCTGATCGGTAGAGCCTTTTCAAAGCATTTTTTTGCTTTTGCAGAAAAAATGCTTTGAAAAGTTAAAAAAAAAAAAGTTGGCCACGCCCATCCAGTCACATTACCCCCACCCCCACCAAGCCACACCCACAGAACCAGTAGTAACAAATTTTACATTTCACCCATGCTATAAACCATAAGGCTTTTGCGTAGACCTGTATAGAACTCAAAGGAATTTATTACGTGTACAATTTGTGAAGCAGCTAATGTAAGGTTATGGAGATTTTTTAGCGTTCCATAGATAATTTAATTTTGGTAGCTTGAAATTTGTAAACGTTGCTTCCTAAGTTCTATTTAAACCTGATTAGGGGAGCAGATGAAAGTGAAGCAGCATAGCACTGACACAACTGAACAAAGTGAACAACTTTGTCCTCCTTTGAAAACTGTTTTGATGTCAAGCCCATCAGGCAAAGATATTGTCACATAAAAAGATAAGACTCGTGTCCAATGAATGGTAATGAAAACAGAAGTCTCCTGGATAACAGCTGTACTAGCAAATAGGTTCTAGATACCTTGCGGAAGTGACACATCATATTAAGATTATACCCCCCTCCCTCCAATGTTGGGTAAACCCAGTGGATGTGTCTTAAAATTATGTTTCATAAATTACTGCTAACATCTTCAAACTGTGAGTTATCACCTCACTGCGTGAGGTGATATGAGCTGGGAAGGTCACCATTTCTTTATAAAACTGGCATACTTTGCATGCCAAGTAGGAGCAAATCTCAAGGCTTTGCTGCTTATTTCACCAGCAATGGACAGTTATGGTACCACATTTGTAAATCCCTGTCACATATAAATGAAAAACAGGGGCTTCCATTTGTGTGTTCTGAGAGTCCAAAAAATCAACATGGCTGCAATGCAGAATTCAAAGTCCTGCCTGCTTTATGTGTGACATGTAAAAAAGGGTGGGGTGAAATCCAGCAGGTTCTGAAATGTTCTGGAGAACCAGTAGTGGAAATTTTGAGTAGTTCGGAGAACCGGCAAATACCACCTCTGGCTGGTCCCAGAGTGGGGTGGGAATGGGGATTTTGCAATATCCTTCCCCTGGAGTGTGGTGGGAATGGAGATTTTGCAATATCCTTCCCCTGCCATGCCCACGAAGCCACACCCACGAAGCCATACCACACCCACGAAGCCACACCCACAGAACCGGTAGTTTTAAAAAAATGAATTTCACCACTGGGTGGGGCTTTTATCATATGGGTACAACCACCATCTTGACATACAATAGTCAGCAATGGATGTTCATGTTGAAAATTTAATTATTAAAAAAAAAAAACTGAATGTGTTTATTTCTTGCCAATTATAACCCCATGAAATAATTAGGTTTATTCATAGGTAGAGGGGGAAAATCACACAGGTTCATTTATAATTATATAATCAAATATAATTGTTCAACTGCAGAGTTGGACAAGCCCTGGATTAGTCTCGTATCTGAACGCAATTTGTTTTTGCTTAATTAGCACACCATAATTAAAATTGGTGCAACTCAACATGTGAATCCAGTTGCTGTGTTTCCTGATTGGTAGTGTGCATTAAGTTCCCACAAATCCAAATAGATACATAGCGTTTTGTAGAAGGTGTTTCTAAAGAATTCACTTTATAGCTTTTGTTTTTCTCTTTAAAACTAAAGATATTGCCCTCTCTTCACAGAGAAATCTTTTTAAATGCTTATCATGGGTAATAATTGTTTTGCACAGGCAGAATACAAATCAGAAAAATTAGAAACCCTGTCTTGGAGTTACATTTCCTAATAAAGTTGTCTCTGACATCAGCACTTTTGCTTTCTAGCTCATTTAAAATGGAAATTACTTAAATGTTAAACTTCTTTAATCACCAGTTTATGCAATTCTCAGCTCTGTCATAGTTTAAGACAGGGTCAAGACACAGCAGTTGGTAGGCTGAAAATAGCCTGCCCCTCCCAAACGAGGCATCTAAATGTAAATGCTAGCCTTTAAGATAAGGCAGTATTTCTATGCACTGAATATTTATGTCACTGAATACTCTACACACTGAATATTGATGTCTCTCTGCCAGAGGAAGGAAAGGTTGCTATATCTTAAGGTAGCAGTTTGACAAATAGATCTATTACTTACATACTAAAGTAAATAGCAAAGACAGAAGTTAACTGAATGTTTCTGCTTTTAAAATCGAAAGTCACCCAGTGAAACTGTTATATTGTAATGGTTCTTATAAGTTATATCTATACACAAATGCAAAGAAACAGAATATAAACATTGGGATAGGGGTAGGAAGAGAGAGAGGGACAGGGAGAGGAGCAGGGAGAGGGAGTGGTAGTGGGAGAGGGAGAGAAAGAGGGATAGGAACAGGGATACCAGCAGGGGCGATAGGGTAGAGGGAGAGAGAGGGAGTGGGAGAGGGGCCGGGAGAGGGCAGGGGCATTGGTAGGGCAGGGAGAGGAATAGGAGGGTGGCAGGGAGAGGGAGGCGGAGAGGGAGAAAGACACAGAGTGCTGGATCTGACCCTATTTTCAATTGCATTATTCTTGAAAATAATGCATTGACTGAGCATTAATGGAGTCTATCTGCATCAGTTTGATAGAACAGAATGTTTCATGACACAGTGTCAATAAAAGAGGTTAACCATGAAAAGTATCAAAAGGCAGTGAAAGCAAAGCCATCTTCCAAATAGATAAGAAACTGGGGAGAAGGGAAACAAAAAGCAGAATGCATGTTTGTTCAATTCAATGAAACAAATTCAAACAGCTGCAAGGAGTGACAGGTTTGAGGATTCTTATTTTAATTGAAGAGTCTTTAGTTTGGTGCGTGTAAAAGAAAATATATATTTTTTCTTTCCCATCATTTTCATTTTCCTGGCACATTAAATATGCAAAAATTCAAGTTCTACCTGCATGGAATAAGTAGCTTACGTGTGCTTATTCCAAGCCTTCTTTGAAAACCAACATAATCAAAAATCAACATGTGGAAGAAAAGCATGGCTCCCTTCCTTATTTATAACTCTTCATGCTAATTTTGTTTGAATACAAACTGTAGGTAGCTTTGCTCATCACATACTACCTTCTTCTATCTTGAGAACCATTATATACAACTTTTAACAACTGTTACAATCACTTTTATAAAAGGAACCATGGATTCCTCAAGTGTGATCAATCTCATATTTATCCAAGCTTCTGGTGGATTTCCAAAAACATTATACTTGATTTGATTGGTTTCTGACGCACTCAGGCTTGATTCAGCCTTCCCTTCTTTCATCGGTCAGTGAAATAAGAACCCAGTTTGTTGGAGGCAATATGCTGACTCTGTAAACTGCTTAGAGAGGGCTGTAATGCACTATGAAGCGGTATGTAAGTCTAAGTGCTATTGCTAAGTGCCATTTCTCCATAGCTATACTTGATGCTCCATAGTTAGGTTGCATTATAAGCCTCAATCCGGGTGGATTGTGGTTAGGAAAGAGTAATAAACTTTTATGAATTATCACAGGCTGATAATAAATAACATCCATGATAAACAATTATAAAAATATTATAGCTTGGAGTAAATGATGTAAATACCCCATTGATATTCATAGTATAATAATTCTAAGGAACATTCATGCAAATTCCATTTATTTATTTATTTATTATTTATTAATTCAATTTATATGCCGCCTTTCTCCAGAGACTCAGGGCAGCTTACAATGCATTTTAAAAAAAAAAATTATAAAAACATTTAAAAATTAAAACATTAAAACCATTCACACCATTCATGGCCGGATCTCACAAGATTGCAACAGCGAGATCAACGGCCCCAGCCCAAATTTAAAATTTGATAGACTATTGTAGAGTCATCCATGTTTTTGTTTTTGAAATGTGCACAAGCCAAGAATTTATAACAAACTGGTCCCATTCAAGTCAGCATAAAACAATTGAAATCCAAATACCATTGCTTAACTGCAAGACTGAGCTGTACATGTGCAGAAATGATTTGTGGGAAAGTTTAGCCAGGAACCTTGAGCTCTGTATTAATAAATTCTGGATGGGAACAAAGCCAAGCATGGCAAAATGAAAAAAAAAAAAATTCCACCTATTTTGTTCAGACAGATTGGGAAGAAGAAGAAGATGATTTATAATCACCATGATGAAAGTAATGAGAAGTCTTCTGCTATGCTTTACAGTAGCCTCAGGGGTACCTTATAAGTAATTATACTCTAGTCAGGTGATTCTTTGCTATTCACAGATTTAGCTATTTATCATAATTGGTTTCATTCCTTGGATTTTATCCAGACATTTTATATATACTGTATACACTATATATATATATAGTTGACTGTGGAATATGAAAATGCGTCTGAGCAATTTTGCTTCACAAAAGGCATATCTTTTTTTTAGCCAGTGCACTTCATGTTCTGTTTAAATATGGTCTCCCGCAATTGAACTGCAAGAATATAAACTTTGTTACTAATTGATCAGCTCCCCAGCAATTGACCAATGCCAGTCCATTGGGGCATAAAGTATCAAAACAGCAAAGTAAGTAATGCTGTGAATGGAGAAGTACAGAAGCAGTTATCTATTTTATGTCCCATCTTATTGGGATATAATTAATAGAATATTTCCAAATCATATTGGAAAACTATTAGAGAAACCCAACTTAAAAATAGCCCACAAGTTAACAAATAAATTTCAAGACATTGTTCAACCACCCAGGGACTGCAGAAATACACTCTTGTTATCAGGGATCCACCGTATCCCATGCAGTTGTGGACAGGTATATATTTGGAACCATAAAATGCAGTGTTAATACTTGATTAAAAAGAACATAAAAAGCATTGCCTTCTGGGACAACCTGAAAAATCAGGAGTAGTGAAATATATGCTGTTTCATATTGGACATGTTCCAATTTGAAGATATGCAAGGACTGGTTATCACATCAAACTACCATGTGCAATTACATAGAGAGGCTATCAAGATCCATAAACATTCCAATAATTTCAACAGGAGAGTTTGAAAATCATCAAAACATGGATCCCAGCAGGACCAAATAACCTCAGCTAATAAACAACAAAAACAATCTACAACAGACTCACTAGAAAGAACAGTGACTGAAGGACAGGCCAAGCAGGAACCTGTCTTCAAAACAGAGTAATCAGAAGTTGACATAGATAAGGAACCAATCACGAACCAGCTTCCTTGGGAATCTCATAACATCGGTTAATTAGAAATCAGATAGAAACACAAACACACACTCAATCACTCTGAGTGCTAAGAAGTATACTCTCTACCTCTCAAGATATCAGCCACAGTGGCTGATAAAATGTCAAGATACCAGAAAGCTAAACTTTAGCCATTGAACCTAAAAGCTCATCACTGTTAAATTATTTTTATTTGTCAGTGACTTCTAAAACTTAGAAACAGCTTCTTAACACCAGAGGACTCCCCAAAATGGGGTAGAAACTATTCTATAAACAAATCCAAAAGCAAACTGGTCCATCTACTCAGAAGAGTTTGATAACCCTCTATACCAGGGGTATCAAACTTGCAATGACACGTTGTCATCACGTGACGTATCACAACTTCTCCCCCTTCGCTAAACTGAGGGTGGGCATGGCCAGTGCATGACGCATCTGGCCCGCAGGCCACAAGTTTGACTAACCTGCTCTATATTATTCTGACTGGAAAAAAAAAATCCAAAATTCAAAGGTTTCTCAGCAAAGATTTTAAAGATCGGAAGGCTGGTAAGAATGGACATGGTTTATCAAATAGGGTGGCCCATAGTCACAAATATAATGGATAACCAGTACTTTTAATTGTATACAGAAATCTGATCAGCAGTCTGTTTTTTAAAAAATATATTTTTGTTTACATATAAATATATTGAATAAAGTACAATTGTCCTAGCATTCCACCTGCCATGAAATAAAGATTAAAAACAAATTAACATATATACTATTTTAAACAGTGCTAATGCTGTACAGTTATTTCTGACCATCATATTCTAGAATATCAATTTATCTTTCATTCTAATACCTACACTCTAATACCTTCCTAGTATCTCTTTCCATTTCCACCTAACCTGATTCTTTCGCATTCTAACTTCCACCTCGTGTTTCTAACCATTGATAGAATCTATTCCATATAGATCTATTCCATCCATGGTATTCTGTATCCCCTTTATCTTTTATTTTTAACATTAGGCTGTCCATTTCCGTACTACCAGACACCATGGCAGAGTTACTATCAGCAGTCTGTTGGTGGAAGGACTTGAAAACTAACATACACAGGGCATGTGTGTGTGATGGGGGTCTGGTTTGTAATTAGGTTAGGATTGAAAACTCTACTGCTTTCCCACTAGCCTTTCCATTTTGATTTTATGACCAATAACTGTTAAACTTTTCATTTTATCAGACACCCTGACTTTTACTGGTTTTATAACATGTGGAAAGGATAAAAGCTAAAACATCACCTCTCCCTCCCTCGTTCTCCTTCTCAATCTCTCTCTCTCTCAATCTCTCTCTCTCTCTCTCTCTCTCTCTCTCTCTCTCTCTCTCTCTCTCTCTCTCTCTCTGTGAATGTATGAATTCATTATCCTTATATTATTTCACTTATTGACTTATCCATCATAAACCAAGAGATGGAAGAAAGATTTATTTCAACAACAATCACTTTCATACTTAAGACATTTAATTCAATATTAAGTTTGCACCTATTAAAACAGCACCTGATGCTGTTATGTGAAGTACTTGTTATATAGAGCAGTGCATTTACCAGCACATTAATTCTCTGAAAAATGATACATTATAAAAAAATAGCAATGGGAATTTTGTCCCAAGTCTCCTTGCAGTTTTTCTAAGCTGTTTTCTCTTCCTTGGAGTATAATGCAATGCTACAACGTTCAATCAGTTTTAACTTTAGGATTTTAGGTAATACTTGTATATATTACAGATCTCTAGAGACAGAAAACCTATCAGCATAATGATAAGAGGATAAAGCCATATAGATTAATAAAGGGGACAGCTAAATATCCCTAGGGCTGAGAATCTAGCCTTATGAATTTTCCAACAGATTAATTATCTGTATAAATTAACCACACACCAATACTCTTCAAAATCTTTCGTCCATAAGGATCATATGAAAGAAAAGGGCCTTTTTTGATGTGCAAACAAAGAAAAAAGAACAGTTATTTTAAGAAACACTTAAATTTGGATCCTTTGAGAATTTTTCCATTTTCATTTGTCATATTTTAACCTTGGCATTTATCTGCTTCATCTATTGTTTCATTTGAGAAAATGTTCTTTCCCTTGATTTCTATTGAGCTCTGTACTGTACACAATTTCAAGGACTAATATCTTTCAAGTGTAATATTTAACAGAACAACAGAGTTGGAACAACAGACCTGGGGGGAAGTCTTCTAGTCCAACCCCCTGCTCAAGCAGGAAAACCCTATACAATTTCAGACAAATGTTGTCCAACTCTTCTTAAAAACCTCCAGTGTTGGAGCACCCACAGCTTCTGGAGGCAAATCATTCCACTGATTAATTCTTACAACTGTCAAGAAATTTCTCCTTAGTTCTAGGTTGCTTCTCTCTTTGATTAGTTTCCATCAATTCCTTCTTGTTCTGCTTTCAGGTGCTTTGGAGAATAGCTTGACTCCCTCTTCTTTGTGGCAACCCCTTAGATATTAGGAAATAACAGTGCTTTTCAACATTTGAAGTTTTTTTAAAGTATCATAGGAAAATGTGATCATGGAATGAGTAAATAGGATTGGGGAAAAAATAGAGAGAGAGAGATAAAAAACAAAGGAACACAGAACAATTGGTTTTAGGAGACATGCTTGAACGTGTTTAAATTCTGCAACTTGCCTCAGCTGGTTACAGGAATTATCTGCAAGAAAATATGGATAAGTGATATAAAATAAAATAACAAAAGGATCTTAATGAAGCATTTTTTCAGGGCTCCAAATCACTTTTAAACGAGCAGTGCATTTCTTCTCTTTGTGAAGACCAGTGTTCTACTGGAAAGACAGACAACTCATTACAATATTTAAAGCTTTCCTGCAAGGCTTTTAGTATATGAAAACACTGACAGAGATTGCTGTCTTGTAAAGTGCCATGGTACATTCTCACTGCCCTTTCACACTGTGCACAGCAGGTGCCAAAGGAGTCTCCTAGACTTTTTCACATCATAGGTTAACAAGCCTTATTGATTACATGTGTCGTGACTAATGTAGAAGAGAAATCCAGTGGAGTTGTACTTTACAGTCAGAATGGCTGAGGGTTTGAAAGAGCTCTATTTAACAATTGCATTAAAATAATCATAGAGCCTAATGTAATAAGAAGGTTATCTTAGAGCTAGTGCTTTACTGCTAAGCATTGGAAAGCTGTTAAATCTCTACAGTTTCAAGTGTGACATCAAAAAGCCTACAAGAAGGTCCAGCAATAATGGACTCATGCAAAATGGATATGAGGCAGTGGTGAAATGTAAAATTTGTTACTACCAGTTCTGTGGGCATGACTTGGTGGGGGGGTAATGTGACTTGGTGGGCATGGCCATCTTTTTTTTTTTTTTTTTACTTTTAAAACCATTTTTTTCTACAACCTCTTTGGCTTGTAAGGGTATCATCTGTACATACCTGCCCTCCAAGTCTTCCCCAGGATCGGGGTGAACACCACCAAGACCAAAAAGGGAAAAGAGAAGAATGAATGGCTATAGAGGACACTACTACAACTCTTCTCTGATTTTTTTAAAATTGTGGGAACAGACCCTGAAACAATATTTGCCCTGTCCATACAAAAGTAAGCCATGTTCTCGCCCAATAATAGCTCATAACAGGGATATAGTTTATTGTTTTAGATAAGGGGATTTTAAAAAAGAAGACAAATCAGGAGAATTGGGCGCAGAGTTAAGAATTGTTGTAAGTTCCAATCACAGAAATAAACATCCCTCTATTTAAAAGCGGCTGATAAGCAAAACCACTATAGTATATAAGTAAACCATTTTTAAAAAAGCAAAATCAGATTAATAAAAAGCCTCACTCCTAAAGCACTGTTGCAAAACATCATAGAGCTAATACAAAAGTATAAAAAACTTTCAAATATTGAAAGTTGTCATTGTTATTCTTGGGGAAGCAACTAGAGAAAAGCAAAATTGTGTTTTTCAAACAGTTTGTTTAGCTGGGCAGGCCAGACCCATTCAATCTGAACTTGAATTTCAAAATTCAAATTTTGAATTGAAATCAATTTGTCAAAATGAGACTTAATAGCCAGCCATCAACACCCTAATCAACATCTAAAAAGCCACATATGACTGGTAATGTATAAATCAGGGGTGGGTTCTACTTACCTTTACTACTGGTTTGTAATGGGGCCACACACGTGCGCTTGCTTCGCTCGCGTGCACACTCTTCTGCACATGCACAGAAGCTTCTGCGCATACGCAGAAGAGTTCTGATGACGTTGGGGTCAGTGGGTGGAGCCTCCCACCGGTTTTACTGCCGGTTCTATAGAACCTGTGTGAACTGGGGCAACCCACCACTGGTATAAATACCACAAACAGAACAGCACACACTCTGCTAGAGAGAAATTCCCTAAAGATGGGCTCCAGTACGAGTCCAAAAACTCAGAAGACAAAACCTCTGGTCCTGGTGACCAATTCAGATTGGATCCTACAAAGTCAGTTTGGCTTCCGTATTCAAATTGCATTGGAGGTCTTCCAATGTAAGATGGGCATAGAAATTTAATAAAGAAATAAACACTCTCATTGATTTGAAAAACACCATTTCTGCATGTGCATTGAAGCATTAATTCATAGGCATTCAGTTTGGCTCAATGAATCAAGGAGTCGTTCCGGTTTGATCTGGAAAAATGATTCCGTTTGACCACCCAAGCAACTCAATTTCCAACATTGAGTATTATACATACCTCTAAGAGAAAGTTATATGTACACAGAGAAAATGGAAAGAGAACACTACTCCATTTTCAGCTGCTCTGTTATGTTTCATACTAACATATTCCTGAGTTTGTGCCTCCTTCCTTATATCACTCCCATACAGCCAACTTCACTTAATTGTGAATTATACTGAGAAATATAACTGCAATCCGTTATTATGCAGATATGCATTAGTTATATCTCATGTGAGTTCCAACAGCTCAAAAGCTGCAGAGAACTCTATTACAATTTGCTTCAGTAAGAGGTGAATTATACCTCCAAGTCTGCTCTTTCAGGGAGTGAGGAAAAAAGCCTTTTAAATTAATCTGAGTCCCTTTCGCAGCCTTTCAAATGAAATTGGACAGATAAAGCATATTAGATCCCTGCCTTTAGCACATTCATTATACCTGGTCGGATTGTACATTTTGTTGTGTGTCACCCAATATTTATCTGCCAGCTTGTAGCTGTTGATTTTGTTGTTAACTGGCAGCATTTGCTAGTTCCTATTAAAATGGAAACCCAAAGCATGGACCTCGTCCCTTTGTGCTAAAGAAGGAGTGGTGCTGGTTTGTAGGTAATTGAGTTGTAATGCAACTTCTTTGACTGGATGCATCTGCAAAAGCACCTGTTCCAGAAAGAATTAATAACTGCAACCAAAGTTTACTTCTCACCTTTGATGAATAAAGCACAATGTTATGAATGAGAAATAGCCAGGGTGATTTATTCTGTGTGAATACATGAATATGAATGGAGAATAAAGAAGGGGAAAAATCTTATAATGACCAATACTTTCTCTAAAGTCATTTCAGATTGTTCCTGAAAAGAAATCAATAATAGTTTCAGTAAATAAAGGGGATTAAGGGAAATTAAGGGAAGTGAAATGTACTCCATTTTGCACTTGCTTGATTAGTTTGCAATGTGTTTTACCATGCCCAGTGTGAGTGCAATCATAGTGCAACCATATTGAAAGTATCCAGGGGTGTCTGAAAAAAATCAAGATGGGACTGCTGCAACGATACAATCAAAATTCTTCCCATTTTCATGAGTATCACACTTATAAAACATATAGCAATAGCACTTAGCATTTAGACTTTTTTGCCACTTTACATTGTTTTATAGCCATCTCTAAGCGGTTTACAGAGTCAGCATATTGCCCCCAAGAATTTGGGTCCTCATTTTGCCCACCTCAGAAGGATGGAAGGTTGAGTTAACCTTGAGCCTGATGAGATTTGAACTGCCAAATTGCAGGCAGCCAGCAGTCAGCAGAAGTAGCCTGCAGTACTGCACTCTAACCAGTGCGCCACCTTGACTCATGGAGCCACGATCACAGTATCATGGCCAGCATCTCAACCTTTTTCTAAGCATGCTCTAGAGACATCCCCAAAACTATCTAGGAATTAAGTTCAAAGGATTAAAAAGTACTCTTGGTGTTCTGCGTATGCCTTGGTCCCTTCACAACATTAAATTATTTTGGCGCTTTTTGTTTTTTCTTCCCCACTTAGTATTGTTATTGAAAATTCACTGCCATCAGTTTGTGTTCACTTTGTCATTCAATACCTTGATTGGTGACTGCAAGGTTTGTTTACAAATACAGGTAGTCCTTGATTTACAACAGTTCATACAACAGTGATCATTCAAAGTTACAATGGCACTGAAAAAAAGTGACATGACATGTTTTTCACACCTATGTTGCAACATCCCCATGGTCACATGATCAAAATTCAAATGCATGGCAACTGACTCATATTGATGATGGTTGCAATGTCCCTACTACTAGACACACTGCTCCTACAGCCAAGCTGTCACTTGCTGTTATTCTGTCACCTTCCAAATATTCAAAAGAAAATTTCCAGGGAGAACTATGAATAAAGTCTGCACTGCTCTCTCAGTATTTTTCTGAGGAAATGTGTGATGCACTGTAGCCCAGTACATCTGATCCAGCTTTTTTAAAAGTATGTGAACGGTGCATATAGACACTAATTGAGCTTTTGAGCAGCTTTTATTTAAAGGGGAAAACAATACCAGGTAATCTGACAGAATTTAAACTGGGTCTGGGTTTCTTCTTCTTGTTGGTCTGTTATCATTATAAAGCATAATATTTCTTTGAAGCTTTAAACTGTATTTTTATCGAGTGAAGATGCTGTGAGAGCAATGTGCCTTGTGGAGATGACTGTAGTTCCCTGTGATACCAAGGATGAGATAAAATTAGCTAATTTTAAAATCAGGCTAATTCCAATCTCTTGGTTTTGAGATGCTTCTCATGAAGATGCTAAATGGATGTCTATAGAGATTCTTGGTCATGGTTGTCCCAAAGGTGCTTTTTTCAAGAGGCAATTGGACTTTTTATTTGAAGACATTTTGCTTCTCATCCAAGAAGCTTCTTCAGCTCTGACTGGATGGTGTCTGCAAGAAGTATAAATCCTTCCATTCCCCACCATCCAGTCAGGGCTGAAGAAACTTCTTGGATGAGAAGTGAAATATCTTCAAAGAAAAACAAGAAAGTCCAGTTCGCTCTTGAAAAAAAAAAAACACCTTTGGGATGACAAATGGATATTAAGGTCTGAAGGCTCCCATCTCTTTACTTGCTTCTTTTTACTGCCTTTCTGCAAAGCAGTGAAAAGGAATGGTTGAAGCCTTTCATACATTCTGGAAAATATAAGGCTTCCATTTATTTGTCATGGCTTTGAATTCTTTAGTGCACATGTCTTGTACTTATTTCAGACCTAATGAAAGCTGCAACCATTGCTTTTATCGCTATCATTTTAATTGGAAAAGGACGGTATTGAAGAACCTGGACCAAGATAAGCTTGATCCATGTTGCACTCAGTTCAGAATAGCCTTAGAAGTTCCAATCCAGGGAACTGAATGTTGAACTTTGGCAGAACCATTACTTGCTTATATGGAACAGATTGCTAAATTGCCACTATTTATGTTTAAATATGTTCAGTCATCTCACTTAAGTTTATATAGCACTCCACAGACCTTGAAAACTTCCAAAGCCCACAGAGAGCAATGAATAAATAAGCAATGACATTAATAATAAGTCCATAATGGAAATTTAGTTCTCAGAAATATTTGTCTGTCTAATGTCTAAATGTGTACCTTGATTAATTTTGGAGAGGTATGAAATTTCCTATTGTATTCACAATTGTCTGTAATCACACCACACATCATTGGCTCTTATCATATTAGGCATTTGCTTAATAGTGGCAGCAGATTGTGATTATCATTATTCTTGCTACAAAGTGACTATTTCAGTTGATTAACATCATCTAACGGTATGCAGATGCATTATAGGATAACAGCATAGGCCTGATAAATGTCATCCATTGTTCAAACAGAAGTTTAGATAAGAAGCAGTTGATTTATCTTGATTACTATTTTCTGCACCTGGTCTCCATGTCAGTGGAAAATCTTAAAGCTGCAGGAAAACTTATTTTTTTTATATCCCCCTCCCCAACCTTTAGTCACTGTCTTAATAGCAGAGGAGTTGCAGTTTCAGTATCATTGATCCATTTGTAAATGTCACCCCTGTGTATTAGCAATAATTAATCAGAACATTTTACAGAGGCGGCATAGAAATGATTTGGAAGCTGCAAAAAATAGTGGTAAAATAAATGATAAACATAAAATAAATGATAAACATAAGCACTTAAGAATAGAAATGGAAAATAAATTGAATATTTAAGCAGGGTCTCCAACTGTGTCTTTATTGCAAGGCATATCTACTTTCAAATATATGGCATACACCTTTTTTTTTTTAAAATTAGCCTCTTCTTAAACACTTCCAGAAAGGGAGACCCCCACAATCAGTTTAGTTAAACTACTTCACTGTTACAAAGATGTTATTGTAATGAAGTCTTTTTTTCCATATATTTAAACAAACTTTCAGTAATCTGCAGTATATAGCAATAGCAATAGCACTTAGATTTATGTATAGCTTCACAGTGCTTTACAGTGGTCTCTAAGCGGTTTACAGAGTCAGTACATTGGCCCCAACTATCTGGGTCCTCATTTTACCAACCTCTGAAGGATGGAAGGCTGAGTCAATCTTGAGCCTGGTGAGATTCAATCTGCCAAACTGCTGGCAGCCGGTGATCAGCAGAAGTAGCCTGCAGTACTGCACTCTAACCACTGCGCCATCGCAGCTCTTATCTTCTGTTGTTGTTAGTATCTATACCTATGATATCTAGTTCTAGCTTCTGTGCCACTGAAAATAATTCTTATCCTTCTTCCCTATAGTTTCCCTTTGTGCCTCTAAACAGGGCTGTCTTGTTTTTCCTAAGTTTTCTTCAGACGAAGCTTCTCAAATTACTTCAGTCTATTGTCATACATCATAGTCTCAAGTTCTTCAGCATCTCTGCTTTTTCCTCTGAATTTTCTCTGGCCTGTCAATAACCAGCTGCCCAAAGTTACTTCAATAGTGCAATGGGCAGACATATAAAATTAAGAATGAATGAATGAAAATTAGTGAGTGAATGAATGAACAAATGGTTCTTCTGAAACTGTGGTACTCTAATTTGTACTTATTATTTTAGATGTGATCTCATCAGTGCTGAGTAGAGGGGAATAAATGAATTGATTTGCCATGGATATGATCCCTTTTCTGATCCAGCCCCAAGCTGCATACTTATGTATATGTCTCCAACCTCTTTTCAGCTCAGGGTTCAGGTCTTGTTTAGTATGTTTCCTTGTGGAATGCAAACAGGGAGGTCACCTACTGCAACAGTGATGTTGGATGTTATTTTCTGAAAGACATCTCAGGAAAAACAAATAGCAGAAATCCGCCCTTCTACCTTTTGCCCTTGAAGCTTTTTCTGGCTGAGTCACATTTATGACAGCACCTTGCAGGGAATCACAATACAACCTTACTGAAGATCCATTTTTTATTCCAATCGCATCTAGGACTGAAATGTTCACATCCTGAGATGAATAGTAGTTTTGATTTGTTTTTGCTCTCCACCTTTCTGTGTTCTGTCTGGCTTCTTGGCTTCTATCAAAGTAATCAATCATATGAGATTTCTCAGAATGTTTTATTTTTTTAAAAAAATCAGTTGTAAACTGTTAAATATATGTAATATCTCCTTGGCCATTTGGGAAACAGTAGCTCCCTTTTGTTCCTTGCAGTTGAACTTAATCCATAAGGGAGTATCAAACCGTCTCTGGCTCTTTGTTGCATTCCTGCAGAGAACACACCTTTATCTACATTTAATGGGTGCCAGTTTAGTAGATTTTAGATAGATCCTGATTTAATGGACTAATTCTGTAAACACAACAGAGTGTGTCCATTCAGTTGAGGTTTTACTGTACATGACAGCATTTATATCAGTTATTAATTATGCAAATAATGTCAATTGCCAAAAATGATATAGGCTCAGATTTAGCAAACATTCATATTTCATTCAGATTTCATTACATTATCTTCAGATTATTGTAATGTTATATCAGAAATTAAGCTGGTCCAAATTAATATTAATTATTTCATTCTTTTGGTCACTACAGGTAGTCCTCAACTTACGACAATTCATTTAGTGATGGTTCAGTGTTACAACAGCACTGAAAAAATCAACTTATGACCAGTGGTGAAATCCAAAATGTTTTACTACCAGTTTTGTGGGCGTGGCTTGGTGGGTGTGGGGTGGCTTGGTGGGCGTGGCTTAGTTGATGTGGCAGGGAAAGGATACTGCAAAATCTCCATTCCTACCACACTCCAGGGGAAGGATATTGCAAAATCTCCATTCCACCCCACTCTGGGGCCAGCCAGAGGTGGTATTTGCCGGTTCTCCAATCTACTCAAAATTTCCATTACCGGTTTTCCGAACTGCTCAAAAATTCCACTACTGGTTCTCCAGAACCTGTCAGAACCTGCTGGATTTCACCCCTGCTTATGACCATTTTTCACACTTACGACTGTTGCAGCATCCCCAGGTGATCCCCAGTTGTATGGCAATTGATTCATATTTATGACCATTGCAGTTTCCTGGGGTCATGTGATCATCTTTTGTGACCTTCTTGCAAACAAAGTCAGTGAGGAAGCCAGATTCAGTTAACAACCGTGAAACTTAACTTAACAACTGCAGTGATTCACTTAACAACTGTGGCAAGAAAGGTCATAAATTGGGGCAAAAATTCACTTAATAACTGCCTTGCTTAGCAACATAAATTTTGGGCTCAATTGTGGTTGTAATTCAAGGACTACCTGCCTTCTCATTTTCTCTGCTTTCAGTGAATTTAAATAAAGCATTTACATTCGGCTATAATTGTTTCCATTATAGGTGCTCAAGCCAGCATAAGTAGGGTTTTCATGGTTTTTTTTCTCCCCCTTAAGCTATTTCATGAAATATGTTAAACTGTATGATGGAATTGCTGCTGGAGGACCTCAGTGCTACAAAAAGAGTGACAGAATTTGGATCAGCAGTGAAGAGGCTTGATGTGAACATCTGCCTTAATATCCATATGTTGGGTTTATCCCGATGAACACAGCATTATTTTTATTCATCTCATTTCTAATAAAGCATTTCAGTGGACACCTGGTCATGCACCAGCTTGCAGATTCTTATTTTTTCTACACCCTTTACCCTTTGCTACAAGAAATTGTGCTTATTCCCAGATAGATGTGTTTAACATCAGAGCGAGGGAAGCCCAAGTCTAATTTTATTCTGCTAGTCAGTGCACTGCGGGCACCATAATTTGAATGAATTTAAAATACAAAACTGCACATACTTCCAATTCTTTTTTTTTCTTTTTCCAATGTAAGATTGACAACCTTCCCTGGAGATTACCACCTTGAATTTGGGGGCGGATTTAATAACTTCAATAACCCTGAGAGCTATACTATACTTACAGGACTATGAGCTCCCAGTAGGCTTATCATTGCTGATCAGGTCAAAAAGAGAGAGGAAAGGAAAAAAGACAGGATATTAAATCAATACAAAGAACATATTCTGCATATTCATATATACACACACACAAAAAAAGGTGAGAAGCGATGAAAATAGGCAAGCAACACTGTATAAACAGAAATAGAGGGAAATTTCTAAATTTTCAAAGAGGAAAAGATCAAAGTGGCTACATTAAAAAAAACTCTTCATGATGCGGAAGTAAAACAATGGCAAACTTATATAAGTTCATGAAGGATAAGGATGTTTCTGTGACAACCACTGTCAAAAGGAAATGATTTTCCAGTGGTAAATGTACAGCTGTGAAAACTGTATATTGATGAAGAGTGAGAGAAAGAAGACAGATGATTTTGAATTATAGCATAGATCTGGAGTCTGTTGCTAAGAGTAATTGCAAGTAGAGCCACTCGATTGATCTTGGACCAAATAATGATTGAATATTCCCATGAGGTACTGATTAGGAAGCAGAAACTCATACTTTGGGCAGTTGATGCAAATAGATGGTGAAAAGAAAATACATTATGGCAACGTTGTATTGACATTTTTGGGGAGAAGGAGGAGGGGAAGACAATGACTAAGATGGATAGATAGGATTAAAGCAGGGGTCCTCAAACTTTTTAAAAAGGGGGACAATTTACGGCCCCTCAGACTGTTGGGGGAGGCTGGACTGGCTGGGTGGGCATGGCTAGGTGATCATGGCTAGATAGTCATGTGACTAGGTGGATGTGCCAATTTAGTAGTCCATTAAACAATACACACAAATTAAACTTTAATTTGTTATGCTCCTGAGAGTAGAAATCAGGTTAGTGAAGGGATGTGGCTGCCTTGTGGGGGGGTGTTAGGGACTTCTATTTGTGTGTGTGTGTGTGTGTGTGTGTATGTGTGTCTTTCTCTCTCCCTCTCCTTCTCTCTGGAGGCCAGGGAAGTCAAAAATGGGCCCATTAGTGACCTCCCCGGCCTCCAGAACCACTCTGCTGCCCCAAAATGGGCCCATTTTTGGCCTCCTGAGGCCTCTGCGTGTCCCATTTTTGGCCTCCTTGGCCTCCAGAATGTGGGTGGGGGCTGACAGTTAGGTTGGGCAATGTGAGCAGGGCAGCCTCGTGGTCCTGCGTGGGCTGGATTAATGGCTTCAGTGGGCCGTATCCGGCCCGTGGGCCGTAATTTGAGGACCCCTGGATTAAAGAGACAGCATGTTAAATTGGGCGAGTGAGGAGCCAGGAGCCAGGTCTGTGTGAACAACAGCTCTTTATTTCACAGTGACAAATCCAGCAACAAACTCAGTTGACAGCTCCCTTTATATAGTTTCTTGGCCAGGGGGCTGTTCAATCAACATTGAGGGTTTTCCCACTTAATTTTCCCTCCAAAAGCGAATACATAGCAATATCTATGAAGAATTACAAATTATTACTGGGGAATGTTGAAATGGCAATCACTTTTCCACCTATGGTCTGACTAAATTAGGCATTTTCTGTGTGCTAATTTATTGGGAATGTAGAAACAGTTGTAAAACACAGAATGGGGGGTTGTGTGGGTGGGAGGAAGTGTTAATTGTGTACTTAAGACATGTAACATCAACTGAAGTGTAATAAAACCATTAAACTCAGTCTGAGATTACCAAGATGCAGCTTGGAGGTTTATCCAGTATGACTGATGAGTGGAGACTTGGGCTGGAGATTTTCTAGCCCTGTTAAACAATATCAAACTGACTCTACACTTCAGGTTTAAAACTAGAGTAAAGAATAACTTTTTTATGAAGAATGTTTAACCATATCCTAGATTAAAGTAATTAGGACTTTATAATTTGGATTTAATTCCAAAAAGGTACTTTTCAGCCCACAGGGAACTGATTGTTGTATCTGTTGGCAGCCCTTTAAAGCACCTGCTGCATTAAAGAGCTGCAGGTATAGGCTGCATTCATGCACATTTCCACAGGTTCCATAGCACTTTTCCGGAATTACAATATCATACAATATATTTTATTGATTAGTCAATTGACCATATCAAATATGATCATCACCCACAGTAAAGTGCAATAAGATAAGATACACTGAAGTGAGATAAAATAGCTATGGTGAGATAAAATAGAATAACACATAGTACATAAGATAAAGTAAAGGTAAAAGGGTAATTAATACTTTAATTATTAAATGGCTTTTTATAGGGGACATGACCAACCCTGCCCTTATTGCTGGGCAATAATTACACAATTATCCATCCCCAAGATATATTTCAGACAAGTTGTTTGAATCTGTTCATATACATATACATAAATGGAGTGGTAGCCTAGAGGTGGAGTTCTCGCCTCACAATCAGGAGGCTGTGAGTTCGATCCTAGGTAAAGGTTGATATTTCTCTCTCTGGGCACACTGAGAATATACAGTAGCTGCTGAACAAAACTCAGCATTGGCGACATAATCTTCCATCAGCTAACTGGTATTAACTTAGCCTGTTGTGTAAGCCCAATCAACTGTAATATGTTCCTTTTTTAAAAAAAAAAAATTAAAAATATTTTAAAACAAAAACAGATATTTACATCTTCTTCTTTTCAACAGTTTCGCGTCAATAATCTATATTTATACATTTTCTCTTTCTTATCTTATTATATCTTTTACATTATCTTATTATATCTTTTTACATATATTTCTAATATATATATATATATATATATATATATATATATATATATATATATATATATATATATATAATAATATATTATATTATTCTAATTATTTTATTTACATTTGACATAAACTTTCTATATTTCTCCACCTCCTTTAACCATTATTTAGTCTTCCTTTGTCCTTCCCCCCCCATTTCCTCCATCCTTTCCTTTCCTCCATCCATTTATATAATCTCTCCCAAACTAGATAGTATTCTGTTTCATCCAATTGTAATATGTTCCTTAATCATATGTAAATATCATTCCAAATCCATAAAGTAGGACACTTGAGACATTTCTAGGGCCCAAAATGAAAGTTCAAACACTCTTAAAATTATGATTTCTCCACATGAGTTTTTATGAGATTTCTGCCTGCCCTATAAACTTTTATGAGATTTCTGCCTGCCCTATAAACCAAATATTAATTCTATCATTTTCCCAGCTTGTACATTTTTTCTCTCACTTATTTTGGCACTATACGGGCAATCCTCGCTTAACAACCATCTGTTCTGTAATCAGTTGAAATTATGACAGTGCTGTGGTCATAAGTCAAAGACTATGCGTGATATCAAATGACTGATAGACTTCTTAGGGTTAAAATTACAATTGAAGGGATAGTATATATGGGTGTAAAAATGTGTGAAAGGAGGAATTATTGATTTTCTGAAACCTTCTTGTATTTGATTTCTGTTTTTTTTATAAATCATGTATATCAATAGGTGCCAAAAGGTGCATCTCATAGGATTGGATTTTGATTCTTGCTGTATAAATAAAATTCAAAGAAGCAATGAAGTTGAATGAATAAAGTTGAATGAATAAATAATGATAGGAAAAAAACATCCTAGAAAATAACATGTTCCTATCCAGCTATCTTAAATAGTGGGGTAATTCAGGTTTAAATATTATACTGTGTGTACTTAAGGTTGGATTTTATATTAGATATATATATTTAATACAGTATTAATACATTCTTCATGGACCTTGATCTGATAGGTTATCATTGTTCCATTTCCCTATTATTAATAATAGATGTCCATAAAATCTTATCTTGTAAATGTTCCTAATAAACATAAGAAAATTAAATTATCTCATGCAATTATTCACTGCATAATTATCAAGAAGAGTGCACAAATTCTAATCTTCTATATCATTAAACAATAATAGATTTTGTCCATTTTCATTTTAAGAACATGGGGGAAGGAAGGGAATTGAAAAGAACCTTCCCTGCAATATTATTTTGTTGAGAGGCAATTTGATGTAATGGTTAAAGTATCAGACGAGAAAGTGGGAAACTGTGAGTTCTAGTCCCACTGTCAACTCTGAAGTGAATCTGGCTGAAGCCATCTTTTGCTGCCTCACAGTTGCCATGGTCTCTGAAAGGGGGAAGGGAGGGGGAAGTAGATAGACTGGCTAACAGTCAAAACAAAAAGTTCTCTTGTGGGAACCAAGGTCATCCCAACAGGTGGCAGTTGAAGGAGGAGAGGAGTGACCGAGCAGCCTGCCAGCTACTTTCATTGGACAATGTGACTGGTGACATCTGGGGAGAGAAACATTTGCTCTTTTAATTAGGCTAAAACCGCGGCACATTTTAGAGTTGGTTTTCACTAGCTGTGCCGAT
Source organism: Pantherophis guttatus (assembly GCF_059756535.1). Classification (NCBI taxonomy): domain Eukaryota; kingdom Metazoa; phylum Chordata; class Lepidosauria; order Squamata; family Colubridae; genus Pantherophis; species Pantherophis guttatus. The sequence continues at coordinate 123,432,656 of NC_142063.1, read as the reverse complement.
ATGATATATCCAATAAACATGTTCTTTAGATGAGGAATCTATCAACCTCGGAGTTCTGCTTTTGGCAGACGTGTTACTTGGAACGCTGGTACCCACTTTAGCCATGAACCCAGCTGTGTGACCTTCAGCCAATCACTTTCTGATAGCCCTAGGAAGGCGGCATTGGCAAACCACCTCTGAAAATGTCACTGAGAAGAGTCAACACTAATTTGAAGACACAACCCGCCCCCCAAAAAAACCTGCAGTTCTAAACAAAACTTCAGTTATTCTCTTACATCAAATATTTATGACTAAAATGAAGTCCAAAAACAAAAACAAAAACAAAAAAAACCCCACCCTCTGAATTTTGAGACTTCTGTGGCATGTATTAACAAAACATTTTGCCCCGGTGTAACCCTATTAGTCCAAACTGGCAAGAACAAAAAATATTGTGCTACAGTAGTGGCCAAAAATGTGGAAACATGTATTTTCCCATTTTTGTGGGAAAAGTATATTTTCTAATACACCACTTTTTTTTTTTAGTAGTACCATAAAATTATATATCAATGGAAAGATAATTTAATCAAGAATGTAATGCAATAACTTTCATGAAGGATTTGCTATTAGAATAGCAGTTACAGTATAAAGAAGAAAAGTGAAACACGTAGAAAAAATGAGATATACAAAAATTATCACCATGTCAGTTAATAGTTGGGTAACCTTTAGTATGAATTACGTCTTCCCATGGAGTGAACCAAGTCTTTTAGTTCTGCAGCTGTTATAATGTGAAACCAAGATTGAATGATTGCTTCTATTAACTGGGTTTTATTGCTGGGTCGCTTCTGACTAACAAGTTTCTTTAGTCGGCTCCATAGATTTTCAATTGGGTTAAGGTCTGGGCTATTCCCAGGCCATTCCAGCAGTGGAATATGATTATCTTGAAACGCCAAAAAAAAGTGGTGTTATTAGCCATCAAACCTCAAAAATACACTTTTCCCAAAAGGTTTCCACAATTTTGGCCACTACTGTAGCTGATTAAAAATTATCAGTGTTGATAAATAGTAAAAAAACTCTGAATGCTACTTTCTTACCATATTCTCTACATTGTTAAATCACATAAAGGTCATTCAGTGCATGCTAAATTCTGTCATACAACTTCTGAACATAATATGTGTAGTCATTACAGATAGTGCTTGACTTACAACCATTCATTCAGTGACTGATTGAAGTTACAATGGCATTGAAAAGAGTGATTTATGACTGGTGTTTACACTGGGGTAGCATCCCCATGGTCATGCGATCAAAATTAGGATGCTTGGCAACTGGCATGCATTTATGATGATTGCAATGTCTTGGGGTCATCTGATCACCTTTTGCAACCTTCTGACAAAGTCAATGGGGAAGCCAGATTCACTTAAGAACCATGGCAAGAAAGGTTGTAAAATGAGGCAAAAGTTATTTGACAACTGTCTTGTTTAGCAAAGGAAATTTTGGGGTCAGTTATGGTCGTGAGTCAAGGAGTACCTTTTTTGAACATGTAACAATTTCCTTAATGAAACTGAAGAATAAACGGATAGACCTCGACTTATGACCACAATTCAGCCCAAAGTCTCTGCTGTTAAGTGAGACATTGGGTAAGTGAGTTTTGCCCCATTTTTATGACCTTTCTTGCCACAGTTGTTAAGTGAATCATTGCAGTTGTTAAGTCAGTAACAAGGTTGTTAAGTGAATCTGCCTTCCCTATAGACTTTGCTTGTCAGAAGGTTGTAAAAGGGGATCACATGACCTCAGGACACTGCAATCGTCATAAATATGGGTAGTTGCCAAGCATCTAAATTTTGATCACATGACCATGGGGGAATGTGGCAGTGGTTGTAAGTGTGAAAAACAATCATAAGTCATTTTCTTCAGTGCCATTGTAACTTTAAATGGTCACTAAATGAACTGTTGTAAGTCGAGGACTACCTGTAGTTGGTTGCTAATGACAATTCCCAGATTACTTGAAGACTAACATTTTCTATGTAGCTATGTAATTTGAAAATAAAATTTGGTAACAAGACCAAGAAACATTTAACAAAAAACCACATATGGCTAAAGTTAGAATTGTGTAGGTGCATATGTGGGTTTCCCAGCTACTATTTTTGTCCATAGATTTTATAATGTCCTTGCTAACATTGATAATGATGATGCTCACATGTATTTTTATGCCATCTCAATATAGCCGTTCTGTCCTAATCTTATATGAAGTTATACTAGGAAATTTATATTCGCTGTTCAGAACAGCCACAGAATCGACTAGAGCAAGCAACTGCTTTGCGAACAATGCAACACTACCTGGCCACTTAAAATCAGGTTTTTTGTTTTTTTTTAAAAAAATAATACTCTAGTAATTTGATACTTCTGTCATGATTTAGATAGCTTGAAGACTGAACAAGAAACTAGTTTGATTTTTTTTTTACTGCTTCTAAGAGCAATATAAGAGCAGCAAAGCCAATAGGTAATTCCTACAAGTAAGCCAATGAAACACGGTCTTTGAAAATAATGGTCTTTTTAATCCTCAGAGAAGGAGTTCAGAATATGAAGGATTCAATTTCTCTTATCCCTATATTTTTCAAGATTTTCGCATAGCATATACTGTATAGCTGTTTCTTGCCATTTGAAATAATTGATCTAATTATGAACATAATCCTCCAGGCATTCAGTTTGAGAACCAATACAAAGGAAAGGATAATTTGTTGTCAAAAAACATTTTTTTTGTTTGTTTTAACCTGTGATGTAGTGGGAAAAAGGTAAATTACCTGTAGCAGTTAAATCCTAACATTTAAAGTTTATGTTTTAAGAGTTATAGGATTAGACTACAGTTGTAGAATAGATTAGAGCAGAGGTCACCAACCTTTCAGATCTTAGGGACCACTAAATTCAGAATTTTAAATCCCGTGGACCAGTAATATGATCTGGCTAATGACAGCTGGGTGGGCATGGCTAGGTGGTCATGTGACTGGGTGGGTGTGGCCAACTCAATGTCATTCACATCTAGGGGCACCTCACTGGTCTCTACTCACCCCTCCCCTCCTAGCCACTCTTCGCCTGCCTGCCCAGGCTCCTTAGTCCCCCCTAAATTTCATCAAGTTCAGTAGGTTTTAATTCCAATGAATATTTTTTTTTTATTCAGGAATATTTGGACTACCATCCAGATATTGACTTTCTGAGATTTAACAGTGCAACAGTAGAGATTATTTGAACCCGGATGGATTGAAACTACTTGTGGCAAAAAGGAGAGATTCTTCTCCCTCTGAAAATTAAATTCATATTTGGCAGATGGCATATTGTGGGTAGGAGTCTGTTAGGATTGAAGGAAACATGGATAGAATATCAAATTCCTCCCCAATAGTGCCTGCTTTTCTTTTTTAGGTGTAAAAAAAATGGATAGACAGCTGTTACCAGAAGTATCTGCAGATATTGTGCAGAAGTTATTATGTAAAATTAGACCATGAACTCAATTACCCTAGGTCAGTAATGGAGTCCAATCCAACATGCTGGCCTCATTACCTACAATGGGCATGTTCAGTGAAGGACTCCTTGTGCATACAGATGTGAAAGTAGAAATGCTGGACCAATTGGAATACTTTGTTACTTGAAGAAACTTCCACCTAAAGCCATCTGAATTTAGAACAACTTCAAAAACAGCACCACAAAAAACAGATTAGGAACACAAGTTAAAATAGGGAAGAAACTCGTAAGTGAGCACCTGTCTACCCTAGACAAGTTCAAATCACCAGGACCGGATGGATTACACCCCAAGGTTCTGAAGGAAGTGGTAGATGAGATCTCAGAACAACTGAACTATATCTTTGAAAGATCCTGGAGCACCGGGAAACTGCCAGAGGACTAGAAAAGAGCTGATGTACTTCCCATCTTCAAAAAAAGAAAGGGGGGGGAAATAGATCCAGGAAACTACAGACCCTTCAGCCTGACCTCAATACCAGAGAAGATTCTGGAAAAAATAATCAAACAATGAACCAGCAAACACCTAGAAGCAAACAAAGTATAACCAAAAGCCAACATGGGTTTGTCAAAAACAGATCATGCCAGACTAATCTTATTGCATTATTTGACAAAGTAACAAAATTAGTGGACCAGAGAAATGCTGTTAATATAATTTACTTGGACTTCAGTAAGACATTTGATAAAGTAGACCATAACCTACTACTTGATAAAATAGAAAAATGTGGGTTAGAAGCATCACCACCAGATGGATTCATAACTGGATGACCAACCACACTCAACATGTAGTCCTCAATTGAACTGCATCTACATGGAGGGAGGTATGCAGTGGGGTACCCCAAGGCTCTGGTTTAGGCCCAGTACTCTTCAACATCTTCATCAATGATTTGGATGAAGGAATAGATGGGGAACTCATCAAATTTGCAGACAACACCAAGCTAGCAGGAATAGCCAACACTCCAGAAGATAGGCTTAAGATACAGAAGGATCTTTGCAGACTTTAACATTGGGGCTATCTAAAAAAATGAAATTCAGTGGTGAAAAATGTAAGGTTCTACATTTAGGCAAGAAAAACAAAATGCACAAGGTACCACAAGTATATGTGGTACCTTGCTCAATAGTAGTAACTGTGAGAGGGATCTTGGAGTCCTAGTAGACAACCATTTAAATACGAGCCAGCAGTGTGCAGCAGCTGCCAAAAAAGCCAACACAGTTCTAGGCTGCATAAATAGAGGGATAGAATCAAGATCATGTGAAGTGTTAATACTACTTTATAATGCCTTGGTGAGGCCACACTTGGAATACTGCATTAAATTTTGATCGCCACAATGTAAAAAAGATGTGGAGAATTTAGAAAGAGTGCAGAGAAGAACAACAAATATTATTAGGGGACTGGAGGCTAAAACATATGAAAAATGGTTGCAGGAACTGTGTATGTCTAGTTTAATGAAAAGAAGGACTAGGGGAGACATGATAGCAGTGTTCCAATATCTCAGGGACTGCCACAAAGAAGAGGGAGTCAAACTATTCTCCAAAACACCTGAGGGTAGGACAAGAAACAACGGGTGAAAACTAATCAAGGAGAGAAGCAACCTAGAACTAAGGAGAAATTTCCTGACAGTTAGAAAAATTAATCAGTGGAACAACTTGCCTCCAGAAGTAGTGAATGCTCCAACACTGGAAGTTTTTAAGAAGAGGTTGGATAACCATTTGTCTGAAGTGGTGTAGGGTTTCCTGCCTAAGCAGGGGGTTGGACTAGAAGACCTCCAAGGTCCCTTCCAACTCTGTTATTCTGTTCTGTTCTGTTCTAGTATTCACCAGGGTGCTTGATATCTGCAGTCATTGGGAACAAACAGTGATATGCACAACATGAATTTTTGCCCTCTCATAATTTCTTCTTCAGCTAATGATTATGGGACTGGAGGCTAAAACATAAAAAGAATGGTGGCAGGAACTGGGTATGTGTAGTTTGATGAAAAGAAGGACTAGGGGTGACATGATAGCAGTGTTCCAATATCTGAGGGGCTGCCATAGAGAAGAGGGAGTCAAACTATTCTCCAAAGCACCTGAGGACAGGACAAGAAGCAATGGGTGGAAACTAATCAAGGAGAGAAGCAACCTAGAACTAAGGAAAAATTAATGCAAGTTAGCAGTGAACAATACAACCAATTCTTTCTTTACTATTTATTTGTTAAATTTCTTTGTCACCTATCTTGCCGTAAGGCTATTCTTGGCAGCTTACAACAATAAAAAGGAAAAAAATGAAAAGAGCGTGAACAGAAATAAGACAATAGAGCAATAAAATAAACAATGATTTAAAAAACACAAGAAAAATAATTATATGAAAAAAAAAAGACAAGTAGAGAGCAGAGAATGGGTTATGGGGGAGGGAGAGAAAGAATCTGCCATCCATCCAGCAGCCAAATGGAATTTTCCCAAGTAATCCCCATAGATGATTAATTCTTGACTTTAATCATTTACAATGGGGAAATGGAGGATTGAAGAGCTTGGATTTGTTTTGTTTTGTTTGAGGTTCAGGCTGGCTTCCTGGCGTCTGAAGAACTCTCAGGAGGCAAGGAGAATCCAAGAAATCAATTCACATGTTCTCCAGGCAGCCAGAGCTTGTGAGAAGAATGCAAAACAGGATTTTTTGCAATCATCGGTTGAGTCACCAGCTGGAGGGTGGGGTTTCCATTCAAGTTCAACCACTGTGGTGTAGTACAATGTCTCAAATAAGGAACCAGTCATGGCAGCATTGCAGTCAGTTGATATATTTTATTTATTTAATAAAATTATAACCCTACTTTCTTCTAGGAGCTC